>NC_083599.1:57567214-58192214 GCF_020882245.1 Rhopalosiphum padi
TGTCAGGTTTTTCAAAAGAACTGTGGTTTTTTTAGTTAAAAAAAGTAAAAAGTATAATTACAAATTAAATACTTGATTTATTTATACATATAAATACTTACGTATATTTTACGAGCATACTATTCTTTGTTAATTTGGAACGTTAGTACGAAAATTCCTATGGGTATTTTTTCCATATGACTCTGTCACCAACAAATTAATAATCATTAATAGACTTTACAAACTGTAGTACACTTATAAAAACAATCTTGCGAGGTCTTGTATTACATTTTTATCGGCACTTAAAAAAAACTATCAACATAATAATATGATGTGCATAGAAAATGAAAAACACATTTAGTAGTACTGAAGTTGAAAATTGAAGTATTTTTTTCTACTGTGAAAATAAGTGTATTCAGACAAAAAAAAACACTATTTACTGTTAACTCGATAAATGTATTGCTCTGCTCAGAATTTAATATGTGTAGCCGTGTAGGTGAAACATGTGAATAATATAATAAATTATATTTATTTTTTTATAATTACTTTTAATCCCAATAACAATAGCGGAATGAATCAATTTTTACACGGACGTGAATCGCAATAAAAATGTATTAGGTATCTTGTATTTGGTGCCTGTAAATAACGCATTAGAATGGGTATAGTTTTAGAAGTTTTTACAATCAGGTTAAAACATACTTCACTAATGTAAAAAAAAAAACACAAAACTTAGGGTCACTACAATAACTCGTATAATAATTTGAAAAATGAAAACAATTATATTATAGCTGCAATTGAAAAAATAGGTTTAAAAATAAAATCTAGACAATATTATGATTTATGACTAAATAGAAAATATTTGTTTAAAACTAAAAGAGCTGATATCCTATACAATTCAGTGGATCTGCAAGGTGCTTATATACTTGTACTTGTTGCATTTTGTTCTGATAAAATATCGATACATATTTTCATTCACGTTCAATTGAATACTACCTATTTGTATTCGCACGGATGTAATATATAGCAGATACCTATTCTTATTATTTCATAACGAACGGAACGGACGGAAGCTGAGATATAAAATATAAATGCCCATTTCTATTCTCCTAGCTGAACGATTCTAATAAAGTGTCTATACCTATTGAATATGATATACATGATGTACAGTAAGTTTGGAAACGAACATTATACTTAGATTGATTGGGACTGATAAACGATAATATATGATATAATTAATGAGGTTATCAAATATTTTATAAAGTATCTGTAATTGCTTCATGTAGTTAATAAAATATGCATACAGTAACTAAGTGCTTCCATATATATTTTATTGAAAATCTGGTAAAATATAAACTATATGTGTGTTGAAAATGTTGAAGGCGCGTCGCCGTCGTGCTGGTCGGAAACTTTTGTATGACCATTGGAATGGATGCATTATTATATTCTAAGATCTGGAAGTACTTATTCGAGAATTTCAATAAAAAAAAAATGTAGGCAAGTGGGTACTGCTCTGATTTACAACAGTAGTTGCCAAGTGGGTTACTGTAGTAATGCTATAATGGGTATGTTAAATTTGAATTGAATGATCGTAGACGATTTGACATGTACATCACCAAGTAAATTATTTGATAAGTTTTTGATATTTCTAGTAGTATATTAATTTATTATATTTTAAATACTTATTATGATTGTTTGATTAAATTTTTCCCCAAAACATCGCATTTATTATAATTATACATTTATAAATTATAATGATAATTATATTTAGATCATAAATATTATTATATTATTTTCATTAATTTTTTTGAAAATAAAAGCATTTTGACTGCCCCAAAAAGTGATGAATCTAGCGGGACCATCGGGCGAAACACATACTCATATCATTGTAAAATCATCAAAACACATACATTTCTCCGTTCGGAATCTAAAGCGTAGACTGATATTATTATTATTATCATTGGTATATAGGCACATATCGCATTATTATTATTAATAATAATATAATAACGATGTATAGCAAGTCGTAGGGGGCCGTGTCTGTCTTTCGTCCGTCGATCGGGGTTCATGACACGGCGGCGATCAGGAAATACTGACGATTACTACTACTACTACTACTACTACTACAACAACAACAACGATCCCGACCACCACAACTACAACAACATCGACGACGGATATATTGGTCAGCTCTCGAGTGACCTTGATTATTTATGCCGGTGCGTTGCGAAAGCAAAAGAGAAACATAGTACAACAGCGTAGAGCCGTGTTATATACGTATTATAGAGGTACCTACGTAATACGGCGCGGGCCAAAAGTTCGGTTGCGATCGCTGCCGATGTGCGTAAAAATAAAAACGACCGACGACGACCACTATATTATTATTATTTATTATAATACGTCGACAACACGGCGGCCGACCTCTTGACGATGCGGCGGCGGCGGTGGTTTCGCGCTGGGCCGCGGTGTTGCGCGCGTCCGACGAACGTTGCGCGTTTCACGTTCGGTTGGGTTAGGTTAGTGTTTTTATTTATTCTCCTGTGACGGTTACGCCGCGGCCGTCTCGTCACGAGTTGTTATAGTCGTCGTAGTCGACGACGACATTAATAACAGTGTAATAGTATTATAATATTATAATCACATGTGTATATACAGAGTGATTCACCGAGTATGCTCATCCCTCACCCCCGCCCACCACCACACCCCTCAGACCATTTTTTCGTTTAATATAATTTGGTTATTCAAATTTTGATTTTTGGAATCTACAGGTATACTACGGGTATTATATCACTATATTATCCTTATCATATGATGATGAATTTTAATGACTACGGGCATTACGTAAAGTTATTCGTTCAATTTTTGAATAAGGTATTAAACTAACATTTTCAGAAAAATTGTCCGCTCAATAAAATACAGTAGAAAACGGGATTCTCATTTTCTTATTTGAAAAAATAAAAGTTTGTTTTGCCACATGACGCTCCACAAGTATAGGTAGTACAAAAAGTCTCAATAATTATAGAAAATATGGTATTTAAGTCTATTTCAAAAATATAAAAAAATTGAATTTGAATAAATTCACTATTAAAGGAGAAATGGGGGTGAGCATTATTGGTGATTCATACTGTATATTATAGAACATACACACACACACATGTACACGTCTACGTACATTTATCCACCACGTCATTATAGGTCAACACTATATTATTGCAGCGTTCGAACCGTGCCCCGGCGTCGACGCGCCCACACGTTAATTTTATTATTTATATTATTATTATACTATCGTCGTTGTATGGCGTGTTTATATTATTAAATTAGTGCAGTACAAGCCATAAAGAGTTACTAATATTAGCGCATTCGTATGCGCTTACAAATTATAAGCTCAAACGCTTATATTACTACAAAAAAAAAAAAAAAACTGAACAATAATTTAAAAAAAGTAGTCAAAATATTTTTTTAAATATATTTCATTAATTATTAACGTCACTTGATCATTTTATTTTTTTCCCCCATAAATTACGAATATTAATAAAATATAAGTTATATATTTAATTATAAAATGTATTCGTTCTCAATGAGGATTTGAATCGACTTGACCAGATCCGTCCTTGACTCCTCGGGAAGCATTAGCTATAACTATATATCTTAACTATCAAAGTAATCGAAAAATACTCCAATTATTTACAAAATATACTATTTAACATCAAAATATTACGTAAAAAATTTGTATTTCACTAAGATTGTTCAATGGTTGAATGAAAATATTCGAAATTTCAAAATAAATGCTACTGGAACTTTACAGATATGATTATCTGTCAAGTTACATTATAGGTATAGGTTTTTTGTCGTGTGTTTGTTTAGCTCTATGCGAGAACGTGTATGTGTTTTTTTATGTGGGATAATTTTTACAGGAGGGCGGTAATCCGATTATACTTCATCGTGTGCATCTTGTTTTCAATAGGAAATTAGGCCTGTTGGTTGTAGTTCTTTTGCTACGATATATAATATTATTACACTTGAAATTTTCAACAATTATTTATAATCGAATAATATACTATAAAAACTATGTTTGACTTTTTATTTTCATAATTTCATTAATATATATTACTAATTATTAAATATTGATATTCCGGCAACGCGTCGTCGCCGTTTCGCGCCCACGGCCTTACATATTATTGCGGGTATGTGCACAAAATATATTTATAAAAGTACTACGTTCGTTGGTTATAACGTAGGTATTAAATTTACGTAACGCATTTCCAATATAGATTCTTCGTATAATGAATAATATATTGACCTTTTACCAACGTATTGCTTATAAGTCATAATAAACGGGCAAGGAGAGTTTTAACAAAAGATCACATTATAATAATATTATATTACGATTTAAAAATATCCCGAACTAACTATAAAGTGTTAACATGTAAAATCAAAACCGATGACAGTGCACAGCGATGCGCGTTATCGCATCGCCGTCAACAATAAGTAAATTTTCTCTGATTCCATAATAATTAACGGATCCGCATTGATCATTTTAAACGTGTGTACCGTCAGCCACCTACTTGTACTTCACATGATTAGTATCGCGCACATATATTATAATGTAAACACTGTGCTGAGTGTGCTAAGTACACGCGCGCGACTGCCGCAGTCCAATGACGCAATCACGTGACGCAGACCCGGCGCTCTCAAAACGTCTTTTCGCGCTCTCGTCGACGACACACGCGCTCGCCACTATAACATTAAAATATCATTGAAATGCATTATGCCCGCCGACCTCGTATCGTGTGCACTTCACAGTCCACACGATATTATTATATCATATATGTTATAGTGTATTATTATACGTACGTGTGATGCCGGTCAAAGTCGAGGACGATAAAGGAAAGACAACCCCGACGGTGAAGGGAGTATGTGGTAGCTCATAGAGAATATTAAAAATCGTATTTGAAAAAAAAGTTATAATTTTTTTATGACGTTGTGTGTACATTTCTTTCGGGAAAGACCCCGAGGTATACTTGTATCACTTCTTTTTAGAATTTTTGGTCGGATTAGTTTTTAGTTTCGATTTTTTTAAACACGGCGGTGACTTCATTCAAAAACGATTGAAGTTTTTATAATATTGATGATACCAGGGAGGGTTCCTGTAGGGTTAGACTGGTCGTCTGCAAATAATTCCAGTATAGAGGATTTTAGGGTGTACGAGTATGTATAAAAGAGAAAGAAAAGTCATAAAGTATTCGGAAACGATTCAGATTTTGATAATAAATGCAAGCTTTTATTAATCTGCAGAATTACCTCAGTTATTATCTATCTAGTAATTACTATTTACCATATTGTATGGTTTCAACAAATGTATATTTTAATGTAGAATATCTTCCAAAAATGTACATTTTAATTATACTCAAATATTTTAATTTTTTATATTTTATAAAAACATACGTATTATAGGCAGGCGTAACTATATTATATGTAAATAGTAACTAGTAATAAGTACCTACCAATGGATTAACAAATGAAAAGTGTTATTATAACAAGACTAAAGTAAAACTTAAATACGTAGCTACACGCTAGATCCTAGTGTTATTTATCATGGTTTTTACTATTGACATGTGTATGATGTATGTGGTTATAAAGTTATAATATATATCATGAGTGGAAAATTATTTGAACGCTACGTGCAAGAAATTACTTTTATTTTTTCGAATGTGCCATGAAAAATATTATACACATATATATTATATATATATTATTATATTCAATGTTGTAAGAACATAATTATCGTAAATTTATTGTAGGTATAATTAATATAGGTATTAATATAAAAAAATGTTAATTTAGGTACTATAATTAATATAATAACATTACTTTGTTAATTATTTATTTTCTTAATGTGATTTTTTTTGTTTAATACTTGATGCCAATTCATTGATATTTGGTTTATAATTAGTAACTTTTAATTAAGTACATGTGGCACTGCATTCATCAGTCAGTCGGATTCTTAAATCAGATTTTATAAAATTAATTTCTGAAAATAGTCACTCGCACACTAGTGCTACTATTTTTAAAGTGGAATAATCTTGTGAAATTGCATTCTACGTACACTTTCAAAATCGTTTTCCTTATGTTTACTATCAATCACGTTGAATTCCTTCCAATAATTCATTTCTCAGTACAATCAATTTTTCTTTCCATAATATGGTACTCAATTGAAAATCTACAAGCTGTATTTCAAAATCATCTAAATTCGACCATTTAAATACTTTTAAGTTACGTTAATATTTTAATTTTTCGCGTGCTACTTAGAGCACGCGTCACATGGATACATATTTTATTATTGTTTCGATATTGGAGATTTTAATACATCAATAATATAAATGGTAATAATATTGTCTAAAATTATTATAAAATTACATATACCTACCTATTATAATAGTTATAATAGAGATATACTAATATATACAGTATATATTAGTTGTATATTATTATACGTACACTTCCTATATTATTGATGCCCACGAAAAGTCTACGGTTGTGCCTATAGAATACAAATAACGCATGCATACAAATGACATATATTTTTTTAATTTCAGGCGTAGTGCCAACGATAAGACCGTTTAACTTTCATCACGAATCTCGTAGACACTATTTGCGTTCAAGTGTTGAAATATATATATATATAATATTTAATAAATTCACGTGTACATGTGTATGTGTAAAATGTAAGTTATCTTCTTGGAATAATTCGGGAAGAAGCGTATGATTTCAATTATTGATTGGTATAGGTAGGTAAACGAAGAAAAAATAGAAGTGATCTGCCATTGACTACTAGTGCAGACGTCAGTACGTGGTATATCAATATACACCGGTGATTGATTTGAATATAACAAAAAATGTGGGATAAAAATAAAATAATTCCGAACAATTGGTTCGTATTTAATGCATAGAATATTATGTTTGGCAAATATAGAAGAAACAGTAAAGCGTATGATATTATAATTTGTGCGTAGTTAAGTCGGAGTGTTGAGCAAATACAAACGCTTAGGTACCTACAGGTCAAAACTTAAATGTAAATAAAAAGAGTATTTTTTTTGATGTTCAATAACTGTTTTCTCGCTCTAATTGCAACTATTATAATAGATGATACTATATGTTTTAAATTGAATTGTACTCCAAAGCACAATTTGTCTTAAAATATAAATTTTTTGAATACGTTTTTTTTTCGTTAAATACTGATGGAGTAACAATTATGAATATAGTGAATACCTACTTCTAGTTTTTAAAAGCCTAAACTCTAATATATTTTAACCTTTTAAAGTAAAAATGCTATATGCTTAATATACTTGTATCCTATATTAATAAGTGGATCGTTAATAACATATTATAAGTATTTTTTTTAGAGAAAATTGAGTAATAACTTGTATATCACTTCTGTAGTAATAATGAAAAAAAGTTATTAAAATATAAAAGATTTAAATATAGAAAGAGGAAACGTTTGTAGCATTTCGAACACGGATCACCCGGTACATGGATAAATAAATATTTGCGAATTTTGCGTGATATCACAAACGTATTATAAGCATAATATTATATATAAGTAATAAGTATGATATTCTTGAGTATTTGTTAGGGTTTCGGTGTTTGTGTTCCTTGCACGTGTGAAGGACGAAAATAAATCAAAATTAATATCACCCTAAATGCTAATAAGTATTGAAATCATTTCATAGAAACACGTAATTATGTACACAAACACGTAGATACTCGTATTTATCAAATAAATATGTATAGTGAAGTATATATTCTATTATACGTGGAATTCTGACGGTAGGATATTTGAATTTTTATCACCTATGACATGATTTAAATTTTCATAGCTATAGTGTTTTTGTTCGTTTCACACGTAACTATAATATGATATTATTATGTATGGATACAAAAAAAAGATAATTTTAAATTTGTAGAAACTATAATATAATTATTAATATAGTTGTAGTATTTGATGTTTCATCATGTGTGATGACATCTACGAACTTTAAGTTACAAATACACTGTGAATTAAAGAATTAAATATTAATAATAATAATATAATGGTTTAGATGTTCAGAAACGTTTATACTGCAAACTGCAATAAAACATGCATCTTTCCCAAGTCTCAATATATACAAGTACTGTATGTCTATACAGTGATTCGTCAAGAATGTCCATCCCCATTTTTTTATTGAATAATAATAATTGTATTTAAATTATAGTTTTTGTATATTTTAAATAAATTTCAAGAACATGTTTTCAAATACTTTAAAAAGGATAAAATAGGTATAGGTAATACTTAATCTAGTACTTTTTCTTGTCGAGATAAATTTAAATAATTACAAAATGTTGATAGATTTATATTAATAATTATTTTCTATAATTTTCAAATAATCTTAGTCTCAAATATCTATCAAAAACTTAACATCTGTAGAACAAAAATTTAAATTAATTACCAAAAACTACTCGTTCAAAGAAATTGGTATCGTTATAGCATAATTCTTCAATGGTACGAAAATCAAAGTATTTACAATTATAGTCCTCAAGTATTCTTAACAATTTAAATAATTAGAGTAGCAAAAATCATGAGTTCTACATGAAATTGTATCCATTTATCCTGTACAGTTTTTATTTTTTAATTGAATGCTTAAAATATAGCGCATACAACACAAATCAAATAGTATAATAATTATAGGTAGTTACTAATAATCTAGAAAAAAAAAATACTAAAAAAGAGATATTTTTGAACAAATAAAATGTCGATAGTTCCGGATAAGGTGTAAATGATATAGGTTACAGACTTAAAGTATAGGTTCACAGCACGATGCTGTAAAATGTGCCAAATGTTTATTATAATTCTTGCAGTAGTAACCGTTTTTAGAGAGAGAGTAAATAATAAAACGATTTGATTTCACGCACACGATAAACGCGCGTGTAACTGAAGGTAATCATTTTTTAAGTTTTCACCAAACACTTAGTTATACAAATTTTATCCAAATTATTATAATTTAATTAGGTATATCTGTTTTTATCCGGTTCGCGTGAAAACCAGAACCTTCCTATAGCTATGGATCAACACAATCTTGACCTAGGCACGAATCCGCCATGCGTCGCCGAGTTTGTGGTTTATAATACGAGTATACTAATAAAATAAATTGTATATGCTATTGTAGGAAATACGGAAATATAAAAATATAATATATTTTATATAATTATAAATTTGGAATATTAATAATATGAATTTAATATTATCGTGGGAATGGTGTATAACAAGAGGGTTTATTATAATACTATAAAATTGTAATTGTTAATTTAGTAAATTAATAATTGATAAAGTGCTTTTAAGGTTAGAACAATTGTTTTTGTGATTAGTGACAAAAATAAAATGTATACATGTTGTCTGTTGATAGAAAAAACAATAAGGTTATCAACTTATAACTACATAATATATTATGTCACATTATGATATTTAAAAGAATATTAAAATAATAATAAAAACTATACTTTATAGTTTGTTAACTAATTCATTAAATTTTTAAATAAATACATTTTATATTAATTATTAGTGTACACATGTCTATAGAATATATAATAATCAAATTAAATTATAATCTAATTTAAATCATTATAATGCGCTATACCTACATACAATTTTTGCTAAAAAATATATTTTATAATAATATCATAACGACTACAACTGTATACAGGCGTAACCAATAGATAAGTATTTCTAACCTGTAGATATTATTTTTATAAAATATTTTAAATTAAGTCAGTAAAAAATTATAATTTATGTGTTTGAACAATACGAACAAATCGAATTATTATTAGAATGGTTCCAATGCAGAAAAACATTTTTTTCTGGTATATTTTGTTTGAGTCCAGAACATAATATTCTAATGCAGTAAGCTATACCGCACAAAGACTTTCACGCATACACTTATATGTATTGTGTACCTATACAAAATAAATGTGCAATATATTATGAGTGAACATTTTTTTTTTATTATATTATTTGCGTTTTATTTAAAAATGTAATTGTTTTCACTGAACAGAATATTATTCATAATTGTATTTCTATCTATATAATATTATATTATGCATATTGTACGGGTCATTCACTCAATTTTAGTTATGGCAGTGCCGCCATTATCGGACGGTACAGTAGACATGTGACTTAAAAAGATCAGTAGGTAGGTAGTCTGTTATTGCCTCACTCTCTTGTCTGGGTATACAACTCACGGATTGTGTAAAAACAGATATTGATTTCATATAGGAACTTTTAAATGTATTGTTGAGATAATAATCTCAAATGCAATCGTATGTCGCTGTCTGTAGATATGCACACGAAATAATATTGAAACGTATCTACCGTATAATATCATTTAGTTTATTTATTATTAATAAACGGTCGTGATGCCCAACAGTAAAATTTAACACGAAAAACATATTAATTTACAGAAAGATTAAACTTGATAGACTTGACAATTCAAAAATAAAATAATAGTCGCAAATATCTATACTAAATACAAACGTTTTGAATGTTAAATACTGCAATTCTTAATAATTATTTGTTACAAATTGAATAAAGTAGAATGCTCATTAGCCAGACGTTTCATCTGATCAATTGGATTATTCTTTCCGTGACATTAGTATTATTAAAAGGAATGACAAAGGGAAAATATGATTTAGACGAACGAGTTGAACTCTAGAGTTAATTCGATAAAGGAGGGATGAAGGAGCATAATATTGTATTACGAGTCGAAAATACATATTATGAAAACAAAAATCGTTTCGTACTTGTACACCGATTGATACTAATTACATAAATTATTTCGTCGACTTAATATTTAAATTATACAACTATCTAGTACAGTGGTTCCCAACCTTTTTTTTCTATGTGCCCCCTTAAAAAGACCCCTTTTGTTTTTGTTTTAGTGCTACAAAATAACTATATATTATACAAATAATCATAATCACATATCAATATTAGATTACTAGCAAATAGGTCAATCATTATAAAATACTTATAAAAATTTTATCGATGAGCGATCATCCGAAAATGAATTTATTGTTTTTAATTTTACTGACTGTAAAATGGTATAATGATTTTAACGACAAAATTTTCTTTATTTCATTATCACTATAATATGCCTTCCGCACAGTACCTAAATTCCTCCCTGTCGGGGAATACCCCCCCCCCCCCCGTTGAAACCACTGATCTAGTATGTACCTCTTAGCATATATGAGTATCGTTTAAATGCGAATTAGAATTCATTAATTCCAAGTTAAAGAAAATAATTAAAATGTTTATTGTTTATATTATAAATGTAATATTTTTTTTTTTTTTACAGGTTAGTCAAAAAATATTGAAATATTAACTGTAATTTATTGGTTCACAATGATTGAAATATTTACTATGGCAAGGTAAAGTACTTATATTATTTCATATAAAATGTATTTTGAATAATATACTATTTAAATAGTCAAGTTTAGAAATAAACCACAATTAATATGTTAGGTGAAGTTAAACATATTAGTTATATACTATGTACTAAAAAAAAAAACACGGTTAAAACTAAATGGTTCAATAGGTCTTCATTGGAGAACAGTTATATTATGTTTATTATTTTATTATTATTTCGAAGAATGAAAAATATACACTAGAATATTGTCCTTTTTTTTAAAATTATCGTTAATTATTTCAATACGTAAATAAGTTCTTTCATATAGCATAAGTACAATACGTAGATACCTCTAGCAATATTTAATTATTAGATGGGCAACTATCAATGCTACTAGAACTAGAGGGCCAATTTTTGAAAGTGAAAATCTAGCGGGCCAGAGAACATAGAAAGCAAAAACAAAAAAAAAAGGTTAATCAAATTTACAATCGGCATTTATAGTTCAATACTAGATAATAATTTATACCTCTGTTTTACAATAAAAATTATATCGGTTTTAAAAATACAAAAAAATTCTAACATTTTATATTTTTATTAAGTAATTTGAATTGTAGCATGGGCTACCGGCCCAGTTAAAAATGGTACGTGGGCCGTCAGTTGCCCAGCCCTTGTATAGCTAATTGATTTTTTTTTTTTTTGGTTTAATGACCGATAACCTAGAAATGCAAAATCAAGGTCAATACTTACTTCCCCAATGGTTAGTATATCTATACGTACTGATACTATACAAGCATAATGCGAAATATTTGTTTTTCAAAATGTCTTTTTCGATTATCATACTTGCATGATTTGATTGATTCTGTTAATTAGGAATTTTGTCGGATAACATTATACGATAAGTTATACAATTAAATGATATGTGTCGATGTAACTTGCCTGGTAATTGGATGCCGGGCCGATTTTTTTTTTACTCAATGTCCACGAGCTGGTATATCGATTATTATTATAAACTCGATACTTGATATTATAGCTGATAACTATCGCGTTAACAACCAGCTATCCTTTTTTAATAAGAATCTATTGGTATAAATTAAAATAAATGTCATTTATAATTTTTTTATTCGTTCGGATTCGTTCATATCTTGCATTCAAAAAAATATTGTGAATTTTAAAATGTTTGTTTCTCATGATTAAATAACAACAGTCAAATGGTATTATTCCACAAAAATAAACCGATAACAGTAACAAAAAAAAATAACACAGCTATCGAATACCTACATAATATTAATAAAGTTATACACGGAGTCGTGAAGTTCTCACAAAATGTGGAAAATTATCAGAAAAATTTCTTTTATCTTTGTTATTTCGAAGAAAATGAGGTCAATTATCGGTTTTCAATAAAATAATAATATTATATTATACCTGTCATGTTCGATCTTATGATGCCTTACGTATTGGCTGATGTTTGATATCGTCGCAAGCCGTTACTCGTCTCTAATTATAAAAGTTCTGCGCGTGTACACTGTAGATACTTATAATACTCAAATAAGTACTATTATAGTGCATAATAGACACATATAATTGAACACAAGTTATCACGTAAATTCATTCCGGTTTTATTCATTGAGAATTTACAATCGGCAATTAAGTGAACGCAACTATTGGGAGTGGATTCCGTTGGAAATCGTTTGAGGTGATTAGTAGAACTGAAAGAATTTTACAAACACCTAGCGACTGCCATTTTCCCCTTAAGTCTCAAATATTATAAATAATAATTCTCTAATAATTGGATCGAGGTGCGTGTATTACGATTTAAAAAAAAAAATTGAAATATCGCGGCTATTTATCATTTTTAAGGTCATCAACATTTTGCCTTTAGAACTCCGTGTTAATAATATCTATACAATCATAATTATTACCTATATTTTGTTATTTTTTAAATTCTGCACAATTGTAACAATGTATAGGTATTTCAAAATAAAATGATTAAACGGGCATTTTAGAATAATATTATAGTCGATATTAAGGCCCGCGGCCACTCAGAAATGTATAATAGTGAATAGAGGTAGTATATTAAAATAATGTTAATAGAATAATAAATTAGATTTATTGCTGTGCCAACACATTATAAACACGTTAGACGCAATCCCTAAGAATGTGATGATTGTATTATGAAAATTAAAAAAATAACATATTAGCATGTAATAAATGTATTTTTTTTTTTTAAATAATGAGTTCTGAAATTATAAATACCTTTCTACATTCTAATAACTATAATATAATATCTATTGTGTTGGTGAAAAATAGCTTAAATTTATAAACTAAATATTAAATGGATAAGAGAATTAGCGCCCTTGTGATTCAAATACTCTATGTGTAATGAAGTATCTACAATGTAGGGTACATATTAAAATCTACATCAACAGAAAATTATAATATCTATAGAAACGTAAATATTTATTTTTTAACTATCTGATTTCCCTGTTAAATAATGTCAACTGATGTTTTTTAAATTTATTACGTTTTAAAATATTTCAAAATTATCATATAATTACATGTTATTACAAGTTTCATAAATGCTTACATTATATAATTTATGGGTATATTATATTATAACTATATATATTTTGTAATGTGTTTAGTAAATAGTATTGATTTTATAGTGATTAATGACAATGGACGCAAAGTTTATGAAAATAAAAAAAAATAATTAAATTAAAGGTTTTATGTGCATAATTATTTTCATAGTGGAAGTTTTTGGAGTCTTTCGACAGGAGTACGTCCTGTTGGAGTCAGCCTTATACTGTAGATGTAATTTTTTTTTAACTTAAGCTTCGGAAAGTATGACCATTAGTTCTGGTTCGTTTTTTTTCTTTTTGTTGCAATAGGTTTGTGGATACGTATTTTGTATATTGCGAAGGACGGGCGGCTTTGTCACCCATTCCGTAACTAACAACGCCAGACGATGATTAACCGCAACACTGATAAGTGGTTTCGGCCAATAACTATACGCGCCACACCATGCCCCCGTCAGTTTTTTTGATTTGAACCCAAGACCGCAAAACCAGCTTCCTTTTGGTGTTTGGAGTTTTGCGTGAGAGTTTATTATTTGGGATTTTAATCAAGGCTTGAAGAATGGGTAGGGGGAACCTGTATGATATTCTCTATTCTTCACGAACCTCGTGGTGCCTTAATGATTATCTGTAGAAATTTGTTTTGAAAGTTTTTGAATTTTTGTGAGATGCCAATGCCTGTACTGGATAAGCATAGTTTATTATAACAGCCGAATTATTATGATATTAATAGTATATCAATAGTAGGAATGAAGATGTTATTTAGAGTGTTGATTTAAAGTTAACTAATGGATACAGTATTTTCATTCTGATATAGCCTTGTCTATGTTTTTGTTGATATTATGAAATTGCTCAGTTGCTCAGTATGTTTTTATCGGGAAAGATACTGACGTCAATCCGATAGTCATCTTTCTTATTCTATCGAATTATTCGTATTGTTTGGTTTTCAAATTAATTGGCTGGGGATCACTATCTTTTTAAGGTGATAATATGTTTATAGTTGTTTGGTTGAGTTAATATTTATTTCCAAATGTTGAACCTATAACTCGTATTTAAAATTAAAAATCATACTATTGTTTTACTTTTAAGTTTTAGGTATTATTTTTTCTTTTTTTAATTGAATCATTTATGTTTGTAAATAAATATATAGCATTATTCATGACTAGTGATGACTTTAACGTCTATAAATTAAATATTGTAAACCATAACATTTTAAGAATAATACGTTTTTATAAATTAAGGTTAATTGAATAATTAGTTACCTGAATATATGTAAATCTTATACATATTAAAGTATCGTTTTATTCGTTAAAAAAAAAATAAAACATTGTGCAATATGAAAAAAAACTGTACTAACTGTACGCGTATACATTAATATGTAGGCAAGCCTTTGTAGATTTTATCGTTAATTATACAATGATGTTAACTAGGTAGGTATAGGTATATTATATGTATTATAATTTTTACAGCAACTTATGTTCTTTTTGTTTAAACTCGTAATAATCATTATACGGTGACACTATTAATCATTGCTAATTTGTTAAACACATTTTTCCCCCGACTTCACACACTTTACAAAGTAGGTACTACGTTGGCAGGGAATACGGGGAAAACATTGTACTACAAAATATAGGGTATAATATAGTCTGTACGCATAATTAACATATTATTATAATTTTATTTTTTAGATTCAAAACTGAGCTATAGGGAGCAATATTGTTTTTACATTTATATATTTTTTTTCTCGGTAAGCACTTTATAGGTCAATAAATAAATAGAATTACTACAAACTTGTAGTGTGGCGTTATGATATTTGGTTATGTATATTGTATAATATAAATATATAATACATTACAGTGAAGTTAAACGTGAAATTATGACAAAACCATCACTTAATTTATTTTTCATATTTTACTCAAACTATGTTTAGAATAATAAAAAAAAAAACGTTTTGCTTGTAATAGTTATTACTTATTAGGTTTAGTTTATTATTGATACTTTTATTAAATGTTCATATGATATATTTTATAAATGCACTTTATATATATCCTAAGACTTAAATTCCAACTATAGTCAACGAAATAGATATACAATAATTATTTGTCTCTTAAATATAAAAAATATGGCTTAATTAACGTAGAAGATTTTATGAGCTGTACAAAAAATAATTCCGATTATAGAATCTTCTCTAAAACGTAATATTAACAATGACTTACTTAGTATATTATCATATAGGCACTCTCATTATAACACTTCCGCTAACATTAGCCTATGTGGTTCTTTGAATTAGTGTTATCTTTTTACAAAAAAATCGCGGGAAATGAAATTCTTAACGCTTAAAGTATGAATGAAAAGTCGTCGTTTATCCTTTTTAAAACGGTTTTAGTTATAGCTTTTAACAATTCCCTCAAGTATTCATAATATGGAACTTTGTTATTTTGAGAAACGTATAGCAGTGAATAAAAAGCGAGAAAAATAAATTAATCTGTGGAATATATAGCAGCACATATTATTACAACGGAAAGACTAAATCGTAAAATTTAACAATGATTATATTATTTCTAAGAGGTATCCGTCACTAAAAGGATATGTTTGATACACATATACTTAAATATGTCTCATTCTATGTAATATTTGTTATTCATAAAATGCGGTATTATTACATGTGTCGTATATAAATTACTCAGCTCGACTACAAATGGTTTTCAACTTGTTATTTGCTCGTGAGAAGACTTTTTTTCTAACGAATAAATATTACCTTGATTCGTTTTTGTCTATAAAATTGTGTACTGTTTTCAAAATATAACACTTAAACTAGACCATTAAAAATATATATTATTTAAGTACAGCTTCTTTATAATAAACTAAATATTTTCAAACGCCAACTATGTTATTTCCGTACAAAATATAATATATTATAACTGTATCAACACGAAGGGGAAACAAAACCATATATAGAGAATTTAATTATTCCAGAATGCTGGTACCACGTGCAAATAAAAATATATATATAGCAATTTGGCCGGCCCTGCGCTCCATCAAATGTGACTGTAGTCTAAACAAAGCGGTTACATTTAAAAATATTAGTTTTTATCATATCGTACATGGAATAATATTATGGTTGTTACCATTGCTTTACGTTTTTAGAAATTGTTTACGTATTTGTATTAAGTATAATAGCTTATAGACGGAGTATTTACACACACATTCTATTAGAATAATATTATGTACGAGGAAACCATTAACGTATGGTATACTTAGTATACAAATCAATTTTTCATAGATTGTTATAGAATAAGAAACACAAATATTGCGAACTGGCTAAAATAATGCCGAAATGGGTTAAAACCATAAAAACACGGGTTATTGCAAAAATAATAAAGTCTTCTAGTAATGCAAAATTATTAATATTAATTTATACATTTAGTACATAAAACCATTAACTGTAAGTACCTAAATTATAACTTTACTGTATGGATGTAAACAGTTTTAAAATCAGAATACACGAAAGAAAAAAAATGGCATGTTCAAAACGTAGATTGTTGTAATCGTGTAAAATAAGTTGTTTAAAATACACCATAATATTATTATAATATTTCGTAATAAAAAATAATTTAGTATAATATAATAAAATTTACTTGAAACAATTTCATTGTGTATATATTATCATATCGACGTATGATTGTGTTGAACTGTTTCAAATTTCATTCAAAAAATCATTATATCGGCGATTGCGAATATTGGCTATTGCGTAGTGCTATACGTACGTACAAATCAGTTAATCAGAAATTTTCTAATGATAATATAAAAACTAGATAAATAGTTGAATTACAG
The DNA here is from genome assembly GCF_020882245.1 of Rhopalosiphum padi. Lineage (NCBI taxonomy): Eukaryota > Metazoa > Arthropoda > Insecta > Hemiptera > Aphididae > Rhopalosiphum > Rhopalosiphum padi. The sequence goes on from NC_083599.1 coordinate 57,585,033, forward strand.
CGTTATTTAGTTTAACATCAATACGTAGTACAATATCTATCTTTAAATTATATAATATTCCTAATAGTGTCCTTACCGTGGCATTTAAGAATATATTATTACCTATGTTGGGAGTTTTTAGCTTAAATCGGATAGGTTACCGTTTTGTAAATTTAACTTGGAATCGGCACGTTTTACGTCTTGTATACTCGTATTACGCACAAAAAGTTAAACACATGTGAATCTGCAGATTCGTTTTTTTATGCATGTAACTGTTATAGGTATAGGTCAATGTTTCTCAAGCTGTGGTACGCGTATCCCTTGGGGGTACTCGAAATTTTTTAAGGGGCTTAAGTCTGGCCAACATGTATGTGAGTCTTTAAATTTTTTTATATATATTTTAGTTTAGTAACTAAGAAGGGGTACCCCAAAAAATTTATTGATAAAAAGGGGTACAGTGTTTATAAAAGTTTGAGAATCCCTGGTATAGGTAATTCAAATTAATTCATCGACTTCACTTAATATTAATTTTTATAATTCTTTGATGTTGACCGTTCAGCCTCGTGCATATTATCTATACCTAATATTGTGAAGTATATTTTGGGTGTAGCGTGATGTGCTCCATCCTGCACTGTACCAATAAATATCGTTAAAAAAAAACAAAAAAAAAAAAAAATCACAAAATTATACATTTGCTACAGGACAGGTATATATAGTATATTCGACACGCATATGTATATATAATATATACGCGTCATAGTTGGTATATAGTTATATACATATACTGCAGGCGGTACAAGGTTAACTAGACTCCATACGAATATTATTATATTATGCTTACTTCTCTTGAAAATTATTTTTTTTTCACATCTATGTAGTGCCACCTATGTTTATATAATACTGTGTGTGTGTGTATATACTGTGTAGTGTAAATATTAGCCGCAATAATTGCAGTCGGTTATACCTGCTTATGTGCCGATCGTATTACTGCGGTGCAGTGATGACATACGATACCGATACACGATACCGCTGAAGTTACCGGGTTACAATGTAGGTAGGTTACACTGTATTATGTAGGTATATGCACTAGGCATATTATGTGTGCGTATAATGTGGTCTTATTGCAAATTAAATGTCTTATCCGAAGGGGTGCACCGTTCAATTGTCATTCGTTAGTGGTAAGTAAAACGGTTGTTGGTAAAAGTGTAGGTATACCTATTACCTATTATAAATGTCAAATGCCTATATTATACAATACACACGATACCACTATTACTTACTCCGATATCACTGTGTAGATTTATATCTCTCGTGCACGCATATTATTATGTTATAATATGTATACATTATATTATTATGTATAGGTATGGATTATATAGGTACAATGTGATTCGTTTAACAGAGCGAACCGTTCGTTAATTCAAAATAAAATAAAGGCAAACTTTTTCTGATTTTTTTGTTTGGATCAAGGTACCTACAAGCGCTGCAGTTCTATACAATTTTTAGATTGATTCCGCTATGCTTGTCGGCCTTATGCGTTTGTAACTATATAATATATAATATATATTATGATGTTGTAAAGAATACATCTCGGACAATTTATTGTTAACACTATACTCATATAATTTAAAATATTTTTTAATTATTATTAATGACAAGTTATATGTTTCACATATTTTTAAATGATTATCAAAAAAAAACCTGTATTCATTTATTGTATAATTTTTATACAGAATGTAAAAAAAATAAATGACAATTTAAATTAACGACTATATAATATTATGCAATAACTATTGTTCTATATAATTCTAATTAATATTTTCTTTATTTATAATATAATAATTGTTATTATTAAAAATAATTTCTATTATATTTTATATAATATCACTATTTTAATAAAAATATAAGCAACTTTAAATTTTAAATCTTAATCAATATAAATATATACATTCGTCTTTTTATATTTTTCGTTATAATATAACCAAGTATCTTGCTAAAAATATTTTTATTTCTATTAACCCACAAAAAGGACCAATATAAATAGTTATTTATTTATAATACATAAAATTAAAAAACATTTTATTATATACATTTATTATTAAATTTCATCTGGCTGTGTTCCTATAATATATACTTATTTAAAATAAACTTAGTATACCTACATAATAACTTATCTAATTTAAATATACAAGTTTTTTAAATTAACTTATGCACCTATATATATTATATTGTTTTAAAATTGATTATTGTAACGATAGATATAAAATATAATAATTATTTATAATGTAACTTTAAACGTTTAACTTATTTAGAAATACAAACAATTTATTATACGTATTGCTTTGCATTATTTCAGAACAAAAGTTTATGCAATGAAATATATTTGTATAATGTATATATTATAATGTGATTTGATAAAAGAAAAACTTTTTTTAAACATATTTCAATAATTATACATCCACTCAAAAAAGTAATAAAGTATAGTGTATATAATTTATAATTTATATACCTTTTGAAATTATGCAGGACCTTTTTTTATGAAGTAAAAATAATCGAAGAAAAACCATTCTAACTATGAATCGGATTAGTAAAATATGCACTGGCATATTTTTAGTATGTAAAAATTGGAAATTATCAGTAGGTAGATACTTTTTAAAATAACCGTAATCACGTCAAAAGCATAAAAATATTTGTTAGCATTTTAATTTTATTATTAAAATAATTGATTGATTTATCATTGAATTCATGTTTAACACATTCATTACGGTGACCTACTCAATGACAATGTACACTCGACACCTACTGTACAACAGAGCAATCACCTACTTGACAGTTTTTTTTTTATTTATGCTGATAACAATTTTATTTCTCTGTCAAAATAAGATTGAAATTCTTCGTAAGTTTTTCTTACAACAATTAAAAATATTGTGGATATATATATATATAGACTAAGTTCAAATTTTGTTGAAAGGTTTAAAGCACAAACACCATTGTAACTAACGGATTTATGCACTTATATATTTTTTTAATATTTGATTTCTATGCGCTTTGTAAATGTGTAATGGACCGCTCGCTACATCTAACTACTCCGCTCTCCATACTCGAGCGTCGTATCGTATTCTATAATATAAAACGTTAACAGTTAAACACAGTCAAACAAAATGCATAACTATAAAAAATTATTTTTAAACGGCTCTTGTATTAATCTACTATTATCCTATTATCACGTATGTAATATAATTCGAATTCTTATCAACGATGATACTGAATTTTAAATCGATATATTATCATTTTAATTATTCAAACTCGCGGCTGAGAGATATTGTAAAATCATAAATATCATTATTTTTAAAACACCGCTTTAAGTAATATATAGCAAGCGCCTATGCCAACCGGTACATATATAGCAATGTCCAGTATTAAAGATATGTCATTTGAATGTTCAAATAAATTCAATAAAATTCCACCAACTTCAAACACAATAATAGTAGACATTTTCATGTATTAAATTATAAGCCTGCAGCTTAAACCATCGTTTTCAACATACAAGAGTGGGTTCACATGTTGGTAAAAATAAATTGCGAAAAACGGATTTTTAAAAAAAATTGTCTGTTAACATGGTGTATAAACATAGGTAAACCGAGTGTTTTTGCAAACTCAACATTGTAATTAATAATAATTTGATGTGGACTATTTGGCATTTAATTAATTAAAAATATCTATCTCGTTAATTTTATCACAATAGTAAAATGTAAAAATGATGAAAAAAACTGATAAACGACGTTTTCGCGGTGACTGCAATGTGAAAAAAAGTCGAGCGACTAATATAATAGGATATTAAACCGCCAAATCGGGATTCGAACACCCTACCTCAACCTAGAAATTACGACCTACGTCTAATCATGTATGCTTGCCTACATAACCAGTTAATGATTCATAATGAAACTTGGTCACTTAAACAGTGTTAGCTATTACAATCTACAGCTGTTGACGTCACAACCATCATACGCTCGTGACAGCTGATGATGCGAATTGGGAACGTATGTCGTTCGGTGTAAATATATAACACGTACAACAATAATACGAGTACACGCCGACAGTACAAATTAAATGTCATAATAATATAACAGGAGAATGAGATGGCCATGTATAAAATCCCAGTGGTTAGAAATAGTTTAGCACCGTTTATCACCGTTTTTATAAGTCGTTTTCTTATATAAATATCCGATTTTATTATTCTGCTTAGAGTAGTCACGTGACTTAACATTAAAATATGCATATAGGTCGCCCGTATTTAAAGATTCAAAGTTGAAAGACGTGTCACCAGAATATGTCACATAAAAGAGAAAAATAATACACAAGAGTAATACGAAAAAAAAGCAATGTTTAAGACATAACATTCGTCTTACTATTTACCTACGTTTTCTAAGACGAGCGTTTAGAAAAAAATTGATTTTTTTTTTTATTTTACACAATAATGAGCGTTTTTACTGTTACGAATCACTCTGTACATGGTCAATCGTATATCAGTTGTAATAGGTACAATTTGTACAACCGCGCGCGGTTCATTCGTTATAATTGAGAGTAGGTAAATAATATGTAACGCATCATATATACACTGCAGGCGAAGTGCATTCCATAAAAATATTATTATAATATATATAAAACGTAATAGCAATTTATAATTTGTTTTCTTCCGAACGGCCACGGCAAATTTGACGACCGAATACGTCTATACGAACTATATAATAATATATATTATTATGACGTGTAGTGTACGTATCATATACGTAGGTAGGTAAATTACTGACACACTGTATATTTTAATATATACGCCACGGAAATAGTTTATGCTGTAGCGTGTACTGCAGTCGCGGAATTATATGTGTAATTTGGCTTATATTATTCATCAGTAAAATTATTATGTTGATGTAGGTCGTACTCGTTTGTTTTGTGTATGATTAATTATTGTGTTTTCTCGGAATTTCGAGTATTTTTTTATTGACGCGCGAATAAAATTCTAATACAGCACTTTTGAACGGTTTTTTTTGTTTATATATTATATTCTAATTTATTTGTAAATGTAATCCTAAGCAATTACTTATTTAATTCCGGTCTCGCTTTAGAAACACGAAAATAACTTGGCACACAAATTGTATAAGCATATAGGTGTTTGAAGAATTTTACGACTTTTCGGCCAAGTTATTTTCGGTAACCAATGCGGTCTCAAAGATAATAGAGCACTAGAAGTTATACGCTTAATATGATATGTCTTGCAGGGACAGTAAGTACTGATTTATCTAAATAATAATACACTGTTGTTGTTTTTTTTACATCTTTATGTGTAACCGCACAACCAAATTATCAAAAATAAAAATTCAGACATCTTATCATTAATTTCATTCGTATATATTTGACAGAATTTCAAGTTTTAATAATACGTATCATATACATTGTACATAATTTTTTTGTTGGTTGAAAAGTGATGATATTTTATTTTAACTCTGTTGTGTTCTATAATATAATTGCTTATGCAATAAAAACATTTTCTGATTTGGCAAAAACACATTTTGTTGGCTCAAAATCGATGAATAGTATTTTCTATAAATAGTGCAGTTTTAAAATGTTCAATTAAACCAAAATAAAATGTTCTTTAAATATGATCATTTTCGTATAACAATGTATAATCTATATTGTGTAGTAAAATACTAAATAGTAATCGGAAAATCTTACTTTTACTAGTTTTAGTGTAGGTACAATACAAAGCCGTAGCGATGGCGCGGAGGACGGCAACCGAGAGGGCTTTAGCCTCCACCATTGTGTCTGGAGATTTTTAAGTGATATATTGTATATTGTACATTACAAAACACCGGCAAAATCGCATAATGAATATGATCAAAACACTAGCGCTTTTTTTTTTTTATATATATTTACAATTTCTAGATGTCTGTAGCGGTGAATAATTCAATAATTCGTGTCATGTGTATTCCATCAGTTAAATGTAGGTTAGTAGATTGTTCAAATTTTCGAAAAATGCAATCGAATCAGTCAAATGTCTCGTTACGTTACCGTTTTGATAACAAGATTGTAATTTGTATGCCATTTTAAAAATATATAGTTTATTATAATATGTTTATACACATCACATCGGTTTAAATTATAAACATACGGACAACTATTTATTATATTGTAAATTGCAATCATAATATAATGTGTATAAATTTACAGTTACTATACATATTATAATAATATTATGTGATGAAGTGACTAGAGTTTTATTCTATAATTATATTTATTTTGTTTTTGATTTTGAAATATTTAACACCTACCAACGCATAATATTACTCATCGGTTATGATTATGATTTTATAATATGCAAAAATATATCAAAGATATTTATTATTTATATGATATTTGTATTTTTCATTTCGCAAAATAAACGAGCATTTGAATATTTTACTATATTGTACAAGGAAATTGTTGTATTGGTAAATACTCGTTATCACGAAAAGTATTAACGTATTTGAAAATATTTTTCTTTCATTATTTGAACATTGAAGTTATTTAAATAACATTTTTGAAAAAATTTAATTCAACCTTTTTTTTGTCGTTTTTATTTTTAACTCTATTACTTTTTAAATAAAAGTTTACTTTTTAATTTCATAACCCTAAGCAGAATATTTTTCTAAGAATCTTAACGGTGTAGAAATTGAACTTATTTTTTGTAACGATTTGAAATTATGTAGACAAATACTTCTAAAAACGTTAAAAATCCTTTTGGGAAAATGAATTTGAAAATAATATCATAATACATATCTAAATCTTACATTCTGTCATCACAGTCTTCGCGAAATCCATCCAGGGCTAGTAGATCACCATAAATTTAACCTACAACAAATTGTCTAATTAATCTATTGCCTCCTGATATTATGTCATTTTTTTCGTTTTTTGGGAAATAGTTCTTAATTAATTGATAAAAATTTAAAAAAATTTGTGAAAATGATATATTGCCGTTTACAAGTAATAACCCATAAAACGAGTTAATAAAAACACTCAGATACATTTAAACAATTTTATTTAGCCACAATATAGCTATTATACCTACTTTAAAACTTATCAGTAAATGCATCAAAGTCGGAAAACAGCAATGACGTATTGACTCCCGCTATCATACCACAGATAATATCGTCAATTTCTATACAGTATAAGTACCTACCTAGACCCAACGAATACAGATTTATATCATACACCTGAAATAATTCATAATATAACGATTAACGATTGACGGGGTTTGATGATACGAAACCAGCAACAGGATCATTTTGTATATTATATATATGCCTATATCGAGGAAATTTTTACGTTAAAATATATATTTATAGTATTATATTATATAGTGACAATGACGCAACCAAGTGGAGGTTAGGGGGTTGTAACCCCTTCCGAAATTTCTCCGAGACCTAGTTTAATAACCTATATGTACTTATCTTATGTATATATATTGTAGTAATGTAACCCCTCCTGAAATTGTTTTCTAATTGCGTCACTGTAATAGTGGCGTGGTGAAATATTTAAGACTACAGTAAAAATATGTCTATATAAAGAATACAATATCGTGTAAAGAGTTTAAAACTTGTAAAATTATTTAAATTTTAAATAAATTTATGGACAACGCATATAGGTAATTAATAGGTATAGGTATATATAGGTATTTAATATTTTTATATAGAGAGAGCTCTATATAAAAATATTAAATAATTCATATAAAAACGATACAACGTGTACGATGTGCATGTGGATTAGAAAACAAACAAACGTTGTAATCAGTGTCATGCTTCAAAAAATAATAAAAAATAACATACATAACGTCAGGTACCTGCGCATAGATTAAACCACGTGAAAACGCTTGGCTTCTATTGTCTTAAGAATTATAAAGCTCTCTTATATTATTATAATGTGCAGCAACTACTTAGTTATTGCATTATATTTTTTTAGTCGATATAACATTTGATTTTGAAGATGAACTTTTTTTAGTATATACTTTTAAATACGAATGTACCAACTCATAAACATGTAAACATGAACCAAAAAATTCGCTATGATGTAAAAAGTAGATGACGCATTCTACAATTTTAAATTTTTTTAAATTTCGCTAAAAGTAGATGACGCATTTTACATCATTATTCAGAAGGCTACTGGATATGTATTAAATTCGAATTCAACGATAAATCACTATAAGCAGTATAAACGATAAAAACAATGCTGAGCAGATATCTGTCACTTTATATTTCTAAAGAAATTTCAATATATTGGTTTTATTCTATAATAATTTTCTAGTAATAAGCAGTAGTTTAATATGACTTAGGCTAAAAAATGTTTTCTATTTATTTGGTGAAAATTTTATGTATTTATGGTTATTCGTACTCGTTATTGATTTAAAATTCTTCTATTTATTTTTATTTATATATTTATCGCCTAAGTTAGTTTTTAAATAATAATTACTGTTTTTTCAAAGTTTAAATTAGATCTATTTTTTGACAAAGAACCACCTTCTAATTTGAAGACTAACATATTTTTATCTACTGTAAACATTTTCGAACATTGTTATTTTTATAAAAAATATACATTCAACGCTTTGCTTGGTGTCTAAAACGATGGTGTTAAACTTATTTTTTAGATATTTGGGTTTAGAAATTTATTAATTTAATAAATAAAATGCTTGTGCTGTTTTTATTTGATACAAATTAAATGTTCTCCGTTAGAAATTTGTTTCCCAATTTTAATTGATGTGTATTATTTGTCTGGGATCCCCCCCCCAAAATAGATTGTATTTATATCTATTACTGCATTTTTTATTTTATTTCAGTAGGTAATCGTTTTTTTAAATCAAATCTCGATTTAACACAGCGTACCGGTGTATATAGTGCTGTATAAACGAAAATATCATGTTACGACTTTATAGGCCAATTTTGCCTACTAAAATTGCTTTTTTCGATTTCCAGGCATAAACCTATAATAATAATAATAATAATAATAATAATAATAATATAATGGTTCCGCGGTCATAAAGTCGACTATTAAAATCACAACATACACGAGTTAAGGGGAGCCCCTCCCCTATAAATTGTATCTACTCTAACCCCGCTGTTGTATTGCTATTTTGCTATATAATATGCTAAATGTATTTTCCATTCCGTCCCAAGTCATAAAACGGTCGTACTCGGTTCCGCCCTCTCAATAAAGATCTCTAATTACTTTGCATAATATGATATGTGGACGTTCACGAAACCATTTTTTAATGTATACCGACCAGGCTAGTGAAAAAATAATTATTATTTCTAAAATACCGAGCCAATTTTAATGGGTTGGTAAAAATAATTCAATTACAAAAAATACAGAGAATCTGTTTTGATGGCGTATTTTATTGGTGCACCGTGCACCTACCCATAATAAAACGTTTTTAATTTTATGTTTATAAGACCTTTTTATTAAAACGTTTTGCAAGTCCGTTAGTTGTCTCTAAAACATACAGATCGACGTCTATACTTCGCTGATTGTGTTTATTTGTACCTTGCTATTAATACCAATAATACCATAGGTACCTACACCCCAAAATTACTAAAGATTATAACATTATTTTATATTTTTCTTTTCAAGTGTTTGGTATACTAGTATGTGGGGTAAATAGGTTATTGGATCATGTCATCCATTAGTCTCACTTAAAACAATATATTGACTATAGTAGTCTAAAAATGATAAAATATTATTTATAAATATATTGTTTGAAAAATAAATTTATTTACTTATATAATTAAATAAATAACTCTCATAATTAATGATCAAATAGTTTTGGCAGGAAGTGAGTACCGCTTTGAAGTACAATTCGAGTGGGTCACTGTAATGTAATGTAAAGGTTGTGTTCAATTTAAATGCGATAAATTACTAAATTATTAATATATTAATATATAATTTTATAAGTAAAGCTATTTTTACCAGAGATGGTCTGTCAGTCTATATTGCTAAGTATATTTTATGATATATTTTTTTGATATTTTAATAAAATATAATGTTTAATCTGCCTAAAAAGGTTAAAAATCACACACACCACGCATTGTCAAATCACTATATTCATCACCCCGCTTAAAAAATAAAAATGTTTTAATAATTATTATTATTTTTTCGCGAAGTTATTAATTATTTAGCATTCTAATAAATAATAAATATTCTAATAAATATTTACCTACGTATTTTTTTATCCGTGAAATACTGTAATATTATTGATTGGGTAACATAATTTACATAACAAGTTTGAAAACTTTTACAACCATTTATAACATATTCTGTATTAGTTATTTTAAAGTCTGTATGCATCTGAAATTATTATTAGTAAATATGGTACGCATACGATAATCCGAAATAATTACAGTTAAATACTATCAAAGGATTATATTATAGATAAACAAAAATAAAATGTTTTTACACTAATGTGAATTGTTTGTAACGTTTCAAATAAATGATTTATTTAATTTTTCAAAATTTAAATCCAACGCATAATCAATACGAATTCGTTAGGTTAGGCTTAAGTAAACATTTGAAACAGGAAAAACACAATCATTAGGAAATCGATAAATAACGATTTGTGATTTGCTAAAAATCTAAAACAACAAAGTGTTGAATATTAAATAATGTATTAGTTTTGAATAACAATGGTTATTATTAATACTATTAAGATTTACAACAGGTTATCAATATTTTAATACGGTGTCGGTGAATGTTACAGGTATCCATAATATTACTAGAATATTTTGTGTTTTTAATTTATGTTCAATCCTTGTACAGAAAATACAACGATATTATCGTAGTTTTCAAGTGCATACCCTCGAGTATCCGACAAAAAAATATTGTACATATAACGCTTCCAATTAAAATCTTATAAATGATAATTTGCAATAGGCGATTTAATTTTTCCGTTAACATATAATTGCACGAAAAAAAAACCTCAACCAATAATCGTCACAGTTTCGCAATACAGCAAACATCGTTTGTTTGTTTGTATTGTGATACAATTTATTTGTCCTAGTTGTTCTATAGATAATATGTCGTTGCAATTGCAATAGAAACCACTTGACACAATTCAGTGCATTTACTTATCGTAAAATTATTATATCTGCATTTATGAGAGACTTATGCAAATCGTCATGTCAAAGGTGATATATTGTGTACATCATCGGTTTAAGTGTTATACTGAAGGCTTAACACTCGTACTCATAAAATTCTGACCATAAGACAACAGATCAAGGTCTGTCATTGATAAAAACGTGTTCAAGTCGTCAGAGTTATTACTCAATGCAGCGATTGTTTGTTTTTTTTAAACATTTATACAACATATTACACTTTTTATATACCATTTTAATAATATATATATTAATAGGTGCGTTATTATAGTCAACGTTTAAGTTATTATAGAAGATAGCCACTATAATATTTTAATTGATATAGTACAAATAAGACAAATGTTTACTTATTGAAAAATTAATAATTTTAATTTACTACTTCTAAATTTTTTATATTGCGATATTATTATAATATAATTTACCAAAATATGAGTAATAATTTAGAACTACAATAAAAAAAATGCATCCCTCTGTTAGAAATATATAATTTTAAATACAATAGTATAAAATAAATGCTTTTAGGACTTAAAATGTAGGTTTATATTTTTTCCTACCAACTACATTCTTATTATTTCTGTTATATTTTAGTAACATATAATTAACTTTATTTTTCTTGTTTTTAATTATGAAAAAACACAAAATCTATGATATCATAATGATAAACGGTAATTGATCATATCGCAATCGAAAAAATATCATATTTTATTTTATTTGTTATAAAACAAACATGTTACATACTCGTATACGATTAATTATTTTATATCAATCATATTTTTAAACTTTAGTATTACATAAATGCATATAATATCCATATAGTTTCAGATTATCATAGTGACATGCACAAAGATGCATTTAAAAATACGTCATGATATTGTTGAACAAACAATATTTGTATTTAATTTGCATTATCTATTATACTGATATTTGTTTTGTGTAATCTACATTATTATTAGCAATGATTTCATTAATTATTTTATGGCATTAACACATTTTAATTGCAGTTTTAAATATTTTATTTTAGCTATTAAATATTGTAATTTGAGTCATATTCACAGTAATAAAAATATAGTATAGTTAATAATAAAAATAATTGTTAAACGTAATTCATAAGAAATCTATCAAAATAGGTTCAATCAATTCAGTAAATTAAATAGAAATTATTTTTTTCAAATAAAAGTATATGGTATTTTGTTTTTAATTATTAGTTCACACTAGTACGTATGCCTCAATAAAATCCATCGATCAATTAAATTAGGGCTTAATTCTTGAATAGCTCTATGAATATTATACAAAAATAAATTATCAAAACAATATTTGAATTTTGGCTATAAAATATTACAAACAAACATTTTGATAAACAAATAATTTTTTTTATTGTTTTCTTAAACTTTCCAAAATTAATATTTAGACAATAATATTGTAACCTACTTTCAAATTTCCAGAACCATCTACATTTACATCTCATCTAATTTCTTATCAGAATAACATCCCTTTTACATTCATTGTAAATTATTAAACTTTTATAGAGCAGTACTTTTCTATCAGGAAAAATGTTCGTTGTTTATCAAACAAACAAACTTGTACTCCGTATATGTTCTACTCAAAATTCAAAATTATTTTAAAATAGACAATTGAAAGAATAAGGTTAGAATTTACGATTAATTGCATATTAATTATTCTTATTTATCATAAAACAAATTTGACGTTATTAAGTTTTTAGAATCTCGTGAAAATTCTACTTTTTCTAATTCCAATGTATTTATAAAATGTAATTTCAAAGTTTGCTACCAACATAGTATTATCACCGTCTATAACGCCGTTTACAATATTCTGTATCTAAATGTTAGAATGGAAACTGTGGAAATTTAACAAAAACAATATTGTAGTTACACTGTAAACGCGAGAGTAATTTTTCATTTTAGTTCAATTTTGTAAGTCTAGTAAATCATTTTATTGTTTAAATAAATGACCATCTGAGAATATATTTTGAGCTAATAATGACCTCTTTTTTATTTTTTCAATCAATATAAAATATAATGCACACCTACTCAATATTTTGCTCGTATGTATAAAAAAAAAAAAATAAATTATTGTCTCATCCTATTTATCATTATTTTTACCATGAACGCCTCTTCAGAAATGAAATAAGAAAAATACCACTTATCATACCTATACAGTATACAATGTCGAGTATTGTGACGTTTTAATTATGTGTTGAAACAGTATTATGTAAGCGACTTGATTTTTATATGTAACATAATATAATGAATATACCATAACCGCTGTTCGTAATCTGCGACATAGTCACAAATATTGTAGTTTACGTTGGGGAAAATATTAAAATTCTTCTGAATAATTTTTTATGAATGAAACTCTGTATAGATTTCCAAACAAACGACGGCCGGTCGATCAAATAATAAGATGTTATTGTTCAAATATTGCAGTTGGAGCATATAATAATATATTATAAATTATAATATTCCTATAGAGTCAATATTTTCACCCACGACAATGATATTTATTTTGCTTACATTTTTATTCTGTTTTTTTTTTCAACAATGCATATGTATTATTTGATTGATTTTTTTTTAAACTGTTTATCAAACATTGAGAATTTATTTTAGTTTGCATAGACGGGCTGAGAATAATGTTCAGTAGTTTACAAAATAGCTTTCGGTGAACAATGTACGCATGCGCGCCGAATAAACTCAAAAAAGAAGCTTATAACATATTATTTGTAACGTTTTAAATATTTGACTATTTGTTTGAAATTCTCAAGTAATAATATTTTATCGAGATATCTATTTTTTATGCGTATTTTTAGGTTTTAGTAGTATATCTATTAATATAGAAGATTATTCATTGCCATCGAACACACACAAATACAATAATATTTTTTATGCGGTTAATATACTGTAACTATATATTTACTTAAGTATATGTTTTATACGTGATTGGATTTTTTGAGTGCCTATTTAATATACGTTTATTATATGCCTATGTGGCTATATACAGAGTGATTCACCAAGAATACTAATCACCATTTTTGAATGAATTTATTCAAACTGATCTTTGGAATATTTAAATACACTTAAAGACCATATTCTCAAATTATTGTAGTATTTAAATAGTATCCTGTGATGATTTTAAAAAAAACGATGATTATACATTTTTAGACCAACAATACATGTCTTTAAAATGGTTCTATAAAAATATAAAATATATGTAATATTGAATCTATTGTTTCTTATAGAATCGGATTATTTTAACAAATTATTAATGTTAATAGATCAATATCAATTATTACAATCTACAAGTCATCATAGCCACATAGTACCTGCATTAAGTTAAAAAAATTCTAAAACCACTTGTTCGAATTTTGATTTCGATACGTAAACATTTTCTGAAAAAGTATCCACTAAACAATAATTCAGAGTATAAAAGGGGAGTTCTCGTTTGTAAGACAGACGTCCGTATCCCTGCACACGACACTTGTCTTAAGTACTCAATACAAACAATCTCAAGACTCAAGAGTTTGAAGATATGTGTTCTTAAAATATCTATATTTAAAAATTCCAAAAATCAGATTTTGAACGATTGAGACATTTAAGAGAAAAAAAGGGGTTGAGCATTCTCGGTGAATCACTCTAAACCTATATATAATGTCGTATACATGTCGTACCTACATACCCTGCAGTGTAACAATAGTGTAGTAGTATCGGTCACTTTCAATCGCACTACATAATATTGTTATCGTAAATTAGCACCAGCCGATTGAAATCCCGAAACGGCCGACAAGAGAGGGAGAGATATGACGACCTTTTGCGTCGGGCGTCAAAAGAAAAGAAGAAAAAAAAGGGGGTGAATAACGGTGAGCAATAAAATGTATGTTTTGTAACGCCGACTCGACGGCACTTTTATTGCAGGCGAAGACGACTCTCGACCGAGAGTTGCACCGCGGTCACGGCGCGTTTAATGTCATTACTTTTATCATCTCGTCTATGCGCGCCCGAAGTGTATAATATTATAGGAATCCCGAACCCGCGAGAGCATTCAAATCACATTTTCAGACGGGCTCGGTTTATCGCGTCCAGGTGTACGGGGAAAATAATAATAATATCATATCATATTATTATTATTGTCCGCCGTGTACCGGGGCCCAGCCGGTCCGTCGGCCGAAGACATTGTCCACCGACCGTACATAATGTTATTATTCTGTTATTGTATATAATATTATTTAATATGCGCACTGCCAATGGGCGCGAGCCGTGTTTGATAACTGTCGGAAACCGGCGGCGGGCGGCGCGAACGCGTAACATATTATATTATTTCGTCCGCGGTCTGCGACTAGAACGACGTTTCGGTTGAATAATTGCACACAATAATATAAGCACTCGTAAGTGTTCGATGTCCATCGCATAATATTATATAATATACTCCGCGGATATAATATATTATACATAGGCATCTTTATATACTCTACACGGGCAATCGGCAATGTTACGTTAATATATAATATCGTGGGGATAGGCGCAGAAAACATTTCCTGCAGGCTCGAACTTGTTCCTTCTGAAAAATATATAACGGGAAAAAAATCAACCACATTCTCAACAAATTATTTTCCAACTGAAAACACGCGTAAGAACGCCGAAAGAGCTTCGTTATGCTCAAAAAAAAAAAAAAAAAATGAAATTAATTTCCAAATTTAAATATTAATAATATTATATAATATTATATGCAACTATATTATCTAATGAAGGACTGCAGAATGCGTGGTGCCTGCAGCAGTAGCTATTGCAAGTAATAAAACTGATAAAATTTCAAAATGTCAACGAATATCTTTTTAACGTTTAATATTTCTGAAAAAAAGTAAACAACAAGAATGGTTATCATATTGGATTTCTATTCCGGCGGTCGATCAGTGGGGAAAAAAAAAAATTGTTTTTCGCGCATTGCGTATACGTTTACAATATGTTTAAGAGGTATACGTCAAGTCGTACTTAAATGCAACATAGTATTAGTAAACAGAAATCCACTCTACGATATTATGTGTTTAAAAAATATATTTTTTTTTTCCATAAATAATCGAGTGTTGCGCGGTGGAAGTGAATGTTGTTACAAAATACAATATGGGTACATTTACCGATGAAATATGATTGTTCGGTGATAAAAACTAAAATCACTTTTAATGTTATATATATATATATATATTATTAGGTACTGAGTTCAACCCGGTCGTACGTATAATGATATTATAACAAGTACGTCGTTGACGTGGCCGTCCGCTTTCAGTGACAATGTCGACGGATGGCTAACAATATAAGCAATATATAAGCATTGCGAGCGCACTAGCTATCTAGTGCCAGCGATGTGTGCCTGTATCGGCCGCATTATAAATAATTACTCGTTGGTATATTATTATATTGTTTTCGTCGTCGTCGTCGTCGTCGTCGTTGTCGTCGTCGTCGTTATACGCACATGTGCTAGCTCAACAACGGCACAGTCTTGTATACAATACTTTTAACTGGTCATTTAAATAGGTGCCCGTTTACTGTTTATTCGACCTGTCCGATCACTGTACTATACGACATAGGCGTATTCACGAGAGCGGCAGGGTGGACAGCTGCCTCTCCGGTGAGACTGTGACCTGTGCTAGATTCGAATAGATTCCAGAAATTATGAATGGTATTTCCTGCAAAGGCGATGGTCACAGAGGACTGGCAGAGATGAAAAACTGAATAGCTAGCGTTTTAAATGGTTATTGAAGAAAAGAAAAAAAAAACACTGAAATAGCTTTGTTGTATGGTGTGGGGTATTGAATGTACTGCATCGTTGAGTTAATCACTGCAATAATGGACCACATAGATGTGTTGAATTCACGATTGAATTCAATCATAAATCACTGTATATTATACGAATAAGCGCACGATTCATTAACGTCGTATAGACTGTGTGCCGTCGCCCGTCGTGACGGGATGTTTCTACTTTTTAAGTATATTTTTTATAATGTATATAATATAATATTGCTATATAAATATTACAAAAAAAAAAAGATATTATTACTAATTATATACCATTCTATCGAAATATCAAATATATTCTATAGGTATTGTTATTAAATTAGAAGTGACCTACTGTAGAACAATGTGAATAATTTCTGAGTAAAAATCGCTTAAAATGTATAGTCTACATTTTTTGAAAATGTCATTTTAACAATAAAACATGTAATGGAAAAAAGTTTCAAGTTTACGATTAATGGTTATTTTTTGTTAACATTTGCACTTCAAACACGTATACAAATATTGCAAATAAGAATTTTTATATTTTTAAATTGGACGCTAAAGATCAAATCGTGATAAAATGTATATTATATTTTCAAGATTTTCACTTAAAAAAACAAAATTTTATCAACATAAAATGTAAAAAAAACTAAGAAAAACGTAAACAATTTTAAATCTCTATACATATTATATTTAGATTATGTTTAGATTTAGTTGAAAAAATATTTGGAATTTTGACTAACAAAGTACCAATATACCTTATCTATTTTTTTTATTATAAAGTTTAAGATTGGAGCATTTCTTCTGCTTCTATTTAACATTCATAATAATAGGTATATCTTCTACAATATAGTTTTTTTTTTGTAATTATTTTACAATAACAATAGTTACAATCATTTTTACAATTTGATTTGTCTTAAATCAGTTCTTATTAAGAATGATCTTGTGTTCATAAACAGAATTTATATATATATACAGAAAAGTTCTAGTTTAGTTTTTCCTGTTTTCATAACGTATTCATGTATATGTCTACAATTTTTCTGACGTGATGATTAATTTTTACTTCCAATTAATTATTACAAAGTAAGTTCTGATAAACTCACCTTTTTTGTATTCATTTTTGAAGCACGTGTAGGGGTACTTTATTTGACATAGAACTACATTTATATTCAGACATTCTTGATACGCTGAAGTATGTAATCGTTTATTATTGTTCCAAAGTTAAAATGAATTATTTATCTAGTTATGAGAACTTGTGTTATTAAGATTTTACGATTTAAATCAAACTAATTTTATTACACAACATATTTATTTTATTTTAAGCATTTGGAAAATTCTCTGTAAGAAATTAATTAATTTACATAGTACTTGGTAAATTGCTATATTAAATAAGTATATTATTATGACTTTAGACTATATTATACTCAACTTTAGTACAATGTAAATTATAAACATTAACTACATTTTTTATATTCATAAATAATTAGTTAGTCAATCGGAATATTAAGAGTATATATGTTATAAGAAATATAAATTGTTTATTTTTCATGGGCAATGGAAGTAGTCTAACTACAAATTATATGTTATACATTCAAATTATGACACTACTATTCGTGATTGAAAATAATAAAACATTGTCGGCACATAATATGTGATATATAACATAAAAAGTGACTCATATACTTTGACTATATTCATTTATTTATTTGATAAGTTACAATCTACGATCAAAAGCTAAAACAATCCAGTTAAATTTAATAAAAAAAACAAATATTTACACTTTTTAAGTGCTCGAAATTTAATTTCATTTCAAATATTAAAATAACCTTTATTTAATTTCAGAATTTACATTTAAATAGAAAATTTGAGTTTATAAAAATATTTTAGATTTTAGGTTTTAATTCTTAGAAAATAAATTTTTAATAGTTCAATAAAATATAAATTTGTATCAATATTTTAGCGAACGAAAATTAATTGTAATTTAATACATTGAAACGCATAATTTTCCCGTTAAGATTATATTAATTTAGAATTATATGAATCGTTGGAAAATAAAATAAAATGTTAGGTACCTATTTATTTAACTAAAATAGGTGAAAACTACAATTATTGCAGTGTAACATAATATTATAGAATACAAAATAATGCAATTTACCTTGAAAAGTATTAAAGTAATAAAATCATAATTAAGTACGGCATTTTGCATTTGACTTAGATTACGCATTCAATAACAAGTCATGTTTGATTTCTATTACAATTTCTGTATATTAATATTGTAGTGGTTGATTATACATAATTTTCTATCGATTCATTTTTACGTCCTTGACCTAATCATGCGGTCATCATGTTATATATTTAATTTAATACTCTAAATATGATTTTTCAGTTAATTTTTTTTACTGTAAAATATAATCTATGCGCGCGTCGTATAGATTCAATATACACCTGCATAATACTCGTATTGTAATTGCTTTATTATTTATTCTACGACCAAGGCTGACTTAATATGAGGCTTAGGTGACCAATGATAACTATATCCATTGTAATATTATGATACCTATGGTGACGATAATCAAAAAATATTGTTCTGCATATAAATACGTTTTAAAAATCTAAAGTTAAGATCAAATTTGACTATACGAATAAAAAAACGAATAAAACTAAATCGTATTTTACTAAATCTACGTAATACATAATAATATTATAATGTAATTTCAGCACAATTGTGTAATACAAAGAATCCATATTTCATTAATTCACATTAAAAACGATAAACCGTTTAAATTTTTAATTAAATATAACACATTTGGTTGGAAATACTTACCTATACATATTAATAATATTTATTTTTGTATGGATACATTGTAAAACGTACGGACACTGTCTATGGTAATATCTAAATACGTTTTCTTCAACACGTTTTTTTTCGTTTTAAACTTAAGACATAAATTACGTGATTAAATGTACTAACTAAACTGGAACTTACTTTAAATTCTGACGTATTATTTAAAAAAAAGCATTAATAAAAATGAGTCTTTCAAAGTGATTCGCGTGACTTATGAATTCCGGGTGGGATATATAATATAATATACAAATTTATAATATTATATTATTCTAATACAAGTATATATGTGTGTGTGTGTTTATTTTCAAACAGTTTTATCGGCAAAACTCGTTTAACAAACATTTGGTCAATGCACCCTAATATATTTATATAAGGCCGAGAACCGCCACCGACCTTCGTCAAAAACACTTACGATCATAATAACACACCCGTCGATGATGGTGTTCCTCGGCGTACCAGATTTTTTTTTCCGTTTTTTAGATTTATCGAACACTTTCGCAAGATCTCGTGTGAATATTTCGACATCGGGAGATCGCAGAACCCATGTGCCTACTCTTGTATACTATATATATATTATATATACGCGTTTTCGAATGATTATTTACATTTTTATCGGAAATCATGTCAACTATATGTAATAGTATTATAGGTACACTAACATAATATTATAATATATAGTATATATTTTATACGTTCGGCGTCGGTTATGTTTTAGACAGTCTAGTAGACATTTAGAAGCCGGTTATGAGAAGAAGATGAGGACGGAGAAGAAGAAGAAAAAGTAGAGAAAAAAATAGTCGTCGTTTCGATATTGTCCATAGTAATGTTTTTTTTTTCTTTTTTTTTTTTTTTATCGCCTCACCATAATATATTATAATATTATTACATCTACGCGTATAGTAGTTTATACGATAGTGTCTCTTGAGGCTGCGTTTTCGAGCATTCGACGTTATACGTACTGGCACCAACAAACGTATTTAAATAGTGTTTTATATTTTAGCTTGTCGGACGGCGGTGGCACAGTGGGTGTGAGAAATAACCCAATATACATATATAATATAATATAGGTTAGATATACACACATACGATATCATATTATTATACATTTATAATGTTATATTGTATACTATTTTACGGCTAAATTTGTCGTGCGTCCATTTACATCTTTCAAAAACAAGCCTTAATTGGCGCTTCATGAATATTCCGCACATTCCGTGAATAAACACAAACTATTTGCCATCCTCCGCTGTCCCGTCGTTTTGACAGTTAACACGGTATTGGCAGGGGCAGACGATTCGTAATATTAATAATAATATTATCATCGTTTACGGAGTATAAATTATAAGACCTTATTAATACGCATTAGTACCTACATAGCTGTACAGAGTGATTTTTGTCCATCTCGAGCCAACAATGATGTTCATCTGTGAATATCGTAAGGAAATTATTTGAATTTGAATTTATTTTGCTGCAGTTATTTCGGAATTATTTTAGATTGGTTTTTTTTAAATAATATTGTGAAATTTTCAATTAATATTTGTTTTACCGACTGTAAGAATTTAAGTTTTTAACTATTTTTTTTTAGGGCTCCTTATTTAATTCTCACTAAAAATATTTTGGAAGCAATATTTTGTATACATCGAATATTGAACAATATTATAGTTTAATGTCTGTACATATTGCAGGTAGATACTTGAAATCATTTGAAAATTTGAAAATAAACAAAAGCATTTAAGCATTACGCCTCTTGTGCATAAATCAATCCGAAAAATTAATAAATCCAAAAATTAAAAAATTAAGAAATCGAAAAATCGGTGTAAATAAAATCTGGTTGCCTAGAACGATTTAATAATTTATTATTGAACAACTTAAATTAAATTAAGACGACACATTATATGTAATATATTACATATAAGTACATTTAGTACATATTATATGTAACAGGTGATCGTTGGGATCGCGTTGAAAAGAAAATTCGGCCGATATATTGTATTTACAGCGAATAGATGACCTGACTCGCAGCGGTAGGTATTCACAGTATACTTTTTATTATTACGCATAGTGCGTTCATCTGTCGCAATTTAACGTAACCTACACGAGAACGAAGAGCAAACAGCTATCATAATCAAAATTACACGCGGAGGAGTGTTTTTATTATTAAAATACTATTATTGGGGTACAATATTATATCAAATTTAAAAATGTGTATTGTACGACTTTTTTAGTTTACCGAATTATTGTAGATTATTATTATTATATACGATATTCGTCTGAAACAACTGAGCACATCAGTAGTCAATCATCCGTCCTCTTTGAAAACAGTTAAGAAATACGTAGACATAATATGTACATATTTATACGCCAATACGTGCATAATGTTGAATAATAATAATAATACAAATAAATAACTTACGTATAGCCATATAAGTAGTAGCCGATGTTGTAATTATTCACATCAATAAATGATAATAATGACTTTGTACATTTTTCAATTTTTAAAATGATTACCTTATTTAACATTTTTTCTTCATTTTTTCAAAATACGAGTATGTTTAAGATGATTTAATAATGGTTATTAACTTAGAACGTCAAACTTATATTTATGAAATCATTATTTAGTCAAATCTTAATAATCTTATTTTGTATTTGTTCATATTATTAAACGTTATTTAGATATTTTTTCCTAAAGAATTTTAAAAATGTATTTCTAAAAAAATGAAACAATATAAATTATACCTTTTAAATAAAATGTATGCCCTCAATCTTTAGCCAAATGACTAGGTGCAAATGCAGTTGTCTTTAATAATTTATACTGTTTCAGTGTTTCCTAGTAATTTTAAACAATACCTAAAAATATAGGAAATTAATAATAATATAAAAAGGTTCTAAAGAAATCAATATCGACTGGGCATTTTACAACTAAAATTAAGTATAATGAGAATACATTTCCACCTAAATATACTATAGTACTTCAAATAAAATGTTTATTGCTATAATAATTACGGCATTCATAATAATTTTAAATTAAATTTTTTAATTATATTTTTTAAATCTCAGTGATCCAGTGATCTTATTGCTTCGCAGAGATAAATTTTTTTTGTACCTAACGATAGGTATAAAATTATTCCTAGGAATTACAATTGTTAAGCAAATTAACATAATTCTTAGGCAAAGTTTATATAATTATAGAAATTCCATATAAAATTTAAAAAAATCACAACAAAACCGAATTAACTCGTACAGGTAGTCAACTTTTAATAATACATTATAATTATATTATAAAACATCTTTTGATCTTTGAGTTACAAATTGTGTAACATATTTGAATTCGATAAAATTTTAAATTATACCTACATATTATTAAAGGTACAAATTACAAAATATGATGTGTATTTTTTTTAATTCCCGAGTAAGTTTTATTTTCAATTGAAGTCTGGAATATAATACAAAATTATTCACGACTCTGCAGAACAATTCTATCAGTACATAGAATCCGCATTCGTGTATTCATTTGTGCATAATATACGTACGAATAGTTCTAATCATCATTATCGGACACAATAGTGTAACATTCGATTTGATTGTAGTTATTTTATTATTATTTCTATTTTATCTAATAATCACAAAAATGTATTAAATAAATAAATATATACGTACTACACACAATATTTCGTATGATACAGACAGGATATCATATACGGATAATTGGTGTTGCGCACTCGTCTCGCTTCGATCAACCTGCTCCGTTCACCGAGTGCATTTTTGCACATTATTATTATTCTTTAATACGTTTAAATGCATTATAGAGACAATTATCGGTGGTTTAAAGGAAGTATTGGAGATTAACGGGCGTGTGATGTTTTCATTCACTGTATATATATACTGGGAAACCATAATTTTTTTCAAAATAAATAAAAACCACGACCAATCCTATAAGTGTATTTGCGTTTGCTTTTCCGACACACGACCCTATACAGAATGCGACTTTAAAATTCAAAAGCATAGTACCCATACATCAGTCTTAGCAGACTGCGATAATAATTTCAATAGTGCCTACACATAAACGCGGATACGGCGCACAACTCGGAATTTAAAGAGCGCCATAATATGGCACGTCTAGCTGCAGTTAGTTGTGACCGATTAATATTATGATACTATATAAACAAACACAAACAATAATATATGTATATCAGTATATTATAATTATGATTTGTTGAAGCAAATGAGAGACGTAAACGAGTGCCAGCACACTATTATACAGGAATTGCTCATTTTATTGAATTATCGACTTTTATAATTATTGCATTCAAAGTTAAAATTTAATTTTAAAAATATAATTATTATTTTCTAGGGTTTAATACATAATGTACCTTTACAGTTTTAAATGGCGTAAAAAGGTGTAAAAAGGTGTATGATGCAATATGGTTATTAATGCCAACATAAAAGAAAAATCAATCAATGAAAAAGATTTTAGTATGAATTCAAAGGATACTTTTTAATTTACTGTACAAATCGAGTCGGGACAATATATATATATATAAATGATTATTATTTAGTTCATAATATTTTGTGTTGGATTGAAAACGAATCTACGTAATTTTCGCACACGAAGAAAACACGTATATTATATTCTATGTATAGCGAAAAAAAGTGATTGCGTGCATGAAGTCGTTCTACAGAAATATAAAAAACTTAATAAAAAACATTTTTAAAAACGTATTGTCTATATAGATACACCACGTATTGTTATAATACTGTAGAAGTGTTTAACATTGTGACTATATACTAAGTAATGTACAATAATTACATTATTAACAAGTCCAATATGTAAAATAGAAAAAAAATGTATATACTTTATTATAATATAATACCAAACACATTAGTCTATATACTCGTATCACGCATATTGTATATATTTGAATAAATAAATAACATTAATCATTATACATACATCGTATAATGTATTTATCAAATCTTAAACATGAACATGTACATATTATTGTGAGTAAACAATTATAATTGGCGGAACGCTTTTTAACAAGTCTACTTTTATAATAAAAAGAGAACAGTTAGTACCGAAACAAATGATCTTTTAAAATTTTTCAACCTGACGGTTCACATAGTAAGCATATCAAACGGTATAATATAGTACTGTACGCGTGTACTACGTATAAATTACAAAGTATAATAATATTCGCTTATATTTTAATAAGTATATATGAGGTACCTTTAGTGTGAATCGTTATACTATGCTTATGAACTAATTATGATGTTACTTAAAAAAAAAATACCTACGGGCGCGTATACGCACATGATCGATATGATACGATCACAAGGAAATATTGTTTCGAGCAAAGTGTTATAAATTATAACTTATAACACATATTACAATACGGTCTGACGGGTGGTAAGTGTGTGTAGTACTTACTGTGTATCAATAAAATTCCATCAAATAGTTATTATTTAAATGTGAAATCCATTGTCCTTATACCAGCTCATCATCATCGTGGCACGTGATTACGGAAATAAATGCACAAATATAACCGGATCGTACAATAATTTGTCTCTCATAATATAATATAGCTGTTGGTGTCTCTCATTCGTCATATTTACATTAAAACATTAATATTTTTGAGTTTTTTAGGAATTTTCATTATTATTATTATTATTATTATGTTTGACTTGTAAAATCCATCATGGATTAATTTTAGAATACTGTTTCCCAAAAGTGTCTAATGCTGTATATTTTTCTGAATAATTTTGAAAGTATATGAAATACGTTTTTATTCTAAATAATCTTAGTGTTAAAATTAAATATTTTATTTTAACATTAAAGAGGACGGTGCCTCGCTCGCAATGTGTTGTTCCGTTTCGCTATAAAACGTATATCGTAGCATGATATTTGAGTTCAGCAGAATCTATTTTGTGTTGTTAGCTTTAATATCGAAATTAATTTAACTATTATCAAACTTAAAGGTAAAAATATTATCTAGGACAAGCATGATGGAGTCTTATTGATATTTTTATTTTAAAGTGAATTATCGCTATGCAAAATATTACAACTTTAAAATATTCGTAACTCGCTTTAAAATTGTAATATTAATTAAACCCTATGCGTTGTCCTGGATAATATTCTTAGCTTTAAGTTTTACACGAGACAAATTGACTCTAATTTTAAAGTTACCAACTTGAAATGGATTCTGCTGAACGCAAATTCGCTGTATTAATATTACGGTAGTAAGACGATGATTACGCGTGCGTGAGGCATCCTTTAAATATAATTTGATATAATCTACGGATGGTTATGTTGTGAATCATAAATCATCACAGTTGTATATCATACAAAATACAAAACATTTCAACATTGGCTATATGTTTTCAAATATTCTCGAAGACAATTATTATAAGTTTTGAAATATCCAAAACAATGGGTATTTTAAAATTTTAAATACTTTATTCCGTACGATTTTCACAAGTATTCGAGTATCCGAATCGGTAACAAATGCATAAGTGGGTGTTTTTGCATTGGGTGTAGTGCGTTTTGTACACGTGTTTTCGGGACATCGATCTGCCAACGACCCGACCCCAATAAAAGTCGTACACATACCTACATAATATAATATTACGTATAATATCGTTATAGGTATGTGCCTTGGTCGGGAGTTCGCTTGGGAAAAATAAATAACCGACAAAACACCCGACACTGTAAACAGTCTAGTTTTTACGATATATATTATACACGTACGTTCGATTTTTCTCTCAACGCGCAGGGCTTATAATAATAAGAGCCAGAGGTTATGCAGTCGGTGACATTATAAGCGGAGGTACACCCATACGCAATATTATTATGCTCAGCTCCTCGGCCTGCTAGCGGTGGGCACCCGTGTCATACACTTTGTTGGCCGACGTTCGGCTCGGTCCATTCAATGTCAACTCCGTCGTAAACGGTATAATTAATGTTTATATTATATATTATATATACGAGTGTGTATGTGGATAATAACATTATATTATTATTATTATTATGCATATTGTACGTGCGCGTATTTTTTCTTATTTCCCCCGTCCACCCTAACTATTAACAACCACGTTTTCCCCGCCGCACGAATAACTCGTTGTTACACTTTACGACCACACCGTCGTCGTCGTCGTCGTCGTCGGCTGTCATAAAAACGGTAAAGAAGACCGCTGCAGGACGACGCTGCTGCTGGTGGTGCTGCTGCGGGTACCTATATAATATTATAAGCATAATATACCGAATACAGTATTATTGTACAGGTAAAGGTGCCTGCGTCTTGTAGGTGCGACCGAAATATATATTTTGTACGTAGCTACATTTTACCGCGCACGGATTACAATATACGGATTATTATTATAACTATTGTCGAGTCTGGGCATTAACGATTTAAAAAAAGTTAAAGTTAATAAGTTACATAATGAGTTTTTTTTTCTCTCTGAGAAACTACCAACAACACGAATTGGAATTTGTCCCATGATGTGCAGCTGCTATTCAAAGTTTATACATTTTATAGTCACGTTAAGTTAGTTTTTTTTCCCCCAATGGATTTAGAATATATTTAATTTTTTTATACAAGAAAATCGGAAATAGATGTTATTTATAATATTTATTTTGTATCGTGAATACTAAATTTTACACTGTCAAAGTATTGTATGTGCATTATTCTGGATTTCATTATGGATTAGAATAACGTATACGACTTCGTATACATTTCCATAAAAATAATTATAGTCTCATCCAAATCTCTCAACAACTTATTATAACTCTTCCATTCCGAGTTGATCTCTAAAACCAAAAATCAACCAAAATAATATCAATAACTTACCTGTTAGTCAACTATTTTCTACGTATAAACGGTCGGTGCCGGTACACCGTCGAGATAGTTTTTACGTTCCGTTTCGCCTTACAAACTGCGATTACACTTCCGTGTATACTCGTCCTACACGTCATATCCATTATAAACATAAACGAATCGGCGGCGACATGATACCAGACGTGTACGAACGAGATACACTATACACTAGAACGTGTGACGCGTATTATACGAATACCGTTTTGTGGAATAAAGGCATGTCGTTTTAATATATAATATAATAATATATCCACTCGAATAAAGTCCTCCGACATTTCCACCTTAATGACGAGTAACGAGCCTTGAAGAGAACTCTCTGAGTACGTTATGCCACCGACAAGTGCGGCGCACTTATGGCCATTATATGTTTGCACTTGAAATTGCATATTATTTTCACGTTTCATAAATAATAACACGTTTATAGAGAGTACCTACCTATCTGAGTACTTGACAACATATTATATTTTCACGATCGAATTGTTATTCGTTTTGGCGATCATTAGGGTTGTAAATCTAATATAATGATATTTTGTATAATATTAATAGCATTATAATATAGACCACTCTGAACTCTGTACAACATTACTGACATTATTGTACACATTATAACCAAAAGAAAAACATAATATTTTTTTATTTTTATTAAAATAAAAGAAACACAATATTCATTTTAATGTTTTTTTTACTATAATTTTACAACGTATATAATAACTTAATCCCGATTATAATATGAGACTCTTAAACGCATTTTTTAAGTTTAAATAGTGAATTTCAGTTCTGCAATAATAATTATCTTATATATTGTGTTGCATACCAATTCGATACAACATTTTATCCCTGATAATTTAAGTTACCGTATTTCGTTTAACTTTATTAAAATGTATCATATTTTGAAAATCAACATTTCGAAAACTAACGTTCTGCAGTAAGTTGCGTTCGTTACCTACTTAACTATGCTAAATACGTGCCAAAAATAGTAACACAATAATCTTACCTGTCGAACTGTCTAACAAGAAAATACATATTATAGATAAGCTTCGTTGTAGCCTATATGTATGTGTACTATGACCGCGTTGTCTAGTCATATTATTGGTGACGGGTCCATTATAATATTATTATATAATAGAGTGGTTCTTAAAAATGAAGATTAAAATGTTAACTAAGCCACCCCTAACTATCGACGAGATATAACTGTAATCCAATTCTAAAGCGTGTCCAAGATGTTTGAAATTTGTTTTAAGTGAGTACAACATTTATAATACCTAAATAGTAAATACCTTAATACCTATAAAGGTATCTTCATGTGCTTATAATAATTAATCAACTATTAAGGGGCCTCGGTACGGTTATTATTTAAGGGACAACATTTAAGCAATTCATAATCTCGTCTTAGCCGCCCGAGATCTATGTGTTAGTTGTAAATGATTATTAGTGTAAGTGAAATGCGATGCGGGTATCGGCCGGAGTACGCGCATGCACATGTCAATAACTCGATAACAATAAAAATTCACTATATGAATTTTACGACAACTTATTGATTTGAAAAAATTAAAGTTAGTTAACGTTGTCTGATCTTAATTCTGCAAAAAATATTTAAATTCAGCAGAAAAATGTCTGTAGATCGTACGAAACATTCGGGTTTTAATTTTAATTTTAAATTTAATATTATGATTTGAAAAAATTCATATTTTCAAGTTTTTATTACCATTTCATTAGAATATAAGATTTAATTTTTACAAAGTATTCCGTACGATCTATAGACAATTTTCTGCCGAGTTCAGAATTTTTTTCAGAATCAAAATCGAATATCTTAAACTAATTTTAATTTTGTCGAAACTTTACGTCTTTTGAGCTCAAACTGACGGCAGTAGCGAAGCCCCTTAAATGCACGATGTACATATGAGTATTATATTTTTACCATTATTGTAAATTCGATGGACGGAAAGACAGAAGCAACAGTGTTATGTTCGACGCAAACAACGAAGTGTTATTTATACGATATATACATTGTCGCTTGCACTATACCAATAGACTACTTGTGTCCCAAACAAACATTTTATATTACCGTGGTACTGGTTATCTTACCGTCCTATCTAATCGAAACAAAATATTAGAATAATTTATAAAATGAAAAAAATGTTTTTCGTTTTAAATATACGTGTATCAATATGCTTTTTATTTTATAGTCGTTACTAAACAAGCACTTTAATTTTAAAGTGAAATTCGACTAATATAATATCACACTAAAAATAACAAATAATATCGAATGCAATTTCCTTGCTGTATGTAAACAACTGATTGTAAAATTACATATGAACAGATCGGATGCAATTATTGTTTTTTGCACTTATGGATTTGGCATAACATTATAGTATTTTCAGTACATAGTATACGGCACTATTTAATATATAATATAATAATTATTTTATTGGCCCAAACATGTACGACTTGGCAAGAGACAAATAGAAACAATTAATATCATAGGTGGGTTTCAAAAGAAATCGACAAACTACAATAAGACGATAGCGGACCGAGCAATATGTCGTGGGCAACTTGCCTAAAGATCGGCTGGTCATCGAACCGTTGTGGATTTCGCGGGGCCACTACGCTCGTATAATAAAACATAACACTCACTTCAACTATAGGCGATGAAGACTCCCTTATCCGGGAGAAAACCCACGATAGAAGATTTCGGAGAGAAAGAAAGGACCTTTGCAATTTAATAATTGTTTTTCTATAAAGGCCCGTCGAGTCGGCGACTACGGTATAATATCACACCTATAATATTATATAATTTATAGAGATACGCGCGGACGGACTTAACACACTTCGTTTTTTATGAATCCAACAACTTAATATGTTTTATTATTGGTTATGACGGGATGAGTAATGTGCGTCGTTCACACAGCTGCACAAGTACACATCTATAATACGTTTAATAATATACGGAATATATTATGAAGACGAAATACGAACTGCGGCGGAAACCGGTGTAATAGTCGAGATTTGATGGAGAAAACAATGTCCACGATTTGTTTGATTCCGTCAAACAACTACAGCGCATATCTGTGCGTTTCCGAGGTGCGCTCATGTCGCGACAAATCACGAAAATTAAAAAATTATAAGCACACGATATACTCGATAGACGTATACGTATACGGTATATATATATATATATATTATATACAAATAAGTACATTTATTTACTATATATAGTGTAGTGCGTATAGTCTACTGTTTGCAGTGGAGTGGACCACGCCGTAATTGAAGGGGTGGAAAGTAATGAAAAACTGCCGACTGCAAGTTTAACAATTAAATCGTTTTATTCTCAACGCGTGTACATAGCGGCTTTGTTTTGTCTAAAATACAGTTAAAACGAAATCGAGCGAGTTCTGCGATATAGTTGTAACTACGCATTGTGAGTTAGTAGATATGGTACAAATTATATATATTGTTATACGGCTTTCTTATTGTATTGCGTTACAATCTATACGGTTAAATCGCTGAATAAAGATACCCGTGGCAGTATAATAAGTATCATCTGCTTGTAAATGATATCTCGAGATTTTAGCTTTCCGTCTTATCACAAGCCCATACTATGTGTCTATATAATATGAATACGAGTTATTTTAAATATTATGAAAACAATATCACCCATAATATTTTGTAAAACAACAATTCAAATCAACAAAACCAGTGTAGGGAATGTGTAGATATTACAAAGTTCGTTTAAAAATCAAATATTATATAGGTATTATGTCAGTAATGCAAATCTGATTAGATTTCTAAAAACAAAATTTAAAATATATATTGCTGAGAAATTCGGCCGTCTGCTACCTTTCTATATGAAGACTTTAGCGTGTGTACATAGTGATTGACCCCAGCCGTATATATATATATATATATGTATATACGTGTTTTACATTATAATAATTTATGTGGTTCTGTACGATTTAAGCGACCTTCTTGAATTTGTTTTTCTGTGACAGACCACTTCCGTGCCCGTGTAGTCATTGTCCTCGTATAAATATATGAAGCAATGCGCACGCAATTAGTATAATTACAAATTACCAATTATTTATTGCCACCTGTCTTGAGCGATTGCGATGTAGCAGGTATATATCTACATAATTCACTATCGTTCTAATCATCGTTGAAATAATATTTATTTTTTAATTGCTCTACACATAATATATATTTAACACAAAATAGCTAGTGTAGTGTATGGTTTTATCAATCACGTTATTATAATAATATGTATAGGTTTAATATCTACGAATTAATTATGGCGAAACGTCCATAATAACGTATATATCATATAAATTATGTAGTCTATAGGTAAATATTATTCATATCGATAATACACACACCACCTACTCCGTGAATATTATTTGTTTTTGGGTAAATTTCGCATTTGCAGCTCAACAAGGTAATACATCTTGATTGTGTGAGTGTGTATGTGGTCGGGGGGGAGGTCACTCCCGAATGGTTATAAATATTATAATTTTAATAATATATTATTATTTAACACTAATGAGTCACATCAAAATATTATTTACCTCAAAACTATACGTTGTGTTATACTGCATAAGGTTCAACTATATTATTGCAGTATAGGCACCTGGTTTAAGTACGTTGTACGTCATAATAAAGTATATTAAGTTATAGGTACATACTAATAGCAGTTACCTATATATATATATACCTAGTTCTATTAAGTAGGAATACGATCCAGTTAATAATGTTAATATATTATTATATATAATATCGGTGCAACTTGCGAATATTATATCACATAACACTTATAACACACCATTTTATATTATGTTAATCGCACTGGAGAGTTGCGACTTAAATAATTATTATTATGCGTCACACGACATCATATTAAACAATTTCTACATGAAAAACCGTCCTCACCAAAATACCAACTCGGCCAGATCTCGCAATAGTTTTAAAACCATTCGAATAATATATGTTTGGTTATATTTACTCGCGCTGTTATTGTTGCGTATGCCTAAGTCCCCGTCAATTTTATTATTTTCAATATTACGCAATAAATCCACCACAGCGTGGCAATACTCTGTAAGGACAAAAGAGATCGGTAGTTTTACGACTTCTCGGATGATGTCTATAAAGTTTACTTGACACTTTGATGCGTATACATATATAAATGCATATTATATATATATGACTTGTGTATAATAATTTACATTTAGAGCTATTAAACTACCAAATGGAAAACTAATCAGTACGTACCTTTTCAAGATCCTATAAAAATGTGCAAATTTTTGTCGGGATCGAACAAATAATAACAGCTGTATAGTAATAGCATAGTAGTAGTTGTAGTAGTAGTAGTAGTAGTAGTAGTAGTAGTAGTAGTAGTAGTAGTAGAGGTGGTGGTAGTAGTAGTAGTAGTAGTCGGTGAACAGAAAAATAACGACTGTCCGGACGATAAATCACATT
The DNA here is from genome assembly GCF_020882245.1 of Rhopalosiphum padi. Classification (NCBI taxonomy): domain Eukaryota; kingdom Metazoa; phylum Arthropoda; class Insecta; order Hemiptera; family Aphididae; genus Rhopalosiphum; species Rhopalosiphum padi. The sequence goes on from NC_083599.1 coordinate 57,618,148, forward strand.
GTCGGTGGTAGAATTCGGTTTTTACTACTTTTTTTTATGTATCGTGTTCAATATGGTTACACCGTGTAATTATATACATGTTCATACATGCGCACATATTATATTATATCCCCTGCTCCTGAAGACCTAAGGAAAACGATTTCTTTTCTTTCTCAACAAAATGTGTTCTGAATGAACGCCACAGTATGTGTATTATAATATATTATTATAATACTGTGTTTACCAGAAACTAACCAAATATATATCGCCGCCACATATAATATAATATATAATACATGTATATTGTACATATAGCTAGGTAACGTTGGGCCATCAACGACCCTCCTAGTGGAAGCAATAAAATTTGCGAAAACGTGTTCTTCGGCTATTAAACCGAAACCTACACCCTTAAAATGTGATGCCCTTTTTAAGTCGACGTAATAATAAAATTCATGGACGATTTTGAGTTTGTCGGCGAGCATTATTATTACTATTATTATTATTATTATTATTTTTAATACCGACTGCAGCGGACGTATGTTTTGTAGACGGTTTTAAATGGCACAAATAATGACAGGTTTCGACAGAATTTCTGTATAACGTTCGTTATAATTATTTGTGTTTATTTTTTATTATTTTATACTTAATGCCGAGCTTACATATATTATATTATAGTTTATTATACAATCCGTAACAGTAACTAATAACTTATTCCATTACCTAATGTATAATACAAACGCGTGGTCAAAACATAATAGCTTAAGATTAATAATAATTATTACTTGTAGAACAGAACTTCAAGACATAAAACATAGTACTAAAGTAATGTCTCATCAGATGTTCATTTTTTCTTTTTAATTGCTCAAATTGAATATAATGAGATCGTGGTATATTTAATATATTTTACTGACATTTATACCTTATAAAAAATTGTAAAAAATTGAAATTCAGATGTTTTTTTAAAAAAAAATGTGACTATACATTTTAGATAATTTTGAGCTGCTATAAAATCAACTCATAATAGGAACCTAATATTAAATTTTCCAAATTTTTGAATGAAAGTCAAAAATGTCTAATTTCCATAAATAATTTATGCAAGTATAAATACATATTTAAATTTCTGACAAGCCTATATAATTATTATCTTCTGAATTACAAGATAATAAATCGATATTGCCCAAAACTTCTGTATAAATATCATGATAGAAAACGAATCTTTAAAAAAAATTAAAACCAATACATTCTTCTCTCTACACACAATCTAAAATACAATGTATACATTAAATATCAATAAAAGCATCATGTAATGTATGTATGTTTTATTTGGCCGAACATTTTCAGTAAAGACTAACGAGGGCCATCAAAACAACAAATAATTTGTTTTTCCATCCGCTCCGTGATTTACACATATTTCTCTAGTTATAATAAACTCATATATGTTACCGTGAATAGGTATCTATATAACTACAACAGTGTGAACATAACATTTTAATAAATAGCTTACATAATTTTAGAACGGATTTTTATAGTTTTGGAAAACATCACATAATGTTTTGTTAACCATGACTCCCCACGTGTGCGTTAGGCCAAAAAAAAAAAACAATTATAGAGTATCTTTTAAGATTTATAGATGTGCACTATTAAAAGATACAAACTCATAAAATATAATATGAATCATCATATAAAATATCATATACCTACTTCACTATAATATATTACTTATATATCACTATAGCTGATATAGTCATAATGGCTATAAAATTAAATGGCACCTATCTACACAAGAAGAGAAAATATATATAACGCGGCTTTGTAATTTAAGAATTGTGCCAATAAGGTGAACTACATAAAAGTATATCGGCTCTGCGGTATTTATATTTTATCATACTATAACTATTAATAATTATTAATTATTTTTTATAATATGTAACAACGACTAATAATACATAATATATAATGAACCCCTGTGGGATTCATGATTTTTAACTGCGGTCTCTTTAGACTTTCTGTGATTCGTAAATGAATAAATACCATATTATATGCGTCATTCTGTAGCATATTGAACTCGGTTTTGTGACCGAAGATTAAAACGTCGAAGGGAGGGAACAGTCCCTTTTAAGAATCTATATACAATTATTTTTTAAATGGTATATGTTTTATGAGAAAAATTATTGTTATTTTTTATTTTTTAGTCGTAAAATACTATTATGGGAGCCATTTTCTTACATTTATATACATAAATATACGGGGTTTTGTTCAATATTATTATTTTCGTAAATATTACTGTACTTCTATCCCTAAGCATATAACCTTTACAGTAATAAAATGATACTTAAACATGTAAATTTATAGTTTAAGATTTTATCAAAAAATTAAATTTAATAATAAAAAGACTAAGACAATTTTTTTCTTCTTTTAAATTCATCGTTCTATTTCTTGCAAACAACCACATTAAATATATAATGATATAATACACATTTATATAGGTATAAAAAATGATTATTTCCATGTATAAGAAATATTCGCTAAAAAATTTAACTTTAAAAACCCAAATTACCTAATAAAAATAACTTACTATGAAGGGGGTATGTATATAGAAAATATTAATTGAACTTTCCTATATTTTATACAAAACAATTTCCAATGTTGTTTATTATTCAAATGACCAATTTGATTTTAGATTCTCAGCGAGCGAAATGATACATGTATTAATATTAAAATTATGTATAATAAATTTATTTATTTTTGTGAAAAACACAAAAACAAATTTGTTAAAATTTTAATATAAAACCAAAAACTTATACCATCTTTGCTCGATCTTGTAATTTATCGTATGAATTATCATTGAAATAAAATTAAACACATCCATTAAAGTGACCTACTCAATAATGACGAGGTACTTGACACCTACTGTACAGCAGAGCGGTTACCTACTTTATAGCAAATTACAAATATTATGATAATATAATATAATAAATGACGACCAATAAACGTGGAATTATAATAAAAATAAAACGTGATGTAGTTTTAATTTGTTAAGCACTGCGGTTGAGTTTTGTAACAGTTTTTAATTATAGTATAAAAAATTTATAAAAATAACACCTTATATAATTATAATATATATTAGATACCTACAATTATATAATATTATATTCACGTGTTAAGTTTACTGAAAACTTTTTTCACTAATTATCTCTGATAATTTACCTAGTAAAAATTAATTTTAATTTAACTGAGATTTTTCATTAAAATCGTATGTCGTAACCGCTTATGATGATTAAGCCAAGTTATGCTCAAAATTCTTTTTCGAATACGAATATATGTGAATAATATAAGATAATAATATAATATTTGAAACATACGCTAGTGAGTGTCATGATGGCGATAGGTGCCTTTAACCCGTGTACTTTTTGCACACAAACCATAATACATACCATCATAATCGCAATTACAATCAGTATAATATTAATATTGTAAGAAAATATCTCAAACATAACTTAAAAACTTAATTATGAGCGTCTAGGAGTTAAATAATTTTTTTATTCAGTCATAATATACATATAATAACCTTAAACGATAAAAGAAAACAGTATTATATTATAAATAGGTGGTGTAAATGTGTAATTGCAATATTTTATGTAACGCATTTATATAATAATAGGTATATAAGTAAACCACTTTATTCGTTAAAGGGTATAAACGAAAGTATATTTTGAGTTTTTACTCATTTTTGGGTTCTAGACGGAGTGATAAATTCATTTTTAAAAAATAAAGTTCAATATTAAGTTTAGTTTCTGGTAGGAAATTGATCTAGTTTGTACTTAGAGCTGTAGACATTTACAAGTGTTCTTCAAAATAATTGTAAAAAAATTTAAAAATTTAAAAAAAATATCAAATTTTGATAAAATTAGTTTATTTTTTCAAAATAAATTACAGTAGGCTTAAAATTTTACTAAACATTTTTATTATTATTTTATAAACAAGGTATAGGTAATTTAAAAAATATTATGACCTGATTTGAGCTATTTGTAAACATAGTCAATTTTTAATTTTTTTGTTAATTTCCAATAAAAATAATCTATGTATTTATCACGGAAATTTTACATCGGCTATAAATATCTCTACTAACTGCATACATACAAATATATATATTCATATATGGGTCTTATCTAATTTTATTATCAATAGCTATTTATAGTATGTAGTGCACATTGACTTCGTATTTTTATTTTGTTTTGACTAATAATTATTTTATAGTCTAGATTAATGATTTATACTGTTTATAATTTTCAAGCTGTAATAGTAATAATAAAAGCTAAATAAAAAAAAACATTAGGTATATATCATAAAAATTTTTATATTGAACTGATTTCAAACTATGTGAATTACATGTTTTGAAAACATTCATATTTTTCAAGATAATGATATTTTACTAATAACCACTTTACATATTATAAAATGTATAAACTACACTATCTCATCTTTTGCTTGGTTGTGTTAAAATGTGAACAATTGTTTTAAATTGTATCTAATATATTTAATTTTTAAAATAAATCATTTAGATTTATTGTACATATCGAATTTTATAAATAACACGATTTCTATCAATTTAGTTAATTTTAAATAGTCATTAAATAAAAACTATAGTTGAAAAATAATTAAAATACAAGTTTCTAAAAAAAATAAATATAATATAACAGCTTTATATATCTCATAAAGTCATAACACAACTTGAATTATTTAATTTTTTTTTATCATATTAAATATTCAAAATTTTATAAAAATGTTATAATATCAATAAATAAAGAGCTAACATTTGGCTTAAAATATCTTTTGAATTTGAATTTTTATTTTTATTCACACAAAAACAATTTAGTTACCCAATAATAATAAATCTATTACACTTAATTTTAATAGAAAACAATTCGCTCACAGACTATTTACAAATTACCAAATACTATATTAATAATTAATTTATAACTGTTTCATTTAGTTGAATTTTTAATATTAACCCTAACGGATTTTATTGGAACTTAGCTACTATAAAATAATTTCACTCAGAATCTAAACATAGTTTTATTATTTTTTTAATTTCAAAGAATCTTGCAGTTAGTATTACACTTTGAAATGTGTCTTTATTGGGTATAATACTAGAACATTATTCAATGAATAAAGAAAAGCGCGTTTTACGACTATGCCAATGTCCCTGAATTATTTATTATATACTATGATTTACCCTATGAGTAATGAGTTTAAGATCTTATTAGAAACAACTGAAGTTACGACACTTTTAAAGATTATAGTTATTTTCAGTCAAATTTGTCATTGTTAATTTACAATTTAATTCGGTAACTAAATACAATTTGAATGTTTGAATTATTCTTTTAATACGAGCACTTGCTGCAACATTGTTGTTATCATGGAATCAGCATCTTTCAATACTGAATTTTTATGCTTACGTGTTACTTGTACCTGTTACATTTTCAAAACTGTTTTTATTTATCGGAATATAAATGAAAACGATAAAATAAATAACTCGTAACAACGATGAAAAAAAAACATAATTAAAGTGGTCAATGTTGCAACTTGTACCGTGCCGTTTGCAACGTGTTTCAATTACTTCTTGGTTACTTATTTAGAGGTCGAATTTAACATATAATATTCCTACATGCAAGTAATGAAAAAAATTGATAACCGTCATAATTACAAGACATATAGGTAAGTAGTAGACACACGCTATTGCGGTCAGTAAACATTTAGATACATAATTAACTGCATAATAAATTATTATGAATGAGAATCTAATCACAAATATTAATAATAAATTTGTTGTCATTACCTATATAATATTATAATTTATAATTATAAATTATTTTAATATCATTAGAAAACTAATTCCCACTAACTGCTCTGTTAAAACAGTTTATAGGATCTATATTACAAAATATAAACATTTATTTTATGATTACTGATATAGTATTTTGCATATGATTCCTAATGTTTTTTTGAGGAGCAATAAAACTGTAAACACTAATCAGATACAATATATTATTTAACAAATCACTTAACACATGAGATTTTTATTTTTTAATTTTTCGTATAGGGTCCAGTAATAAAACGTCTTTAAATAATATATATTCGTTTATCTGTTTATAGCATCTTAATAGAACCATAAACATATTAAGAAGAAAAAAAACAAATTTACGAGTATGTATAATATTGGTTATCGAGATCAAAGAGTAGTATATCGTATAAATTTCCAATATCAATAAAAAAAAAATTGGTGAGCTTGTTTTGCCGTATAATAGTTTTTGATGAGTGTACTTCATTCAGTAGGTTATTAAAATGGACGTCGTGTTAAATGTAAATAAAATTATTGTAAATCATTGTAGGTATATGATGGATAACAATTTTGAGCGAAGACAGTCTGTCAGCATAATATATTTATAATACAGAGTGATTTACCAATAACGCCTAAGCTCTTATTTTTGATCTCTAGAAATATTTTGTTGTTTGTATCATTATCGCGTTTCTAATTAGAAAATATGCTTTATTTTCAAGTGATTTCTGGTAAAAAATCCTTATTAATTATTTTAAAAATACAAAATAATAAAAACTGGAAACAATTTAGGTTATTAATAAATATTTTAATATGTCTATTTTATTTATAAACTTTTGAAATTTAAGTTTTCACAAGATATCCTTCTATATATCTAAAATTAGTTTATTTTTTTAAATCAGAAATTTATTTATTTATTCAATCTAGCTGTTCACAAAATTAAATTAACAACCAAATTCGATTGCGAATAAAATCGATTGAGACAGCAGCAGGGCAGATAAGATACTCTGTTGGCAGTTACGAATATAATTGGTTTTTTTTTTATTTACGAAATGATTTTTGAACAATAATAACTAATAAGCATATTATTATTATTCAAACACAAATTTAGATCTTCATACTATAACGACATCACGATCGTATTATATTTAATAGCACATTTTCAAGAGGACCGCAATGTATGTGCCAGTAGGTACATAATATACTATATTGCTATCGAAATAATTGTGAAACGAAAATTATGTAAACAAAACGTGACTGCGGTGTGCTGGTCGCGTTTGCGGGGAAACCGTGTTCGAGTGGGGAGCCGACCACTTTATAATAACGTGCGTTATAATAATATTATATTGTGATATAATGTATATAGATACATAGCAATTTGCAGTTGAATAGTTGATCGACAACTACGGTGTAGCCCATGAAAATCTCTGTAAATTATTCGGGGTGGCAGAAATTTTATTGCGGCCGTGACCGTGGTATTATCATGGGAGGAGGGGTGGTTCACCATCAGAGTTTACGTGAATATAAATCCTTATTTTCGTACTCAAATATAATATTTCAAACAATTAAGCGAGATTTGTTTTCTAAAACAATTCAGTGGATTCTCGATGTCCACGAGTGTATATAACGTTTTATACTGAACATACATTATAGCGGTATAAACCTTTTCCTTACACCATCGGATCGTTGTTGAAATATTGATATTAATAATAAGTTATAATTTTTTACCCGTAAAATTAATCATATAGACTTTACACATATATAAAAATGTTCAGGTTAAATGGTGGACATGAGTATAGAAAGAAAGACTTAACGTACAATATAAATGGCTGATAAAATTCTCAATATTTTGGACTTGAGTTAATAATATCAATGATGTGGTTTTAAAGTATAATATTATATAACATAAGCAAAAAAACAAATTGTGTATAGTGTACATATACAATACACAATATTTATATTTTAAGATTTCCCATAGTGTAAATAGGAATCTACTAAATTTAATAAATATGTGAAGAATGAAGATAGTATAGTTGTAGAGCTTGTCAATTTGAGATTTTAAATTTCATAATGAAAGTTAGAATGATCCTCGTAGTTATATTTATCAAGTATCAATATATTATTGCCATGTATGTATCAAACATCACACAATAAATTAAACCTATAATATATAGTATATACTGTACTACAACATAATATATTATTATCAATTAGCGATATTTTATTATTAAAATTTAAACCGCAAGCTTATTAATATTTTTTATTTAAAATCGAGAAGAGAGTAATTCATTTTATAAAAAATTTATTTTATTTAATTTTAGATTTCTTTTTGGATCATTTTTATGAATCAAAACTATATTTCAAACTATAATTTTCATATTTTAACTATAACATTGTCTTTAAAATGTACTTGATTAAATTTTGAAAATAGGGTACGTGGAAACCCCTTTTAATGTACAAATTTGATGTATTATTATAAAATATTTTGTATGAATGATGACCTAAATGAAACATAATATTTTCAAAGGACTTAAAATTATAATTTAATAAATTAAACTAAAATTATTATCAAATAAAATATTGGTTCTTATGATGGATATTATTACTAAAATATAATATTTTGTCTGCCTTAATAATAATAGTTGTAATTTTACAGTTATTTAATTCTCATGAATTTTAATCTTGTTACCCATCTTGTTTATACATTAAACTGTAATAACTTGTGAATTTAAATAAATTAAATATTATAAAATCATTGCTTATTATTACTTATTAGTTATTATATAGAAATAATGCAATATCTTATTTTCTTTTTTAAAATCAGTATTAAATATTACATATATATATATATATATATATATACACACACACACAGGATAGTTTTTTTTTCAAATTCTCTGCAGTGTCGCGAGTACTCAACCAATCAATTTTAGAATATAATATTAAATGTTGTACACGATATTTCTTACCATCTTTAACCGGTTTCGGCGTATGTTCAAAATAAATACAATGTACAATGGTTAATTTTTTGTGGCACGAGTATGGTAATTTTCTGCATAATAAATAATTTAATTGTTCATATCTATCAATGCCAAAAAAAAACCTGTACATGAATTTAATGAATGGATGTTAGTGGATATGTTGAACTCTAAAGATTTTGTATTTTTATTATTCGTGTTAAGTAGGCACATGCATGCAAATGAATGATATTTTATTTTTAAAATAGTAAACTTATTAACGAATGTAATTTTTAATCAAAACATATAGGCACCATGTAGCAACTATTGCATATCTAAAAGTATTTTTTTTATTGAAATTTATTTATGGATGTGTAAAATGGTAATATTTTACACTATATAATATTATAATACGTATATTGAAAATAGTCCATTAGTTGTTTGAAAAACAAATAGGTACATGACGTGATTTTAAACATTAATCCTATAAACTTTTACATTATTTCTACTACATATACGATTTCATTAATTATTATCAATAATGTCTGTATACTATATGGATTTAGAATTGTATTAATAAGTTATGAATTAAAAATAAAATTCCTACAGATTTTACATTATTATATTGATGATAATGATTCATTTTATGTTGTGATGATGTCCTTATTTTAAATTGAATGTTATACACTCGTGTATACAAATAACGGAAATTATTTCAATAGCATAACTATAACTCATAACTCTTCTAGTGCAATATTGAGTTGGTACGAAATTATGATACTATAATAATTAAAAATATCTAAAATATTTTTTAAATTTTAAAGTCTTTAGAATAATACCACTCAGATGAATCATAATACATTTAAAACGCAAATTCCAAATATTTAGTATTTTAAAACGTTCTATTATTGACTCTCAGATAGAATAAAAAAAATTAGTACATTTTAAAATTAAACGGAAATAAAAATAAAAATGTTGATAAAAATTCAATTTCATTTCTCGGCCTATTTGAAATTATACTAACATATACGTATATCATTTGTATTAAACTAATTTTTAGATAGGTATTAAGAAATATATACAAACAACATTTTTATCACTAACATTATGTTTGATATTTAAGTATATTATTTATAAACCAATATCTATAAAATATTCTATACTTATATAGTTTATTTATTCTAAGTACTTACAATTCATAATCAGGTCAATAAACTTATTACAATATTATACTAATGAGGGCTAAATACGTAAGTTCAGATATACAAATATTTTTTATTTATTCTTATGTTCCGAAAAAAATCACGAGTCGTTTTTATAAAATTTTAATCACGTTTTTAATGTTCCATTTTTATAAAATAATTATTTAATTGTTTTTAATTATTATAGATTTAGAAATGAAATTAATTTTATTGGCCATTCATTTTTTATTTTTTTTTAAACGTCATCATTAAAATAAAAAAAAATTAAATACTATTTATTGATCCATTTTAAATGTATTCTTAATTATCTATATTAATTAATAATTATATCTCTACATTTATAACTGTATAATTAAATAAACAAAAGTACATAAATTAACATAGTATCAAATACCAATTGTAAATATTACTCGTTAAATAATTATATAAAAATATTCATTGTTCGGATATCCAGCACGTGTTTACGTTTGCACTGTACCATATTACCAACATGTCTACCGTTTTTTTTTTTATTCTTGGGAATTATTTAAATTTTGTTTGATAATTTTTATGCCTGCTTGGGATGTTTCTAATTAACCATCAACTAACTGAATGTAACGATGGAAATGGTTGTGGAATAATTAAGTTATCGGAAACAAAGCGGTATTTTTTCCGCCGTATAAAAGTTATTTTTAAAGTTAAACTGACGGAAACAGAAAAACTGACGTTTCTAATTCGATTATCGTTGTATTTAAATACAATTACCGAAAGCCTCACAACTCTCCTGGGACTTTTTGGTTATTAATAAATTAATTTTGTTATCGTATTACTCGTTGTTTACATATAACCGATTATAATATGTAATATTTTGTGCTTTATCATGCTATCCTGTGTTTAAAATTGAGCGCACAAACAAATTTCTACTTGGAAATAGTATTTAATAGATATTAATGAAAGTAAAGCTTTAGAATTTGTCTACTTGTGTGCATGGAAGCATACCTTATTTAAAAAAAAAAATGCAACAATATTAAGATATAATATAATATATCATATTATTCATATTATAAAAATGTATAAGTATTGGACAATGACCTTCCAAACATAACAAGTCGTGTTTAATAACTATAAATAAATACAGTAGAAGTAGAGTTAAAATACGTAAGTTTTGAGGTGACAGGATATCGATTGCCGTCCAATTCTTTCCATCTTTCCCTGTCCAATGCCAGGTCAGCTGACACATTTCTTACCAACATTTTGATATCGTTCTCTACTGCATCCTTATTCCATCTCGTTCGTAGTCTGCTTATTGGCCTTTTCTTATGTATGGTTTCTGTCAAATACTTTTCTTATGATATCCTTATCTGCTCTCCATTAATGCCCAAACCATTCAAACCTCTTAATTTTTATATACGATTTATAATATTGGATTTTCCATATAGTCTGTATAGATCGTCATTTTTCCTTTTATCGAATATTCCTAAGTCTGTATTATATATTGGGCCAAAAATGATTCTAAGTACCTTTCGTTTAAATATTGCCAATCTGCTGCCATCGCCTTTCGTTGAAGACCACATCTCACATGCATATATAATTACTGGTCTCAGATAGCTTGTATAAAGCAAAGTTTTTGATTTTCTGGACAGTAATTTGGACTTTAGTAGTTTACTTATACCGTTATAGCACCGGTTCCAACTAGCTATTCTTTCACTTGTATAATTATTAGCTTATATATATTATATTATATTATATTATATTGGTTGATCTAGAATAGAAAATAAATGTTTGCTAATGTATACTTTCTAATAATAAACTAAGATTAAGAATGAATGAATTATGTGTTATACTTTTTGTTTATGAAAAATAAATTGTGCGTCAGTCTTTCAGTACCTATCATTTAATAATTGTATTTCACCATAAAAATATTATTGTTGTCGTTTTTCAAATAATTATAATTTCGAATTTATGTAATTTTCTGTTATTATTCAAATATAGTTATAAAATATAATCAAATATAATTTTGGCTATTATATTATAATACATTTTTAAAATATTTTAATGTATCATAAATATAATACATATTATTGAAACGTACCTATTCTTCCTTTCGATTTGTTAAAAACCATCTTTCTAAAAAAAAAAAAAAAAAAATGTTAAATTTTGTCATCGCCAAAACAAAATACAAATAAAATATCTTATTAAATTATTCGATTTCATCAATTAGTTATCATAAACCATAGTTCTCTGTAAAACTCTTATTTAATTTTAAATAAAAAAAACTTTCGAATAAATAACTCGATGCGCATTTACTACACACAACGACCTCGCTTCAATATCGATACAATAAACGTTGACATACGCCAAGTATTTTATCAGAAACTGATAGGTATTCAAAATAAGCATCTATGATTTCGTAAAAAAAGTCAATGATTTCTATTATAATATACAAGCTGCCATGTATAGTTCCAACTAATAATTATATTTAGTAATAAGCCAAGTAATATTATTAATTATTATATAATACATAGGTCACTATACACAGATATTATATATGTAACTGCTTACTACACATTTTCGTTCCTACGCGTCTATATTATAGTGGCAAACGATAATTATTAATGATAAATTCAATTATTCTACAAGACTTGTTCAAAATAATTGTTAAGATCTTTCACCAAAAACATATGTCGACTACCTACGTGTTACACGTTATGTTTAACATATAAAAATTATGTTTAAGTGTTATTTCGTAAAATAATACACGTCAATTATTGATATTTATTGTAACTAATCGTCACAATGAAAATAATATTTACTTCCTTGTTTATTTATCACAGAAATTTGAAATAGCTTAATTGCACGAAAACACTCTGTAAAATAGAATTTCTGTATTTCAATACTTACTAATTAGTTACTAGGTATACTATTTACAGAGTGTCCAAAAATAGGATTTAACAAATTTAAGTGTATATGATGTGGTTTTATAATTATTAATTATGCAATAAATTTATAAGAGTGGTCATGGTACGAAAAATCATGTCGGACACTTGTTTTACTTCGCTTGCAGAGGCGTAAGATGTCAGTGTGTAAAAGTGCCTAAAAACCATGATTAAATGATTTCGTGTACGTAATTATGTACGATTAATCATTGCAATCGAAATAAAATTTTGAATGGAACTAAAAATTTATAATTTAGAACGAACTTATGATGTTTTTCTAATTTTAAACAGCCACACGAATTTGATAGAATAGAAATTGTAAATAATATGTAATTAAATTTTAAATGAACCATAATTAGTTCATAGTTTTACTGTTTCAAAAAGTGTTAGAAAAAACGTTTAAAAATTAAAACCAATATTATACTCGTTCATCATACAACTTGTAAGACTGATCGCTTTTTGAGGTCAGGATCCTAAACTGTTACGTATAATTAAAGGATAATTTAATTATAAATCAATTTTATTAAATGTATAATCAGTTAACGTTTTACATTTTTGAACACAATACGGTAGACAACAATAATAATTACTATGTCATACAAAGTTATAGTGTGATATAGCCATATTATAAAGGTACTTCCTCTATGTTACATAAAATGAAGTTTTAATTTTAAGTGGACTAAAACATAATACATATTTAATGCAAATTGAACCGCAAAGTATTACCTAATTTAGTAAAATATACATAATTAATAGAATAATATTTATTGTATAGATATATTATTATAAGTATATCTGTATATTGCATAACAGTGGATACAAATATCAAACATCAAACTGTAATAATTGAGTACCTATAAAATACCCATTGGAGATTTTAGAATAACAAAACATCGTATTGTTTAATCGTATAATCTATATAGGGCATACTATTTTTACACAACACAATAGTATGACCTGTGGCACAAAAATAATAAAAAATCACAAGAAATTAATTATTTCTCTACTCCGTTTACTTTAATGATAATTCTCCATTTATACTCTCTCTAGTTGATTTTCTCATTAGCTCGGAATTGCCTCGGATTACCAATACCTCCTCTCCCTGAATCATTTTTCGCCAATATTAGAATAATGAAAGTATATATTTACTAATTTATATATTTATATAAAACTCAATTCGATCACATGAAATACTTCTCTTATAATTTACTGTATTGCCCGCTTACCTTAATTTTAAATTGTAATATAATTTGTTTCACTTGTAAAAAATATAATACCCAGTCATCATTAGTAAATTCGTGGACGTTCGGTATTAGTATAGTATTTATGCACTTTGCTTTCCGCCTACGTCGTGGCGTGATAATAAATAATAATACACTTATAGGTACCTACTAAATATATTTTCTTTTTAGTACACTTATATTGGGTTTGGTTATAGCCATTTGCACATCTAAAGTTACATCTAAGCACAACGTTACCGTCAGTTATGATAAAAGAAAAATTCTGAAAAATGTAATCATTTCCAAAATAAAAAATGTCTTATGTTCTAATCTTTCCTTGTGATTTATTATTAATCTTAATAAAATTCAAAATAATAATAAATACAATGGTAAGATACACTTTTATATGAAATCAAACTAAATAATAAATTCTACACGTAATATGTATATACTTATTCACCATACAAATTATAAATATCAATAATGCAGTTACAAATATTTTAATTGTCATAAATCAATTCCCCGAAATATATAGGAAATCTAATAATAAAGGTATCTAATATTTTCAAAATTACGAAAATCTAAGCAAGGTTTACTTTTTACTTGAAATATACAATAGTTATATCAAATTCCATTATTTCTTAGTAGGGTACTCTATCTACTCACGTGCTAATACAACTAACATAACAATTACAGATGATAAAATATGCCATGTAAACACGGATAATAAAAATAAATTTGTAATGGAGATGTCTCTAATAATTATAAATAACAATTATGTAGTTATTTAATATATAAATGTATTTAAACGTCGCTTACAAATAGGTGTTTTATGTACGTCCGCAACTTCACTAACAGGCAGGTATATGAATAAACAATAACCTTCCGGATTAAATAAAACACTCGTTATTGATTTTTTTTTCCATTGGAATATTAGTTATATTATGATAAATTAGTCACAATTCTATAGATTATAAATAAGTACAAAATACAAGAATCCGAATACCCCATGTGTTTTTAATGAATGTATTCATTTTTTACAAATATAATATATGATTAATTTTACCTCCTAAATCCCGAGTCCGATAATTATATCAGACACTAGCTGTTTGTCTATAGTGTTAAATCACTGAAATCACTAGGTAAACTTACTTACCAGACTTTTTTAATTTCAAATTCGTAACATTTATCTAATCTCAAAAATCGGATAAAAATACTTAATAATAGAAGAATAAAAATAGTATATTTTACATTTCTTACACTATTTGTACATACGTAGTTGTACAATGTACATACAGACTAGTTTTATAGATAGTCATCCCCTCAGGTAGCAATATCGAATTCACAACGTACGCCACAATAGTGATGATCCGTTTTTTTCACTACAACCAACGGAACTAACTATTGAAGAATTTTTACTTGCATATTTTGGTCACCTCGCTACACGCGAACTATACACAGTACACACAAACACACATACACACCTGTGTTGGAGGAGGGTAATTAGTTAGAAAACACGATACAATAACAAAAATAGGGAAAAATTAATATAATATAAAAAAAAATTATATAGGTAGGTATACTGCAGGTTAACAGTTTAAAATTTTTTTCAACCGTATTATTATTATTGTTATTATTATTAGGTACCTATACTGCTCGATTGCGTGTAGGATTTCTCAGGAATAATATATAATAAAACGTTTTCTAAGTATTTTAGGAGCTACGCTGCAGCAGCGAGTTTTTCTAGATATTATATAATGATAGTAGGTATATAATTATACGCGCAGCGTATCGTTTATATTATACAATATAAAAGTGGAGCTGCAGCAGTGGCGGCGAGCAGGACCATCGTCCTGAGCAATAAAAGCTTGGGTGACGACGACTACGACGACTACGACGACGACATGAGAGTATATGAGACGAGAGACGATGATAGACGTGAGACGTCTACGGGCCGGCGCGGGGTTGGGAAGTGAGTACGTTTTTAATGCCCCGGTCGTAAAAAAGAAGGGGGGGCTAGCCTCCTATATATAATGCGTCCGTACACGCACGCACCGGCATTTGCGTCTCCTGCAGCCCGCTGACGCCGCCGCCGCCGCCACTTCCTGCGCCTGCTGCACTATATACGCCGCATGCACGCACGCAGCTACCGCGCGCCATACACCGTCGCTGGGCCGCCGCCGCCGCCGTCCTACCTCCCGATGCACATTTTGCACCGTTGCACTCGCCGTCGTACATTTATATATACGAGTATATACGATGCAACTATGACTACGGCGGTGGTCGTCGGCAACGGCGGGGAACTTGCGTAATAAAATTTATATTGTCGAAGACGTCCGCGATTTTATCGCACAGAATTTAAACCGGTCGGCTTGGTAACCTATACGCATACTCAACCTATATAAATGAATGTATGTGTGTGTGTGTGTGTGTGTGTGTGTGTGCGTTTGTTTGTGTGAGTGCGCGTAAATAATAAAGAGCGAGAGAGAAACCACGGGCGGCCGGTGAGCGTCTTCCGAGGCGGCCTATTCACCACTACATATATATAATATTATTACACTCGGTTTATATGTACGGGAATAAGGGTATATATTATCCGCGCACTCCCGTCCGAGAGGCTATAAAAACAGGACTTTTCCTGTGAAAGTGGCCCCCACTCGCATCCACCGGCACGTCAATATATATGTATACATAAATGTGAGCAAAGCTCGAATGTCCCGCGACAGCCGTCCTATATATACTTTTTGGTAGGGGTTGTGGGTTGATGGCGTACGCGCTTTTTAGATGCGCCGGAACTGTATAGATGCACCGATGATGGTGATGCAATAGTTATAAATTATCTTTGTTTACACGCGTACAAACTGCTGGACGTTAAAATGCGTTTCCTTTTTCGAAATGTAGTGCACTGCGGCGCTTTTTCTGTCGAGTTTTTCCCCTACGGTTTTAGCAACACAAATGCGTTAAAACTTTACACACTCTATACACATGCACTCCTCCCCTTTCGTTGCAGATTTATCAATCTATCTCACTCTCTCGCCCAATACTATATCGCTTTGACAAAGGTCTGAGTGTGAAAAAGGGGTAATAAAGCATATACAACCGTCTGTGTATCGGCTGATGGATTTCCCTTATGGGAGAAGGGTTACTGATTTTTATGTCTACATAATAATAATATAATAATATATATTGCTGCAGTGTAGACGTTGTCGTTGCGCGTCGGGATATGACCGAGATTCGAATTAACGAGTTGCCCCCGAGTGATATAGACGTCGTTGAAATGTTTTCACTCATTTTAACGAATTCGATGTGGTCGTTATACACGTAGGAATACTCAACGTGAGTTCATCCCAATGTTATAATAATAATATACTAATATATATTATATATGCGGCTACTTTATACGCAATATTGGTATCATATTATAATTTATATATGTAGAATGTATACGGTATAGTACTTAAATATATATACATATATACAGATTGATATAGTCGAATGATGTCCCGAAATGGCAGGATTAAATTCGTCCACAGATGTACGAGTATTACACCCGTATAAAAAAAATACGGATTACCTCAAATGGATTGCTATAGTAAGATATACATAAACAAATTACACACAATTTAATTTAATTTTAGACTTAGACACAATTTAGTTTTATTATGTCTAAGTCTAAAATGTATGGTACCATATAAATATATTATAGAAGTTCTATATGATCGTCATCTATTGTTTAGAAAAAATATTAAATATATTGTAGGAGTATGAATGTTTTATATCATAAAGACATCATTTAAGGTATAAATAAATAGTGAAGTAGTATTGATAGCAACAAAAATGATTCAGCGGACAATAATGTATTATAATATATTTTTATTATTTTCTAACCTAACCTATTTTATTTGTATTAAATTATTAAATTATTTTAAATATTTTAAATTTAGCTAATTGACATTTAAAAATAATTTTAAAGTAAACTGGTATCTGGTGCATAGAATATTGTAGGATAGGTACTGTATTTAATACTTTTTAGTACTAACTACTGTTTTTAGATATTATACAAAAACGTTTTAGTAAAACAAATATGAAAACTTATCGACTCATTGTAAATATCGCGTTTATTCAACATTACGCAACATTTACTATAAAAAAAGATTGTTCATATTTTGAAATATATTTTTGTATAATGTAACGTCAAAATTTAGTATTTATCTATCACGACAACCCAGGGTTGGCCTGGCCAGGACCGGAGGGCCGGGATTCCTGCCTGGGCCCTTGTCGTATTATAGTTCCTGGGCCTTTGTACTGTGTTACCCCAAAATACAGTATAAAATTATTCCTGTCTGGGCCCACAGGTACCCAGGCCAACTCTGTGACAACCATTATTTTACGTCCTTCAACGCACGATGAAACAATTTTTTTAAATTCGTATCCTAAACTGCAACTAAACTCAAAAAATTTAGTCTATTATTAGCTTAACATTGTAAGACACATTGTATCTATACACTTACTATCCGTCCACATTTATAAATAATTAACGTTATAGTTTTGTCTAAGATTTATATTTTATTAACATTTTAAATTTAAATGTTGTAACTTATAGTATATCTTACGTATGTATAATATTTCCCAAAAAATACCTATTTTTTGGTCATTATTAATATCGTCTCAGCGAATTCAAGCACTTTATAGTTTTATACACTAAACATATTATAATAAGCCCTTAATAATTTCACGACTTGCATAAATATTTCCTATACAATATTAATATACATACGTATGTATAATATATTATGAACAAATATTTTTTTTATTTTTCATTTGAATCGAAAAAATCTAATATATAAATATTTTTGAAAAAATAAATAATGAACTTTAAGATATTTTAATGATTTGTATAGTTATTGTCTTGATATTACATCGACATGTCATTAAAATTATTAAAAAACAAACAAAAGCTCAATGTAAATATATTTTAAAAATATACTCTAAATAATATAATTATATTATACAAAAATCTATTCTTGCAAAAAAATTCAATAAAATAATATATGAACAGTGAATTATATGATCCGAGTATGTGACATTGTTTGCTCCCGATAGCGCAGTCATTGATTAAATACACGTGTATATATTTTGTATATTTTGGAAAGACGAAACTATTATAAATCGCTTTAGATTATGGTATATCGTATACATTCACAACACACTTAACACGCTACCGTGATTATATAATCGACCGTACGGACAACATAATATTATATTAAATACAGTATAGAAGTCTCGGTAATCCGTAATGGGACTAGGGTATATTGTCGGATTATCGGAATTTATAAATAAAACATAAAACATTTATTAAATTACGTGCATAAGTATTATTGACGTTACTTATAAAAAATAATTATTATTACTTATAAATATTAAATTATAATAAATCAACTATTTTTTTATTTATTTTTTCTCTGGTAAGAACTCTTATGTCTACCTACACCTTGTCTTGCAATATTTCCTTGAATAAAATATATTTAATCGGTTTATCGGGATCGTCAGTCGAATTTAACGATTTTATTAGCTATTTGGTCATTATCATTAAAAATAACAGGGAGCCAGATTACTGGACGTGTTGGATTAACACATAGCTGGATTACTGAGACTTTAATGTGTTTAATAAATATAATAAATATTGTTATTTTGTATAAATGTTAAAAAAAACAGTCGATTCTAAAATACATAATGTTATAATAGACTAGCAATTAAATTATAAAAGAAAATTTTCCTCAGCTAAACAAATATATTTTTTTTATTGTTTAATTTTTGTTATAACCGTGACGAGCATAAAAACGATATATCTATAAAATGTATATTATACGTACACCCTATCCACTAATTGCGCAAGAACCTCTATAACAATATGTATATATTTAATAATATGTGTAGTGCGAATATACTTCACAATTCACATAATACCTATGTAATATAAGACTATATACTGCAACTGCACCACACACAGGGAACTGTTGCAAGTGTATAATGTTATGTGTTATTATACGGTCATATAGGTTTAAACAGTGTGTGTGTGTGTGTGTGTGTGTGTGTGTGTGTCCTCCAGCCCCCTTACCCATCAATGTTAATTTACAATAATAAAGTACTATATACTTCGCTACCAGACGGCGGCCAGGAGTATAATATAACTAGTTGTGTCATATCGTAAAGAGCGAGCTTACCAAGCATTCAAATCCAGTTATTTTTAGTACTGCCCGCCCTCGGTGAAACATTAATAATTCTATTTGAATATACGTAAAGTAAAATGTACGTCGCAATTTCGTCCATAATTATCTTGTATGATTAAAAATTGAAAATGTCGCACTCCGTTCGCTATTTTAACAGTGTGCGCAATATTTTTTTTAATAAAATGCAAAACAACAACTTTATTATATAGGTTTAGGTATCTATAATAGACATAATAGCTAGTAGGTACATAACCATACGACTATTCGAAAAACCCATTATGTCTGCAGTTTCATACATTTTTCAGAGTTTTCCTTCTTAATATGTTATTATGATAGGTAGATGATTCAATATAAAAATTAGTTTTCCTATACACT
The DNA here is from genome assembly GCF_020882245.1 of Rhopalosiphum padi. NCBI lineage: Eukaryota > Metazoa > Arthropoda > Insecta > Hemiptera > Aphididae > Rhopalosiphum > Rhopalosiphum padi. The sequence goes on from NC_083599.1 coordinate 57,638,865, forward strand.
CATACAAATTGAGTTTCTATTGTATAAACTTAAGAAATGCAGTGTGTTGATATAGGTACTCAAATTGACTAATACTGTAGTATGTAATATGAGCATATGGCTATAGAATGATACAGTGAATTTTTACAATAATATTAATACAGCAGAATACATTTTTCATGGTAATAGTGAAATACTTTATAGTATCTCTTTGATCTATAAACGTTAAAAATTATTATTGCATATATTATATATTAAGACGTACAACATTGGGGTAAGTTAATTTTAATAAGTAATGATGAAGTTTCTAAATTTTACTTGTTATTCAAATAAAATTATTATGAATTACTTTATTTTTCAATATAATAAAATTAGAAAAGTAACTTCATTACTTCACTACTTTGGTTCACAAAAAAAAAAAAAACAGTATAAGAGGTGACTTAAATTTCTTATCAACCGAAAACCAAATGTAAAACACGTTCTAACATACTTAGCTAGATAGGATAGCTGAAATTTGAACAAAAAAAGAAGATAAATCGTTATTAACATAAATATTAATTAATCATGTTTTCTAAAACATTAAAAATTGATTAGAAATGAATTAAAATAATTAAAAAAAAATGTGAAACATCCAATTGTAAATATTTATTTATTTTTAATTCAGATGCTATATATTTTGTTCGATTAATTAAAGTCATTTGTTAATAATTCTCGATACTTTAAACGGTAACACATTTGTCTAGCAATTACTTATCAAAAATAATATTCGTTACATTTTCGTTGCTTGGAAAAGTATATTTTACGATATCTCGTAACGTGTTACAAAGTAACGTCGTTACAGTAACGACTAACAAATTACTTTCATTACTTCGTTTTACAATGTATGTATTACAATAATATAATCACCTATTATAATATTATTATGCTATTTAAGTTAAATCTTTAATATTTATAATTTATATTAATTTTGAATTTTTTTATTGGAAAATAATCTCCATGACACATATTTAAGCATTTAATTAATATAATTAATACAGAAAATCGTTATTAAAAAAAAGATATATCAACGTCAAAATCGTCCCTTGCGGTAATAATCAGTAATTGTTTGGGAACTTTTTAAAAATTAGAAAACGTTCACTTTTTTAAAGTTCGATGATTTTATATTAAAGGGTATTTACAAGTTACAGTTCCTCCATTTCTTTTTTTTTTTGTCACCTGTTTTTATTTTTAGAATTTTTTTATACACCACTGTGAGTGCAGGTCGGAAACTGCAGTCAATTTTTTTTCAAAGATACGCGATTATCGCGGTTATATAATATTTATAACATTGTATCATTATTTTGAAGAGTAACACATTTTTTACCGGCCTATATTTAATCGACTAAAATATTTTAATTTAATAACGATTTATTATTTAATATTCGTTAAAAAACAAATGTATACACTTGGCAAGAATTAAGTGTTTATTAAAATATTATAAAATAATACTTTATCTACCAATATTGTTTCCAACATAATTGTATGTATATTAAAAATTTAAAAATTAATTAATTAAATTGGACAATATTGTATTATTTGTGTCTCCTTTTAATCGCAATATTATATTATATCACAATAAAAAAGTTTTTTTCCGTGTATCTACTATTAAATTTATCATAATTTTCAGATTCCAGACCCAGGATTATGAGTAACCAAATCGAACACGTCAAGTCTATACTGAAGGAGTTGGTTGGTCGCACCAAAGATTTTCAAAACTTAAATGCATTCCGTCTGTTCGTATTGCAACACAACACGTACGACGTGGACAAAGCGACCATGTTAATTAAACGAGGTAAGTGGCCGTTTGGTAAAGGGGGAGGAGTATAGGGTAGTGCGTAATCGGTGAGGAGGAGGGGAAGGGTAAATGTTGAGAGTAAAGAGTGGTATTATTTTTATTACATAAGAAATTAAAAATTAAACAAAAAAATACACGGTCGGTCGGTCGACAATCCGGCCGTATATATCCATAACGTGTGCGCACACCCATTTCTTCAGTACACCCGTGGTAGTTATATATATATTTATGGGATGGAATAGGCGTGACCTGCAATGCGTTGTGTGCAGTCAGTAATGACACCTGGTGGGGGAGGCGAAATCAACTCAAACACATTAATACTCGTAAAATAGCCGACCACCATTGTTTAGACGCACCGAACATGCTCAATAACACAACATAATAGAACATATTATAGCGATGTAGTATTGTAAACCTACGTACGTACAACAGGTAGGTACATTTATATATATATATATAAATATAAACTATATACATAACGTGTGTGCGGATATTAGGTATATAATATAATATGTGTATATAAAGGAGTAGACATATTTGTCCGCCTAACCATCTAACTACAAATATAACAAAGTAAACACGGTTGTATATATACGCTTGCGCGCGATTACCACAATGTACAGATCGCGCATTATAATAATAATAATAATAATACATATTATTATTATGTCACGTCGCGTAACACCGTGTTAACCGTGTATACGCGACGACGAGATAATAATATTATAATAGTTCGATATGTACCTATAATAATATTGATGTAGCAATGTATTATAATACCTACGTATATACGTCGTATTATATGTGAGTAAAGGCGTGTGCTGCGTGCTGTATAGGCTGTTATAATAATATTATATATTCCTACCTATCTGCATACCTACCTATAGCAACAGGTTATACGTGTAACATCATGACAGCTACGAAGTATTTCATTTTTTTTTTCAATAAAAACCACCTCAAGTCACAACATTATACTATATTAAGTACCTATATTAGCTCTCCCAACAGTCTGCAGCATAATTTATCCACTATACCTCATCACATCTAAGCGTTTTATAAGTATCAATTAAAGATTATAAAAATAAAAATAATTTATACATTTTCATAGTTACCTAATAGAGTTTAGTGATTTATTTCATTTTGTAATTCGGCGTTATAAATTCGATTTCTTGGCCCAATAGAGAAAATTGTATTCTTCACTCCCTTTCAACTTTGAGCTCATCAATCGAGAAAATCTTATAGGAATCGTCGTTCATGGATATCTCGTGATGATGACTGTTGGTTTACCGCATACTAGATAAATATGGTTACAACCTATAGAAAACAGAAAGCGACTTAGATATAAAGTTACGGCCCACAGGTACAGGTATATACCCTTCAGTTAGTACTGAAGTAAACTCAAGAAAATTTACCATCGGTATTCGAGAAAGTATTAACAGGTCATTAAAATTGAAAGAATTTAAAATCACTCACTTGGTAGACAGACCTAGGCTATCGTAAAAGTTGAAATCCAATCTTAGTATTTGGAAATTTAGACTACCTCACAACCTGAGAATCGTAATTGTTAGTCTATCAGATTGTGTTAGACTAAAAGAAAAGACAAAAATATTTTGAAATTATAATTGTTTCAATATATTAAAAAAAATTAATCATTGTCCTTTACTGCCAAATTTGTAATACTGTCCATCAAACGAGATAATTTGACCAATTCTGCTTAAATTCGGTTTTTATTCATTTTTTTAACAAAATATTTATGTATATATTTAATGGTTATATTGATATAATATCAGATCGAAGAGTGTTGTGAATTTCAAATAATTATCGGATATGATTAGGTGGGAAATTAAGCGAAAATTAAAATAATTTAATAATGTTGCTAGTTATAGTTAGGAAGGTATAAGTCGTAACTAGGTAGGTGGGTATGATTTGTGGATTTGTTTATGGTCAGTCATGTGTAACAATATAATGTGACATAAATGTGTAATAAATAACATACAATATAAATACCACATTGCTATAATGAATGCAATCAACGCAAGTGGAATTATTTTCAAAATATATACATATACACCGCTGTGTGCTTGTAATAATAGTCGTGTTGCATATGTAATATCTACATTCTCGTGATACAAAATCGTTGTACATTGTGGTTCTATCAGACGTGTCTACGTTTTATATAAACATTATATACCGTTTACTGACCACAGGTATTTACCACAAGGATGTTCGGCGTACGTCGGGTAAATAGATTTTATACGCACCCATATGAATGTAATGTGTATAATATAAACAATATACATTATATAAATTTACTTATGGACAAGTATATAGTATACCTACCACGCCACGGGTGTACATAAAAATGTATTGGTAGGTCAGGTTAGTGTGCGCTGCGCCGACTTGAAATTATTCCATAATTATTATAGTATTGTTATAACTTGATAATATTATTTCGCCGTCACTAGTTTGCATCCTTGCGAAATACATTTCAAACGCGCCTATGTTTATCAGTATAATATCTTGCTGGATCGATTATTTATCGCATCGTCAGCCTGGCACGTGTTCATTTGTCAAATTTATCTTATACAACTATAAACAATACTATTATTGTACAGACTAGACAAAAAAATATTCAAATATATTTAGCTGTAAATTGTACCTAACTGATAAACAATTGCTTACTTTCATATAATATAATATTGTTATATTAATTCTCAATCGATACGTAAATAATTTTCGTTCGTTACAATTTTGTACCTAATAACTATCGTAGTAATAAGAGATGATTTTCCAGCAATTTCCGTTTTTAAAACCATACACGTGGAGAGCATGTGATTTTGGTATAATAATCATAATAATATACAGATCAAATAAGATTTAAAATAACTATTGTTTTTGACACTTTTCAGTTTTCCATAAAATTACGTAGCAACTGATGGTTATACGCAATCAAACGAGTGCTACACGCGATAGTAAAAAGAAAAAAATGATAAAATAAACCATTTAGTGTGACTAAAGCGATTAATCGTTTCATTAATTTTAAGCGTAGGACAGTTATAATTGTATTTGAATCCGTTCGATTCGTATAATATATATATATATATATATATCCTGTAGTTGGTTTATCTATCTGTTACAATGTAGGCAACCTATGTTCGTTTCGTATAGCCGTATATCGTGTAGACGCATTTCATCTTGTTCAATGTAGCATTGAAGCGCACGTGAATAACGTTACAATGTAATTGACTGATTTATTTTTTCTAGGTGTACGTAGTAAACTATTGAATCAAATTAAATTTGTATACAGAATACTCATTTTGAGCGCGACTTTTTTTTTTAAAGATGCAATAATTATTTACAAAAATATGTCAACGATAAATTACCTCTGAGTCGCGCCGATATCAAACATTAATATTAAAATATTTTATTGATTATTATTTATCATATATCAACAATTATTTTTATTATGAAATACATATTTTTTATTTAATTTAAACAAGACGGTCGTGTGTGACGCGACGTTTTAAGAGTAACTTCGATGACGAAAACGGGCTTTTACAAGTATCTATATTATTTAACGTTTAACTTAAATTCCGGCCTCCATACGGCCAAACGTAAAAATGCTCTAATTAAATTAACGTGTATTACGATCGAGTCGGTTCGTGTCGATCGCGGACCTCGATTCTCGTACCATACACAATCTCATTTATATGCCTCTATTTTAAGTACCGTACGGAATTGTACAATCGTATTTGTTTTTGGTTTTGATTCAATGGAAGATTATTAGAAAAGGATCGGTGTGTTGTGAAAGGTTTGGGTGTTAATTGCAGAACTTGATAGTGTGTTTCCTTGGATTTGACCCACGGTAAACACACCGGACAATGACGCAAATGGGATGGTTATATGTATATATGTATATATATATTTATACACGATAAACATATATACATATATATATATATCATCATTATTATATTATTACTATTACATTACTTGCTATTACTCGCCTTTTTTTGTCATTGTCATTGACGCATAAAGAGTGTTTTCACCGGTCAACCCACCAGATATCCAGCCAGAGGCTGTGCAGAAAGTCCGATTGTCAAATACACGCTGACACAAATGTACACCGTGTGCCAGCTGCGCTGCAAAAGTGCGCCCGCCGCGTGTGACCGTTTATTGTGTGCGTGTGCGTGCGAGTGTGTGTGCGTTTGTGTGTTAATAAAATATATGCGCGTTCCGATTAAGTATGTGCCACTGGCAGCAGCCCATATCAAGCTAAGACATATTACTGTTATACTCTATATAGATGATGATATTTAATTTTCTCGGTCCCTTGTAATAATAATAGGTATATTAAACAATACTTAATATATTATGTTCATTTGAATATTTAGATAATTTATTTTATTTTATTTTATTTCATTTTTTTTAACTTAAAATGTCTATTATAGGGTTTTCTTATTAAATAATTACACAGTACAACTTATACACACACCTATACAATATTATATATTATATTTTATAATATGTATTCACAATTGTTATGGTTAAATTAATTTTAAAAATATCAAACCAATAGTATTATATACAAAATATGCATTCTTCAATAATATAGCTTTGCGAACATATACTTTACAAATATATACATAATTCATTCATGACATTTTTTATTTATTTTAATTTAAAGTATCCGTACTTTAATCGTTTTTAATCATCTGACGTCAACCTATTCAGACCAAAAGAAAGTGCTCAGATAAGGTAAGTGTTTGGTTTAATATTTTATATATATGTTAATAGTATACGTTATAAATATATTACCTACTATATATAAGTATGTTTTATGACTTGCGAATTATATGACATTTTAATTAAATAATTAGCATGTACATAGAGAAATCCAATAATCAAAACTGTAATATAATTATATAGTAGAATGGTTTAATTATTGGTACCTTTATAATTTTTATGATAAAATATTTGATAAATACATTTTAATATAGATCATTTGTATAATAATATTATAATATAGATTATAGGTTAATACAAACAAATCAAACATAAATAAACACAATTGTTATGCGTTCAAACATGCTATTTGTTAAACATCAGATAAATTATAAAATACTTGACCTTTTGGTTATATAAAATTTTTCCAATTTTTATTTCAAGAAAAACATTACTTTTAAATTGTCCATATACAACTTTGTACAAAAATATACATTACCAGATTACTCGATACAACTTGATTAAAATTTCAACTTTATTTCTGCTCTTGGCAGGTATAGGTATAGATTAATTTTTCTCTAAAATGAAAAGCTGGTACTGAAAATAGCAGGCTACTATAAGGCCTAAATATGTTATCACTTTGAACTTAAAAGTAGGTATATCATCACTCGCAGTCTACAAATGATGCTTTACGGAATTATTAATGAAGTTTTTATAAATTAGGGATTCAAATTATTTCAAATTATAAAATTGTCGAATACAAATATTTAATATACACATCTCAAGTGTTAAATTTTTCATAATCATAAAATAATCACACTAACATTTTTGTATAGGACAGATATATAAGTATATAACTATTTAAAATTTGTCTACACCTTTATATATGATATGGTTGTAATCACTTATTACTAATTTGTATTTTGAAGAACAATATTTAAAACTAATTGAAAATATATTTCCGTAGTGTTTATACCGATGTATTTACATTTTAGTATTTCACATAAGATTCAATAATTTAATCTTATATTTTTTGCATTAAAATATGGAAAATAGCAAAATTCTCAAAAAAATATGCATTTTAACCAGGGTTGGCAAATAAATCCAGTGGCATAATTTTTTTTATACGCATGGCGTTTAGAGCAGGCCACTTTAAGCGCAAGCCACTATCAATTATTTAAGCCAATCAATTTATAAAGTGGGCCAAATTACTCCAATATTGGATTTTAAATACGCAAATGATTATCCTGCGTGGTCTAAATGACGTCACTGAATGAAGGCCCAAAAAACCAAAAAACCTGTGGGTTTTATTTGTAAAAGTAATAATGGGCAGTTTTATCGGGCTTTTTCTAGAAAAACCTATCCGATAAAATTAGATTTTTTTTAATTAACGATAGTTAATTGTTAACTTTTGTTTGGATTATTCATGAAGTATTTACAGGAAAAGTAAATATAAATTTAATTAATGCTAATATCTTATTAAAAATAAAAGATTGTTAAAATTTCTATTGACCGTTGATGTGTAATTTTTTCCATTTTATACTTTTAATTACCTAATTACCTAATTAAAAAAATAACTATTAATTTTTTTTCAAATCAGTTTAATACTTTAATTGGAAAAATAAATTATACCTATAAAGTGAAAATTCTGAAAATTGACATAAGTTAAAAAAAATAAAAGTGAATTTCTATTTTATCCAGAAAAGCAGCCCGGGTTTTATTATAGGTTTTTTAAAATATCAAGTGGGTTTAACCTAGAAAAGCAGCCCGGTTTTTTACGTGTCAACCCTGATTTTAACACTTAGCTTATTTTGTTTACAATCATTTAAAACGTTTTGAACACTTGTTAAAGTTATTACATTTTGTTTGATAAAAGAATAAATAAGTACATATTATATACTCGACCACTAATTATTATTGGAATTGCGTTATTAATAAAGAGTACACCTTAACGTATGCATTAAAAGTATTTTTAAAAAATAACATAAAAAAAAACTATTTCTATCTCTCGTATTCAAAATCGAAGAGTTAAAAATCATATTTTATGGCAACTCGTAAGATTTTCCTCTCATTCTGATGCAACATAGATATAAAAACAATTTATAAACAATGTTTATTTGAACATTTGAAGTATTTATCTCCAATGAGCGACTTTGTGAGTGACGGCTAGTTCGAACATTGTTGACACTCAGCCACTGTTTCTAACGCATAGATGAAAACCACGCAAAACTGTGTCTGCAATATACTAATATAGAGACCACAACAGTAGTTTTACAAATAATAAAAACGTATGAACGTCAGTACACCGCGGGTTAAGATCATTATTCCATTATTATTTATTAATATTTTCTTTCAAGTGATTTTGCATCATTATATTATTCTATTATACTGTTGTCATAGATATATTTTGTACGACCTAACCTAACCTTTTCATTCTAAAGTATTAATAGTGTTCTATTGTCACATTTTCCTATCGGTTAAAACATCCATAAAAACGGCTCGTAGATAATTTTAGATTTCTTTTTAACATTTTTAATATGAATAGTGAATATACTGTACACTATTTCGGAATTAAATGTAACTCTGAGACAATTTATTGCTTTTGTTGATATATTCACATTCGTTGTTTTATTGTAACGCACTATTTTAGACATTAGCATTCAATTTTAAATACCTTTAAACATTTATTTATTTTTATTTAAGTGCTAATATTATCATTTATCAATATTTTTTCTGAATTTATATTAAAAGCAGTACTGTTTAAAAAGAAATATTAGATGTGAGTATTTAGCTACTGTTTAACATGTTTTTAAATTTGTTTTACCATTAATAATGTATTCATTTACGCACAATAGCTTGTAGTTATTTATTTTAATTTGATGTAAAAATTTATTTTGATTTATCTTAGTGATTTGTGTAAATTTCATGTATTTTTCTATCTATAATAAGATTTGTACACAAGTAGGCAGGTTAATAAAACCACATACAAAATATCTCGAATCTCGAATATCTTACAAATTAATTTATTTGGAAGTTTAAATCTTAATGGTAACTTAAAAAACCAATATTTCAATGATATAGAGATTTACTTTTATAAATGTTCAATATACTTATGATAAGCTAATGATGTACATGACGTATGCCTATTTTCATTTTTATATCGTTTTAAGTTTGCGTACTTGGTTGTGTCGTTGTTTTGGTACAAGGCTACTCATTTCGTATATTTTATTATATGATATTCAATAAAATATGTTGAACATCATCTTCACTCATAAATTATTTTTACGAGCACTTAAAAACTTAAAAACCTCCACATGAACACAATAGTGACACAATAGTGAACCGAACACCACTCATAATCATTTTGCGATGTGTAGTACTATCATTTCTTTCAAACGTAACTCGCTATTTGTATAATATTGTATATATGTACCTATATATAAAATATAATAATATTTTTTTTTATATATACTATTATATATTACCTATGCTATATAATAATAATAATAATAATAATAACAACAACATGTATCGTCTCAACGGTTTGTGCGACTGTGAGCAACTTGAAACGACACAATAATAATATTAGGTAGGTACTTATATGCCTAGTGTGGCTTTTTAGTTTTTATTTTCACCTTAACATTAGTTGTAAAAACATTGTGCTATCACAATTCAGGTACACACGAGTTTTTTCAATAATTTTAAACAAATAAAAAAATTAAAGAAAAAGTTTATTTTTAAATATACTTAAAATCGAATTGAATTTACCGGAGTATTGATCATATAAAATAAATTCAGTTAGTCATTCATACATAGGAATTTGATGGACGTACTCACCATATACGCAACATTATTATCGCGAAACATCATAATTTCGGCAATCCAGCATAGAATATAATAATAATAATAATAAATTATAAATAAATAAACTATAATTAATAATAATTTTAATACTTCAGTTGTAAAATTCATTATATATTATTCGTTATAATCCAAATTTTAATAAAAATTATTTCGAACAAAGCTTGTGCCGTCCCCCTGTTTCTGTGAAAAAATAAAGTTGGGATACGCAAAAAAAACAAAAATAGTATAGGGGCTCCGTCCCCCTACGCACCCCCCAATTCGAGCACTGCTGTTATAATATTATGTATTAACTTGCGTTTTAGATATCCGCATAAAACGCGATATTATTGATAAGGCGCAAATCGAAAAAAAAAATGTGTTCCATAGAAACAGAAAAATTTGAAATTATTCTCATAAAGTAAAAAAAAAATTAATTATTTTTCTAGTTTTCTTATTAAATACATAAAATAAGTCATATGTTATTAAGCATGTCCCTGTTGGTTGGAAATCTTATGTTTTGAAATTAATTTCCTTAAGGTAGTGTCGTTCATACGTACCTATAATATTATTCATTCCTGAAATCGTATACGCTGACATCGTACTATTTGACCTTTGTGACATCACTCTGTAAATCGTCTTTAAGGAAAATGCACTTTGTAAACCGTCTTCCTTAGATCAAATTGTCTAGGTAGAGCCATATCCTGTATTTCGGGTAGTTGCGATGCGTGAAGAATATTATAGTATTTGGGCCCCAAAGTGTTTATTACGAATGCGTCACGAAATAAAATAAATAGGTTCGTAATTATTAAATATAATGATTAATTGCACCGAAAATAATTCCATTCGCAACTATTTTAATTGCTCTACGGTGCTGCCAACACTGTTTGAACATTTTTCCGTTTCCGTGGGACACCTGTAGTAATACCAGGTATAATGTGGAAAATGTACATCTTGTTCAACAAAAGCCTTCGTTCTTTTTTCTGACCGAAGCGAGTTGTGCATAATATATTCAGTTACTCGTTCGTTGTGTCGTTATGTTATGTGCATCGTAAAATGTGTAGGTACCTACCTACATTTTTTAACGATATTTAAACTCACTATAGGCTAGTAGACTATACACACTCGTACATGCATATATGCGAGTATATGTGTGTGGTGTGTATAATCGCTTCAATTTATTTTACCGTTGGATCTGACATTTAGTTTCTTTCGTGTGTGCGTAAGTCAGTTCTTAAAGAAAACGTAATAACGCGCTGTTTGGTCGACGCTGAAACCAGAAGCTACGGTATGTGTGCGTACATCAGCCGGCTATTTTTTTGTTCAGTATGAAAAGTTATTAATCAGATATGCTGGAAAACCAATTTTAATAATACATTTTTCACGTATACCTTTAACTGTAATAAATAAAGAGTTACATACTACATTAATCGGTAGGTATAATTAATGTTGTAATATGTGTGAAGTATGAAATATATTAACTTATTGAAAAACGAATTTAAACGTATATTGATTAGGTACTATATTAATACTTTCTATATTGTGTTTGTGTAGGACTTTTTAAAATATATAAAGTTGCTCACAAAAAATAATAATAGAGTGAACATAGGTAAATAATAATAAGTAAATTTATATTTAAATGAGCATTTATGGATATCAAAATGATTTAAATCTGAAACATTACATTTTACTTATAACCAGGGCTCAAAAGTTGTAGCACTAAAAATATTTCTTTTTTAGCTCTTAAATATGCACTTAAAAACTTTAAAATATGCGCTATAAATAGCACAAAAAATCAAAAAATATATGCATTTATTAGAAATTTAAATGAAAAAAATTAATTGTAATTTTACAAATTGGAAATTACACTGAATTATTAAATATTTTCTTATATTTTCGAAAATATGTGAAAACATACCCAAAAAAAGCACTATAAGCCCTAAATTAGAAAAAACAGCAATACAACTAATAAATATGCAAAAAATAGCAAAATTAAATTTCGTGTATGACATTGGAGAAGCGTGAAACAAATTTATATATCACTTTGGGTTTTCTAGGATGAACTAAGAAAAATATGCAGTTGCTAGAACTTCCGAGCCCTTCTTATAACTTATAAAATGGTAGAAAAGTAGATACCGCTCTGTTATACACTATTATGTCAAGTCAGTCTTCAAAAAATCGAAAATTTCAATTATCTTTAAATAGCTCAACAAAATATTTTGAAAATTATACCGTAAATAGGAAATTATGATAAAAATACTTTTAAAAATTTAAAATTTCTGTGATTATTCATTTTTGAATAATAAAAAAATAAAAAATCAATTTAATCAAAATCTTGTTTAGTGTGAAAATTTCCATTTCCTTTTAAATTTAGTTTGTTTTTCTATCATAAAACCAATACAAGAATTTTTTTATTTTATCCTCTCTAACGTACAAATTTAAAACTATATCCAAAATAACTCTCAAAGTTGAAAATCGATGCATTTTATCGACAACCTTTCGTGTAATACAAAAAATAACTCACATCATTGTAAAATTAATACCTTCAACGCTCTGCATAAAATGATAATTTATTGGGTAATTTGATTGATTATTAATAGGTGCTAGAATTGAATATTTATTGCACATTTTACAATAAAAAGATTAGCCAACATTTTTATAATTATTTGTGGAAGTAATCAATTTTATAATTTTAAATTTTAAACGCTTATACAAAAATATTGAATAAACTTAAAAATGATTGTTTACATTAAGGTTTTTGCTTTTATGGTAATTCATACTTGAAAGAAAACTACTTGAAGTGGTTTATTATTAGGTACTTAAAGGTCCATATACATATGGATTTAAAAAAATAGATATTTCCATTAATTTAAATTAATATACATTTTATGATAGGATATAAAATTAATTGAATTTAAATTCGAAGACAAAACGCATAACAATTAGCCTGAAACCCATAGCAGAATAATATATTGTATTGTTATCCAAAAAAAAAAAAAAACTATTAAACATCATAAATCGCACGTTATTTTTCGAATTAAATATCGCACAGACTTTTCAATTTTGAAACATGCCTATAATAAAATTTCCATGTGGTAAAAAATAAATAAAAAATATTTATTAAGTAGTAAAAAGCGAGATATAATAAAAACATAAGTTTGTTAGGTCTTTTGTACGTGACATAAAATAGGATTGTGAAATAGTGTAAAGAATAAAGTTATTGGATAAAAAAATTGAAATCCCTAAAATAACTATAAGCAATAATACTGTTTACTTAATGAGATTTAAACATATTCAATAAATTATTTAACCACGGCATATAATTAATAATTATAATATATAATATGTTAATATGTTAAATATAAATAAAATATATAATGCATACAATTGGTATACCTAAATTAAATTTACATATAGGTACTATTAGGTACATAATAAGTTACTAAATATATACACGGATATTAAGATAGTTCAAATAAATAATAATACTTAATATTCAATAAGTTATAACTATTATTAATAAAATAGTCCAAAATATGATAAACTATAGTGAATAGTTACTTTAAATACCTATTACTAAAAAAAAATTTTATTTATTTAAATAGAATCGGCTGATTTTGAAATCAGTAACTTAATATTATTATTTAGCACTTATTTCAAAATTAGAGATATAATATCATTTAAAAGTAAAATATCTACAAATATATTCTATTACGTAATAAATGATTCTATTTGAAATTTTTTATTGCAACAATGTCAAAGTAAATATTAATTTAAGCTTATGTTATTTATTATTATTATTTACAGTTTTAAATGACAAGTTAAAAAATATAGCTAGGTCCTAACAAGTCAAGGTACATCTCTAACAATTCAAAAAATGTTCGAAAGAATTGTTAAATATATTTTTTTTTCTATAATTAAGTAAACTACCTTTATTTAAATTATAAACTCTCAATAGCTAATACATTTTGAATACTTCGAATTGTTTTAATCCAAAATAATAATGTATTTAATAGATGTTATTTTGATTTCAATATTAATACTAAATTTCGCAATCATTTTACGGGTAATTTATAATTCAAATTTAATACTTATCAAGCTAATAGTGATCTTTGAGAAGCTTCAGTTGTAGAAATAAATTCTGATTAAGTATTTAAGTAATTAAGTCAAGAAAGATAAACACAATAATGTTATGGAAAATGTAATTTATAGATCAATATTGAATGATCCCCTTAATCAAATTGCATGCAGCTAAAGCTAAGAGTGAAACGGACTCTTCTACAACTACTAGTTTCAAGTACCTTCAAATATGTAAGTACTGAAAACATTACATTTGCTTTTAATATTATGTTTTTAAGCAGAATATTCTTATAATGAATTTTATGTATATTGGTATTTTTAAGTATTGAATTTTGAACCAATATGCAATTTTGTATTAAAACAATTTTATAATATATGATGTATAATTTTAATACCTATTTATAAATATAATTAAAAAAATATTATGAACTAAATATAGATTATTGTTAAACTATTTTCCTACTCTATTTAAAATTAATAATATAGCAGTGTGCATAGGATTATTTATCTTATATAACGACTTAAAGATTACTGATACATAATTTATGTTACGTTCAATGAATTTGCTTAAGGTAGACAAATCACAGGAGTAGTGAAGTATAAGCTGAACAATTTTATTATTATGATTTTAGTATAAAGTATATTATTTTATCTAAAATATGTAGAGATAATTGCTAATCTTCACATTATGATTCAAAACTCATCTTATGACTATGCCAATAATATGTATGCTCGTACTCAATAACGCTCCTGTGTTTTGTTTTAACCTAAACGTGCAGATTCACTGAATATAAACGACAATTATTTCTATAAATTGTAACAGTTACATAAATTTCCTTAGTATTTAATAAATTCATATTTTTGTATTGAAATTGTTTTTTGTTAAATAAAATAGAAATAATTTATAACGAATAAATTAATATTTTATATAGTTTTGTCGATTTTCGTTTAAAATTGTCGGCAGAACGAATTGCTAATGAACATTATATGAAAATGGTTTAAAAATATATGTTTTTACTTTTTCACATATAATAATAACCCCATCAGTTTTATGCAAATAATATTATACAACTAAAATCGTGTGTGATGCGTTTGAAAATTATAATTATGTAGGTATGTATATTTATTTATTAGTAAATCAATGGATTTGAGTGGTCTTTTGTGGATCAATCGCTCTTTTAAATAATGTATAAGCAAAATGGTGTGAGTGAGTCAATAGTAGACGATATAATTAAGTTATATTAATAATAAAATAATTAAGGTATTAAAACAATAAAGTTAAATTTTAACAAAAATGTACTAAATAATTAATTATAAACATTTTTTTATGATTTGGTGTATTTTTTTAGTGCAAATAGAAATAAGGAAAATAGCAATATTATAGTACGATTTTCAATATTTTCACCTCACAAAAAACTATAACTTTGGTCCACATACTATTATTTTTTCCGTGAAATTTAATTTTTATATTTACAAAATTGTTTTTTACCATTATGCATTTTTCATATTTGTAAAAAAGTGTTAATATCACTGGGCAATACGATTTTGAATATAAAGTATAAATATTGCATATATTTAAGCCAATACATGCATTTCTGTCACGAAAGTAAAAAAAAAAGATTTACTTCCTAGAATATTTTTATATAAATTTATTGATATTTCACATTTTATTTTAACTAGACAATTACCAATCCGGCAATTACGTTTCCAGCATACAATAAATATAACTCGATATATTTAAGTACATAATATAATATATAGGATGATTTTGTTAAAATTAAACTCTCATTTTATTAAAAAAATTTATGTTTTCAGAATTTTTTTTTTTAATTATTAGGAATATTGATACAAATCAAATAATTCTTAAAACAAAATTACATTTATTACTATTTTTATTTCATTATTATCTGTGTCAGTTTTTAATGATTTGCATGACAGTATGATTTTAGACTATGAACGTCTTCATTTTATTCTTAAACATAATATTTTTCTGGTAATTTTTATTTAATAATTATACAATTAAAATTTAAAATAAGTTGTTAATTAGTTAATAGTTATCTATTTATATATATATTACAATATATTATAGTATTTAAAGTTTGAATAAACTGAGTAGTGCACAAACATTTTTGGGGTACTGTAGAGATTCTGCTCATCTAAACTTTAAATTGTATAACTAATTAAATATTCGTTTAGTTAAGATTCTAAATAAAAAAATATATACTGCTTTGGAATATAAAATTTAAAATGTATGCTATTATTAAAATAAGTAAAACTTAAAAAAAAGAGTAGAAATAAAAGAATTGTTATAATGACTAAATTACCTAAGAAAGATATAAGATTCACCTTAAATATTCACACTTTTTATTTGTAGAAATAGAGTTCCGTCTAAATTTTCATTAAAAACCTAACTTTTAATTTATAATTACAAATTTACTCCAACACAGCAACACATTCAATTAATTTTTCGATCGATTAATGACGATTAAAAAAATAATAATAATAATAATACCTATATAGTAAGTACCTACTATATCATATGTTAAAGCAATAACAATTAATTATGTATATTTAATGTAATATTATTTAGAATATATAAAATACAAATTATGTTCGCATAAAAGTACTTTTAAGTATTAGGTTACTATCAGAATTATATTGTTATAATATAAAATTCCTATGCGCTTTGCATATATGTACATTGCATTTTTAGATCATTGTCAGTCTAGATTTTTAGCGAAGACTAGATGAAAACTTACATAAAATTAAAGCAATTAAAAATGATTTCCATTTTTCACATACTGAATTGTTTTATAAATAAAAAGTTGCATAATTATGTTAGTAATCCGTAGCTTAGTAACACTTGAATATTTAACAGAATAATTAATGTAAAACTGTACATAGTTTCTAAAGTTAGTTTTTAGAATTCTTAATAGAGACTTATTTAGAACCATTACTAGTGATATCGTGTTACTTTCTTGGGAACCATTTCCATTATATAGTTTTTCCAAGCCAATTCGTTCAATTTATAGATTCTACATTTTCTTCCCGATGAATGAAAATCTTTGATAATAGAAATTCGACCGTTGTCATTTCATTTGTTTATGTTTATCAAGAATTTTCTTTTCATACTCATAAGAACTATAATATATGATTGTGGCGATAATCGGAAACTATAATTTTAGGGTGAGGAAAGAGAGGAAAACCCATGGGGCTCACATTTTAGAAATTAAATATCCATCCCATTTGAAATGCGAGTGAACGGTAAAATGTATTAATAGAGCTTTGATTGTGGTGCCCTAAATACCGTAGAAAATCATGAGGATACTCTATACAAATACATAATGAATTTTTTTTTTTCGTAGAAATTTAGATAAAAATGTGACCTTTTTTTTTAATCAAAATAGACTAGTAACTGATATAATAGCGCAGAAATCCACGCCCGTCAAATTATTATTATGCAAAAAACTAATGTCGAATATTCTATAGGAATTTGTGAGATTTGCATAGACTATCATCAGATTTAATTAGGTCCCCTAAACTTTACAAACAAACATGCCGGTACCACCACTATGGTAAATACGAGCTCTAACACTATAGAAAACCGCAAAAAAAAATATTTAAAAATGTTCTTATACGTGTTAGCTTTATTTTGCTTGGCTATTTTCGGAGTCTGTTAGAAACCCAATCGTTCTCGTGGAATGTTTCAAATTTGACCAATCTGTCACTCGCAATTCCTCCTGCCAATCAGTATAGTATATAAATATACATTACGTCTTTATAGTTCTCCGTTTCCTATGAAATGCATTTGTAAAAATGTCAGTTTCTCACAAATGCATGGTATTAGTGAACCAAAATAATGAAACTGACCTTGAAATTCAAATGTATTTATAGCATTTATATAACATATAATATGACCAAATTTGAAAAATATTTGTAATAATGATCAGTAAACATAAAAGAAACTTTTCAGAAATTTTGTCCAACAAAACGTTTTCTCGTGCACAGTAAAAGCTGGATACTAGACTTCTAGTCCTCATGTGTTATTTTACTGACAATATTAATACATCTTTGTTGAATTTCCAAAAGAAACATGATAATCGTTCACATAATTTAAATGTTGACACTTCTTTATGCTACTGAATTTCTTGTGGTGCAATATTATTTTAGTTGTGAGAAATTCCCTATGTTTACTTTAATATGGGATGTGATAGACTTAATGAAACCATTATAGATATAATTTTCTCTGTGATAACGTAATTTTATTTCCTCTTGTGTTCCTTAGATAATACTAGACTATTTTTAGTAATTTTTAACATCAAATTAAACGTAACAAAAGCACTGACTAAAAAGAACAACTCAACATTCCTCTATCCTCATAAAATGATACTAGTATTTATTATACTATTATTTAAATAATTTTATGGAAACTAGTTCAGTAAAAAAATAATCCGTCACAATTAAAAAAATTTTACATTTATATATGTTACAAATTTACAGTATTTACATTATGTTAAATATAAAATAACGTTCTATTCTCGTTTTAATATCCCAATGCTGGGAGTTTTGTTGTTATAAACCAGATAGTCACTTAAAAAAAGTTTTTCTAACAAAAGTCATCTCACAATAAAAAGCTCTAACGATGTCCAATAAATTGGAACATTACCAATCCAATTTTAATTTATTGCGCTAAACTAACTATACTCTAACATAACAACTTTTTGGTCGTTTATTCTTAATCTATTTTAATTGGGCTTACCTAAAACTAACTCATTCTTTATAAACAAACAGTATAATTATAATTCATATAAATATACCATATATAATTAATGATTATTATCTATTGATATTACCCATATCATATAGTTATACACATAATGCACTAAAAATTACGATAATTTAAATTTTCAATATTTGTAGGCAAATAAAGTTAATGACTGTCGAATAATGTTATGTATTCCGATATAACATCATTGTGCGCGGTAACATATATGATATCATATTTATCTATCCATGTATTCTTTACTCTGTGTACGATATACACAGATTAATAATTTATATTTATATTATTAATACAATAGGATTAACTAAATTTTTCGTTATTTCTCGTTTAAATGCCAGTTTCTTAAACTTTAAACTTCAAGCGAATTTTTTAAGCTAGAAATTAATATATTGTATTAGTAAAAATCGAAAATATATGAAAATATTCAAGCATTAAAATTGTCTATAAGCAGTAGGAAAAAAGTCAAAAAAGATTTAAAATTAGATGATGTATGGAAAATAAAATAAAATAATTTTTTATTATTAAAAATCTAAATACTTGCCAGTAATTTCAAATTATTATCAAACAACTAAACAATAAAAACAATTTTGTTCTATTTTTCAAGGACTCAAAAACTGCTGTTTTATGTTGTTAAATATTCCCCATTTCTGATGTATTTTGTTTCTTCTTCTCAATGATTTTTATTTTCAATTAATAAGCTTCTGAAGTACTAAGATCTAATTTTTTATCAGACATCACATTCTTAATTATATAAAAATTGATGCATTTTTTTCTGCTCCAAAACGTGATAATACAAATTTGAACACAAATAAATAAATATATATTTATTTTCTTAATAAAAATTTAAAACCAATACATTCTTTGCTCCGTACAGACTCTAATTGCATTTCCCATTAAATATCTATACATTTCCTAGAACGACCAACAAATGTGCCGATGATGGTGAATAATTTAGAACCTTCCTATAGAAGTAATAGCCACGTTAGGGCTTCTAACACAATCTGAAAATAACAAAATCAGGTGCATCAATATATTTATTATACATTATTTCCATAGTGCCCGAATTTATAGCATCAGTATGTTTGTTAATTCCCAAAGTTTGAAAGCCCTAGTAACATCAAAAAATGATCAAGACAAATCTACCAAAATCCTATAAAGAAAATGTTTTCCTTTTTATATGTTTCAAATTTAATGATTAAAATAAAAACTATTTTATATGAGAAATATTATGTTCAATTTTCAAAATTTAGATACAAAATCAAGGTTTTAGTAATTAATTACAAAATAGATTGTAATTTTTGCAACTTTGTCAAATTTCCAAAAAATTCTAACCTCAAATACATATAATGAAAAAAATGTATGCCATTGTAATTTTAATATTTTTATACGGATATAAGAATATCTTTTGTGGGATTTTGTAACCATTTTTCAAGAATTTCTACTCATACATCAGCAAATAAATTTTAATCAACATTTATAAAAAAAAAAAAATGAAAATTTCTCATGCCTATAAATAACTCAAAAACAATTTAAAACATTTTATCGTATAATTAAAATGATAATCTAAACATTTAGTGAAAATATCTTGTATCTATTGTTATTTTTTTTAAATACAATAAAATATTAAAAATTATCTGACGAGAAATAATTCTTTGAACATTGAATGTTGTAAATATTTGAACTTGAAATGCTTATAAAAAATTAATTTTGCTTTCTGTTAGAATTAAGGAACCTTGTATTACATTTTTAAATCTTAGGTATAAAAACAAACATTTTTATGAATTTTGACCAAAATACTTTGACAACTTTATTCTGAATATAAAACAATTATATAAACGTTTGATGAAAATTTCATATATTATATATGGTTATTCGTTTTTGGGTTACTTTATAATAAAAACAAAATCGATTTTAAAAATTAACATTAGGTATTTCTTAATTTTTAGTTTGTTTTTACCAATTAGAAAAATAAGGTCTGGGAATTTTAAATTTAACCTCTTTAAGGTACAAATTATATCTAATTTTATATACAAAACCAACCTTTTTTTTGAAAATCAAAGCATTCTATCTTCAACTTATAATCATGTACTCATCTGCAAAAATAAAATATATCAAGATAAAATCAATGTATTCATCGCTCCGCTCAGAATCTTAAATTATATGAAGGAAAAATGAGATTTTTACGCATTATCTACATTGATATTTTGATTTATTCAAAAACAAAGCAACAAAATGACTTGAAATTAATACCAAATATTTATATTAGAATTATATATACGATAACATTGTATATTTTCTCATAAAATAACAATTTTTCATCAAACGATTTTAGTATTTTGTTGAAATCCTTAATTTAAACTGTTTAATACCAGCGTTTTATTCGTCATGTAAAAAAAAAATAAAATACAAATGGTAAAAATAGCAAACATTTGCAGTGATAAATGGTATGCCGATAGTGAAGATAAAGATTTTTCTTATAAATGTGTATTAATTAGAACAATATTTGGGGCTAACCACAATATACACTCACAAATAAAATAATTACCTATGTATATTAATTAAACAAATTACTGCAAATATTAAAACCTAATGTTCAAAACTTTTATGTATTTATACAATAACAAAAATTTAGTAATAACTTAATAGCTATTTAAATAATTTAATATTTAAAATGTATCATTCTTCTTCAATAAACTACAATATTTTTGATCTTATTATACTTAAATATGCAGCTATATTTAACAATTAAGTAAATGCCCTAAGATTTTTGGAAAATACTATTTTATAATATACGTATTATACAAATAAAAAATAAAAAAGGTGGTCAAGTGGATATCGGTCTGCTGTATAGTAGAGATGGAGATGAGTAGGACACTATAATTGATGTGTTAAATTTAAATGCTATGACAGGTATCATTGTTTAAAATTTTAATCGTAAATAGATAACGCTAATACAAAGATGTGGAGAAAATTTCAAGTATTTAAAATGATTCATTTTTGAGTTATAGCAAAATAACAAAATCGATTTTTGTCGAAAATTAGTTATGCATAAAAATTCCCGTTTTTCCATTACTTTTTCAGAGGTTTTCCTGACGATTTTGAAAACTACTGGAAATTTTTTACTTTTGTCCTTCAAAGTACCAAATAGATTCAATTTATTTTTCAAAGAGGGGCTGAAATAAAAGATCAAAGCACTATTACTACTCTAAAACGTGATGACAGACACAAAAATAAAAAAACACACATCATTGTAAAATCAATACATTTATCATTCCGTCCAGAATCGGAATTTTTACAACACTGATTATAATTTAAAAACAAATAAACGCATACACTTGAAATATTCAAAATATTTGGCATTTGATTACCTATTCGATTTTTTGTTCTATACATTTTGATGAAAAATGATTCACCTCGTAATTCACTAAAGTAAGAATATATCTTCGTAAGTGGTTATTATATTGTATAGGTAGTTTTTTAAAAATATTAAGTGGTAATAAGCATATAAAGAGCCAAAATTTGAAAATTGAATATAATTTTTCTCATTAGTATTTCATACTTAAACCAAAAATCTAAATAATAAAAAAACTCAATTTTTCTTATAGAAATTTTAACGATTTTAGTAGTTTTGTTGTAATTAAAAAAAAGTTATTTGTGTAAATTTGAAACTTTTACATATATTATTATATTTTATATATATTATACATAATGATATTTTCAAATGCAATACTTTCAAAATTTAAATCAACATATGGTATTAACGGTGAGAATTAATTTAACCTGTCTTATTATTAATAGTAAAATAAATAACTAATAGTAATATAGGTTCGTAAATGGTCTTCGCTTAAAATGGTTTTTTGAACGACATTATTTATCATTGAATTCAAACTTAATTTACTGAATGATAATGTTCATTAGATACCTACTGGCTACTGTATAGTAGATTGGTTACCTCTTTTCCACTTTTTCTGTACTAAAAATGTTAAAATCATAAACATTTAATATCTTATTATTAATTATGAAGATATGAACAATCCAGTTTCGTTATATTTGCCACTCAATATATCTTAATATTACTATTTTGATTTTAGTGTTTTGTCCTGAGAAAATTCTGATTCATAAATCATACCATTTTTGAATATATGTGATTTTAAGTACTTTAATATGATACGTTAGTACAGATGAAATGCCACAAAAAAATGTATATACGCATTAGTTACAAATACTTATTTGTACATTAGTATTTTCTATGATAAATAGTACTAAAGGTACATAATATTATCATTGCTGTCTGCTGTAATCTATATAGGTAAATTTATCTATGTACTTTCTAAAAAAATGAATCTGTATCAGCAATAGGTTAATAAAAATGATAGTACCTATGTATTAATTGTTTTGTTTTAATTTGTTAACTCATATATTTTTAATATATTAAATTTTTATGTAGAAAACAAAGTCTGTTATGTCAAATGTATACTTTATTATATTTTAAAATATTTTATGATATACATTTAACAAAGCCAATACTTATTAAAGTAAATTATTTGTATTTATGTCTGTTTATATATACTTAATAAAACTATCTTATTACAGCACTGCATATTACCATTTGCCATTGAAAATAATTATTTTGGTATCCTATATCACATACAAATTTGCTTAACACAGAGAACACTATAATCTTTTATAGGAATTTATCCGCCATATATACATAAATATATATATATATGTAATATGTATGTTGATATCATATTGGATCATTATTTTGGATCCGATCCTGAGAAATATATGTTTAGCATGACCTTGCATGGTTATAAAAATGTTTCGGATAGTCTCGGTGATAGGAAATCGAGGAAACGTTACGAAAGAAAAATCGAGTAAAAATCTATATCTTAGTTCCCGTCATAAATATTGACTACATATGGATGTATTGCAGAGAATATATGATAATTTTGCATTAAAACTATATTTGCATACGTCTACAGATTTATCTTCCTGATTACCCTGTATATGTATAATTAATGTTATTTATTTACTTGACATTAATTTATATGACATTCAAAAAGTTTATAAATGAAGTAAATATTAATATAAGTATAAATAATAATAGAAGCCCTTTTGTGGCATATGAGGCTTTTCGAACGTTAATTTACTGCTACCAGGTACAAGTGTATGTTTCTTATATTTCTTAATTATTAAACACTGCCAAACTTTTATAATCGACCATGTTGAAACCAGGGATTTTCAGACATTTAACTTTGTCATCCAAAACATGGGTCTCTTGTAATACCTAAATATCTAACTTTTAACACTTCGCTTAGTATATCAAATTTTGCTCTCGTTAAACCTTCCATTTAAGATTTATAATTTTTATTATTATTTGTAATTCTTCATTGTTCAGTTATAAATAACCTTCACTGTTTAGGTAAGACTTTGTTTGGGATTTTAATTTAAGCATTGTTTGATAATTTTCTTTGCATTACTCGGGGAATACGAAGAATAACTCATCATAAACCAAAGAACCCCTTGTTCGTTTCCGTCAAAATAGTTCGACGCTCCAAAGACGTCTGACTGTGGGTTTGATGCTATTTCATTTCATGTATTCATTATAAGGTCCTCAGTTTCATTACTATCATTATTATTTACCCATCTTTTTAAAAATTGTATTTACATATTAAAAAAGAGAAAATAATAGATTATTTCAAAAAGTATTAATGTTTTTGAAAAATGCAAATATATATTTTAATATTCTAAGATTTGTTATGGATAAAAATCGAATTTTAAATGTTTATTTAGTTATAGTCATAACTTATAATATTAAATACTTAATTATCAAATAATAAATCAAGTATTAACTAGACTTTAAAAATTCTAAGAAAAATATTAATAGGTATAAGGTATCATTCAAAAACCTAAAAAATATAAAAATCGTATAAAAAAAAACAAATAATGTGTTAAATAGTTACAAAATATATCATTTTACCAATTTTAACCATTTTTATCATTGCATAAATACCATTTACCTATGTATTACAATATATTTATCATTTCTTTATGAGACTGATTTTAAGCGTACATATAGATTAGGTAAAATAAATATACTTATTGTTATATGGATTTTAGTCAGTTTAATTTTTGTTTGCGTATAATGATACTAGAGATATTTTATGTTATTATTTACGTTCGTTAATTTCATAATTATTTCAACCGGAGTATTACTCGTGTTGATGATGTTGCCAATACCGATACGTTTTAATAGATTCTGAACAGATCAATGAATGTATTGATTAATATTGTATTTTTTTGTGTTTGTTATCAATTCGTCACATGTAAGAACAATAAAGCTACTTTAACTTAAATTTTAACTATGATTTCTGATAGAAAATTTGATTTAATCGGTACTATGATCTATGAAAGGGAATACGAGTAAGTTAAAATGTAATTTTTGATATTCTACATTTGGTCATCTTATTATTATTCTATTATTTTCTGTACACAATGACATTTTTAAAACATTTAGTCAAATTTTAAAATATTTATTAAATGTGTATTAAATTTAAGAATCTTATTTCAGTTTCTTTTCTGTAAATATTAATACGAATTTTTATGCTTGGTCAGAAACTAAAAATTTAAGACAAAAATCTTCATAATTGGCATTTATAAAAATATTATGAGTGATTGAAGTTCAAATTGTATTAAAATTGAGAAAAATATCAACTTAATTAGAAATTATAAATGTATCAGATTTATTAGCTAAAGGTTAAAAATTGACTATAAGGCTTCTCGTAATTTATTTTTAGTTTTTTACAATAAGATTTTTAATTAAATAATTATTTTATTTTCATTCAAAAATATTTTTCATATGGATTTGAAACTTTTCAACATTACACAGAAATATTATTATTTAGTAAATACAATATTAAAGTTTTCGAAACATTTTAAATAAAGCTTTTTTGTTAAGCTTTTATTAATATAACATGCATTTAATAAAATAGAATTATATAATTTGCGATTTGTTTTTGGCACAAAATAATTTATTCTACCAAAATATTTCAAAACCCATTCTCAAAAACAAATCTTAAGCTGATCAATTAAAAAAAAAGTCAATTCGGCTTGAATCTCTTCCTGGTTTATACTTTTTATACACTTTAACTATTATTATTAAGGTCAGTTAGATAAAGTAATGGGAATGTGGGACTGTGTCTAAGAATATGAGGATTATTTTTAACAAGTCTGGAATAGCTCTAAAGGGATAAGTGAATTTAATAATATATAGTTAAACGTTTTATTGTAATAAAAGAGAAAATTATTATATCCAAGTTAATTTTAACTCTATTGAGGTCTAAATACAATATAGACTTATCTGAAAAAAATTTAAATATGTTGTATTTAAATTATAATTGGCCTAAAAATGTTTATAAGTACCTAAATAATAATACTGATAATAATATCAATTATACTCTGGTGAAGTTATTGATATAGTTATAAAATTTATAACTAATGTATCATTATTAATGTTACCTCTAATGTTAAAATTCTATCATTGTACAATGCAGGTGCGTAAATAACTTAATTTACTATTAGGTAGGTAGTCTTAATTTTTATTCTATTTTACCTTATTAATTTAATAAAATATAATTTACTAATCCTGAGTACGTAGAAATGGTATTTATTTATTATAAAAATAAATCTTACATAAAATATCAACCGAGTTGTGTGTTCTTTACAATCTATTTAATTAGAAAATTAGTTACTAAAATGTGAAAAACATACAAAATTTACCTTAATATTTTGCTGTATTATTTTAAATAAAAGTTTCTGTCGTTCATTCAAAATTCAATCGATTTAAAAATTGTGTTTTATTTCCATTATACAAATAAATAACTCTACAAAAGTGAGTCTAATGGCTATTTTCAAATTTTCAAAAAAAAATTTTGGAAAAAATTAACAAAAAAAAGTTTTTTATTTTTATTTTATTCTATTTTAGATCATTGTAAAAGATATACTATAAGTCGTAAATTGAATTGAAAAGAACTGCAATAAAATATCTGTACTATTTTTCGAATTACAGCTATTAACTTTCCAATTAATTTACATACTATATATTTTTAAAAGCGTAACGACAAATCATAACTCCGTCATAATATGTATTCTAAACAAAACGCAGTATATAAATACTTTAAAGTGTTGATAGAAATTAGCAAGACATTTTAAATGTTTTAATACTTTCAAAATGGCTAAGTTACACAATATTATGTTAGTTACAAATAACTTTTTATTTATGGACTAAGTCTAAATAATATCCAAATAGCTACGTATATTCCAAAATTAGTTTAAAAACTACATTGCCATAACATTTTAAAACCAAAATAGTTCAAATTTTCAATGTTATTGATAATTTTTTAATTAATTTAAAAATATAGTAAATAAAAGTAATATAATCGTAGTTAATTGTTTTTTATTAAAATATAAAATATTTACAACGTTTAAATTTAAACCTACTTTTAAGTTCTAACTATGATATAATAAGCTGAAATGGTTAATTGTGAAAAGTTAAACATGAACAGACAACAAATTTACCAGTATTGTTTTTCAGATAAATTTGAACTGTAGAGCTTTGAAGGTAAAATCAATTAAAGATAATTTATTTATTAATTTATTTTTTTGTAACAATTTCAATCTTAAGTCTAATCTAGGTTTAGGTAGGTTCCTCTAATAATTAAAAAGTAATAAATAATAATTAATTGCTAATTTAAAAAAAAAAATGTTGCTATTTTCTTGGTTTTTGGGACATATTTCAATATGTATTAGGATATATTCAGTACATATTATTTTTATAAGTATAGTGTTATAATGCTCAAGCCCTGTGTATGAAAATAAATTTAAACAAAATCATTAGATCTTTTATTCATTATTATTTCTACACATTCAACGTTTGATTAACCACATAAATTTCCTAGTAAAAGGTATAATTTAAACCTTAAATTACATTAAATACAAATACATTACAAAGTCATACGGAAATATCATTATGAAAAACCAAAATTACACAATTTAATTTATTTATTTCTGTTTTAACCAATGCAAAACCTATTTTTTTATTTTTCTATTTCCCCCATGGTGCCTTGGTAATAGTATGTAGGTATGCAACATTGTTGAATTATACCTACTTATTTACATTTATTATAAAATTTTCATTATATTGATATAGCTCATTCCCCAATTTTGGAAGGAAATTGAACACATTTTTTTATTCACAAAAATGTTTACACCGCTCACGTATAATAATATGATATTATCACGTGAAACCTAAGCAATGATGCAACTACAAGGGTATACATTTAAAGAACCTATGCCTAGTTCTAACGATTATTTTTTTAATATTTATTAATCAGTTCAAATGTTATTTTTAACTTGCATTCTAATCGTAATATTATTGTATTAAGCAAGAATTGCCAATCCCCTGAAGTTCATAAACGTATTAACGTAGTTTTTCATCAATGTGCACAAGTATTGGTACATCAGCATTTCGTCAATTTTATAAAATCGTAAAAAATAAACGTTTTAAGATTTGATAGTTGAATAAAATAATTGTCACAGAAAAAATATTAAATTAATTTGCTGACATAGATGCAGAAAGTTCAATGTTGGGTAATGTTGAGTGATATGGGGATCTGTGAACGTCATATAATTGTAGCAACCCGATATTTAAACTCTATACAGTTGTACAACTGAATCTCTGCATGAATTGACAAATCAAAATCTTAGATAAACTAAAAACATGATAAGACATAGCCATCATGCGTGTCGTTATTTTAGTCACGCATATACTCTAATAATATTCAGTGTTTTATCGCTAAAATAATCCAAATGCAATATTATGTGTCATTAAAACATTATACGTGGACTGCAGTATATCATAGTTAATATTGTGGTACAGGTATTCCAATAATCTAGTATTTATAGTCTTTGTTGTTTAGTACTATTACTTTTTTTTTAGAACTCTCGTACATTAATTTCTCTAGTCTTCGTCCTAACCGGTTGACCGATTTTGAAGAACATATAGCAACATTTTATATCTAAGAAGCAATAATGTATTTTGTGTAACAAGCATTGCCCTTCGATGTATGTTTTCTATTGTTTTATTTTTAAAATGTTTACTCTTGTACATTATAATATATTATAAATATTACGCTATGCATTTGATACAAGTTGGCTTCGATAGAATGTTTTTATAACTAGTATTTTGTTTTTACAATTAGCTACTCGATTTTTACCAATAATTATATATTATTTATTATTATATAAAGTTATAATTACTTATTATTAGGACTATTCATAGTTTTGTTGACATAGATTTCTTCAAATTTGATTTTAAAACATCTATTTTAGATTTTGAAATTTTCATTTTTTACCCGTATTGCTAATTGTTTTCATGTGTTATTGCATTTTAAGTGTTTTGTAATGCATTCAATTCACAGCCGTCTGTTTAAATAGCCAATAGGTACTACTATTATATGCATTATTTCATAATTTTGTGTGTACCTACTTATACTTATATTAATTAACTTATTAATTAATAGCCATTGAATGAATAATTACAGCGATTTATTTTTGAATTTAAAACAAATTTATTGTATAATATATCTATATACATAAATAATAGACTATTTATTATTTATTTATTTACATTTTAAATGGTAAACAATTATTTAAATTAAGAAAAATGAGACTTTCAGGTATTAAGTATGATGCATACCTAATTATTTTCAGTAGGTATGAGTGCATAAGAAATAAATACCAACATATGTGGCCATTTATATACCTTATGATACTTGCAAAAAAAGAAAACCAAAAATCAAAAATGAATTGAAAAATAAAATTGTATTGATGAGAACAAACAAACACGACGGTGTGGCACATTTCAGCGTATCTGTTGGCACTATATACGGAACAATTCAATAAATTGATTTTGGTGCATATTATACGAAATAATATATAATTATATGACCATGTATTAGTACCTATTGTAAATTACGTGTGTACCAACAATATGACTGTATCATTATATTTTTGAACGGACAAATGAACAAAAAAATAAAACGTATAATAATAATTCACTTAAACACAAA
This sequence comes from Rhopalosiphum padi, assembly GCF_020882245.1. Taxonomy (NCBI): domain Eukaryota; kingdom Metazoa; phylum Arthropoda; class Insecta; order Hemiptera; family Aphididae; genus Rhopalosiphum; species Rhopalosiphum padi. The sequence continues at coordinate 57,669,238 of NC_083599.1, forward strand.
ACATATAATGGTAAAAAAATAATAATATTAGTATATTATTATTATATGTTGCGATGTGGACGAATAATTCGGTTTCAAAAACACGTGTTAATATAATAATACTTGCGCTTGCCAGACGCCCGTCGTCGTGTATGTAATAATAAATAATAATATATAACGATTGATGATAATGTATATTATATATATATATAATATGAAACACACTCAATTCGTATTTCGAATAATAAACATTATAATATATCTACACGGTTATGTGTAAAAGTGTTGGGTATATATCTCTTTGATACCGCACGCGGTGGTTCTTCGAAGTTTGCTATAGTGGCAATTAAACGAATAAACGACGCTAGTTAATGATATAGATATATTATATTGTAATCGTCTATAACCCTGCGGCTGTCGACCTGCTGCAATGTGTTAATATTTGTATACAATTATATATACATATATATTATATATATATCATATAAACCTGATGGCTATTTTGTAACCAAAGAGTATAGTAAATTAACGTACTATTATATATTATATCATTATATTCACTATGTAAATCCGTCCTCGCCGGGTAATAATTGCACATTTTAGACAAATCGTTCGGCGCGTTCTATTTATTATTATTATCGTTTTGTTCGTCTCGCGTAAGACCGGTTGATATATTTTCATATTATGTACTCGTGCGTGTGTGTACGGTTTAGTTTTAATAATAATATTATTGTTAACGGCATACAATATGCTCAGGTACAATAATAATAATACCAAACGCTTTACAAACAAAATGAGATTCATCGGTTGATAATCGGTCATTATTATTATTATAGGTGCGCTAAACGAGCAAATATAAAAAATAGAATCTGTATTATTATGTACAAATTCGAGTTTGGTTGGTTTTATTGTGCATAACTGCACGATACGTGACTTCTAATTATTATGGTTTTTAAATCTACCCGTATATTATAAATAAATGATTTTTACGGTAGTCGTGTGCGACTAAAGAGTCCGCGAGCGTGTGCCTAAATAAACGGCTATTGAGTACGGCTGATTAACGAGATGATAAAAACATCATGACGTAAAAAATCAAAGGACGGTGATTCATATGTCAAATAATAAGAATGCTAATACAGAGTCGAGTTACTTGTACTTTGAAGTAACGATAAATCATTGCAAATTATAAGTGCAATTTGAGCGAAGCAGAAAATTGTTCAACGTAACTACTTTTATTTTACAAACAAATGCACGTAGATGGTTGTATTTTGTCACTATACTTGATTTTGTTGTCTAATATCATCTGTACCATTTTTTCTCTGTAATCATTGACCAAATTTTCTAAATTCTAATATTAAATTTTTATAGTTTATTGATGAAGTTTAGATGCGGTGATTATTTTTCTACAGAAAATGATTAATTTTTCGAATAAAATTATATTTTATGGTTGAATTAATTTAAAAAAACAACGATCTATAATATTGTCTAACTTATAGCGAATTGAGTAAAGTTAAACTAAATGCATAATATAATTTAACTACTTAAGTGATAAATTTATATATATTTCTTATTGTTTGTCCGCACTTTTGTTTCGTTGTAGATTTATTTTAGTATTTTACAAAGAAATTAATTCTATGAAGGATGAATCCTCAAACCATTGTGGAATATAGAATCGCATCAAAAGATTAATAGATATACGATGTACACTTTATACTTATGGGTCCGATATGTTTTGATTATTTATTATTTATTTTATTTTACCCGAAAATACATTTTACGTATTTTTACTTTGCATAATACTAATATACAATAATCGAAAAAAAACCCAATATCAGAAGAATATTTTATCATTGATAATATCGTATTAAGTGAAATTTTACAAAAAGTAATATAAAGTAGATATATAAAAAGTAATTGCGTTATCGGTCACGAACTAAACTGTTATATTTGCGATAAGATTTTTAAAATCGCGTAAAGCAGCGTTTCCTTAACTTTTCTATGCCGGACCCGTTAAGAGATAATAAAAATGATCGCGGACTCCTTAATAAAAATTAAAATTAAAAACAGTAATAAATAATAACACTAAATTAATTGCTTTATTTTCTGAACTAAACTTAATTTACGTTCGTGGACCTCCTCTGGTAAACGAGCGAACCCCTAGGGGTCCGCGGACCACAGTTTAGGAAACACTGACGTAGAGAGTTAGCACAGGTGTTTTTAGAAGGGTTTTCGTTATTGAGATATTGAAATCGTCGCTTGTATTCATCTGAATGCTAAAAGCCGCGTATGCTGTATAGTATAACGGCATAATACTTATTAATTATTATATACAAATTAGGGGCGTCATTTCAATATTTGCTAGGGTAGGGCATAATAATAACTGGCCCTATAACTAAAACTTTTAAGTACATATAAAAAAAGGCACTCGATCCGATCGCTAGGTAACCTAACTCTCATTTAACATATTTTTTTATACTTTATAATTTATATATCACAAACTGTATCCACTTTTGTTAAAGTATTAATAATTAAAACATAAAATATCATAAAATATCTTAATTCACATCAATTATTGACCTTCAAAGGCCATAAATTTACGGGCCAGCCCGGTCCAAGAAATGTTGTAAAAAAAAGCTCAAGCCCAGCCTAAAAATCATCCTAAGCTCTTAAAAAACATAGTCCGATCCAAGGATATTTTTCAAGTCCAGTCCGGTCCAGTCCAAAATATTTTTGGAAAAAATGCCCAGCTCCAGCTCGAAAATAATTCCAAGCTCTTAAAAAAATTAGGTTCGGTCTGAGATTTATTTTTAGCCTTAGAACTTTATAATATTCAACTATATAATACAAATGTTTGTGAGTAATAGTGTCTCATATACAAAAACGTCATAATATTCGTTATTTGTGATTATTTCAAAATTATAAAACTGTAAACTTATAATTTTAATTTTAAATAATAATTATTTGTCATACAAAAATAAAACTAAAAGATGCTTAGGCGAGATTTAAAAATCCAATCCAATTTTGGTTTAAGTCCGGCCTGGCCCAAAAAGTTCTACTAAAAAAAAGCCCGAATTAGCCCTTTTTATTTATTTTTTAAGGTCCGGTCCTTGCAGGTCTTTAGTAGGTACATACGTATTAATTATATTATGATATACAACAGACTTCTATATTATATAGTATATTCTAGAATATTCAGTAGAATTAAGAGTATAGAAAACCGGCCCGTTTATACACGGCCACCAGTCAGCCCATTTGACTACTTTAAAATCTAGGGTTGGGCAAATACATACTCCTGCCCCTTCCACCAAAATGACGCTCCTGATACAAATACATATTATTAAAGTACAATCATATATCCTGAATAATGTTAGTACGATAAAAGTATATTATTATATAAAACCTGATCATGGTGAACGGTTATTCAAGAAAAATTTACAAATTTAGGTATATGTACTTGTTTGATATTACCCCATTAATTTAATAATAAGGTAATAAATGTATCGCTACACCATTCTTGTTTGTTATTCCTCCGCCACTTCATTCAATATCGATCAGAAAAAATATTATTAAGCATCTTATAAAAATACATAAGACCAGAATCTATAATTATATCAGATCGTTATAGAAAGCTTACAATAATTTGAAATGGGCTAGATTATATTATAGTTCAGTAAATAACACTCATAATTGCATTAAACTGGATACAAGGATATTATATAGAGCATCGATATTCTGTGGTCCTGAGGACATAAAATATCATAATGGAACCAATAAATATATTTTAGAATCATATTTGGGGGAATTTAAGAGGGAAACGTGATTTAATTCACACGATTTGAAACTATAAATATGTAGGTACAATAAGTATAATAAGAACCTATATAAAATAAAAATATTGTTAAGAATAATTTTACTAAATATTTCCTTTTACACAGTTAATAAATGATGCTTTTGAGAAAGGTTACCAAGTAGATGTCATTTACATGGACATTTCCAAAGCTTTCGACACTGTTTCAACGCCACCTTAAAAAATAAACTTACATCTTTTGGAATTTGTGACCCATTACCGTCATGGCTCTTTTCATATTTTCCCGAATATTAACAATTCGTAAAATACAAAATCTATTTTTCTTATTCTTTTCAGCAAATTACGGGCTTACCATAAGGTTCCCATTTAGTACCTATCCTCTTCCTTATTTACATCAAGATATCTGCTTCTCTCATTTGAATATGCTTTTATTTGTAAATAATCTCAATTTTTTCCATATTATTATATCCTTCAATGACACTGATCTTTTAAAGTCTGATTTAAATGTGCTCGTAAATTGGTGTGACCTAAATAACCTTACTATTAATTAGTTAACAACTGCAAATCTATGTCATTTAATCGTTCCCATTCTACTATACATTACATCTATTACATTAATAATGAACCTTAAGAGTGAATGCTCAATTTTAAAGATCTTAGCGTTTTCATTGACAGTAAATTAACCTTTTGTATGCATATGAACTAGACAAAAAACTAAAAAAAAAACAAATCTTTTAAACAATTTGGTTTTATCAAATTTTCCTTTGCAAACGTAAAGACTATTCGTCTTGTTTACATTTCCTTTGTCAGATCCACACTTGATTATTGTTTTATCATATTGCTCTCCATTCTCTCTCAATCATAAATCGTCATTGGAAGCTGAGCAAAACAAATTTTTAAGTTTTCTTTGTTATCGTTATAATATCTCACTCTTCTTATGCTCCTATTTTGGATATTTTTTTTCTTGATTCTCTTGAATTACGTAGAATAAAAATTGATTTGTACTTTTTTTTTAATGTTGTTAATAATAATTAATAATATTAATTGTCTTGAGTTATTTTGGCGTTTGTCCTTTATGGTCTAGCAACGTTTCACTAGATCTCATGTTACATTATATGTCTCGGTTGTCTCCAATCAACGAACTAATTATGCAATGAATAGTCTGATTAACCGTATTATGCAACCAACTAATAAATATAATATATACTTGTTTTATTTTCCCATATTATATAGCTTTAAGCAAAATTTAAATTACCATATTTATTTGGGAAGCAATTAAAATTAATATTAGACCTTACATTTTCACATTAAGTTTAATCCTTGCATTTTATTACAATTTAACAGTCGTTTATAGTTTAATTCTTATCTTATTGTTTAATATTCTATTTGTTTCCATATATTTATGAATTATGTAATCAATAATTATCATAATTTGTATCACTGTGCACTCTTTTTCTATATAATATGTAATTGGGTTACTTAACCCGTTTAATTATTTAAATAAATAAATAAATTATATGACGTTAAAAAACTGGCAATTGTAAGTTATCGGTATTGTACACGATTTAATAATAACTAATAATCTACGTATTATTATAAATTTTACGGATTTGGTCTGGGTTAATTTTTGCATGCCATATTGGTTCAACATGTTATTTAGTAATGACATTTTTTGAAAATTAAAAATACGAATTTTCAATTACGAAACTACTTCACTCGTACTTATTGATCGTTAATGTTTAAGATAGCATTTATCTAGAATAAAATAAATTATTATATGCTTCACTATTACAATGTTTAATTAATCGTAAATAAACTCGTGCGTCTTAGAAATACCAAGTTATATTATACAATTATTATTATTTCAGGTTGTTACAGATATAGCCAAAGTCTTCAACTAACAACATCATATCTATTATCTTGGACTTCTACTCAGCTGTATCACACACTCACACCATTTATAAATAATGACAACAACAACATCTAGATTGTATAGCATTGTAAGCTTATTTTTAGTTTTCGTTTACCAATACGAAATCTCAAGCTTAACTGTCACTTGAAACTTCAAATATAAATTAAAACAAAGTTCGAGAACTTCGATGATAATATATTATTGTGTGTATAATAGATGTAAAATCTATAATTTTCTTAGACAATTTTATAGTAAGTACTTGTGTGCATTCAATATCCATAGTTTGACTGAGTTCGTATAAAGTTTTACTTGGATACTATTATATTTTGTTAAAAATAATTCTCAGCAATGTTTTAATATAATATTTTAATAAAGTACGATTTAAGTATATTTCCACTTAAATTTATCGAGATACAAATCTTATTAAAAAAGTAACTATTAAAATAATATGCATACCTACTCTGAAACTTTTATTATCATTTTTGGTAGCAATATTATAGCAATAACCATATGTTTTTGTTATAATATTAAGTTTAATATCAGTGTATTATTATAATTATAGACAATTTTAGTAATGTGAGGTAAGGTATAAAAGAATTGGGCTTGGGCTGATTATATTTTTAGTTGTCATATGTATACTGTATAAATTGAATAGAAAAAATTATTGTTTTTCAATGTAGATATTTCTTTTTAAAATAATGAAATTGATTTGAAAATATTCTTACTCTATGTTTATTAAGAAACAATTAAACTTTTTGTCACTTAAACGGTAATTTGAGTTACATAAAGTGAAGAAAACTTCAATAGATGTATAAGAAAACTTAAAAAATAAATTTCAGTAAAAACAATATTTATTGAATTAAACTTCAAATAAGTATATCATTAATTATTATAAAACTTTGAAATGCTTGTTAAAAAAATATATTATTTAGTAATATATGTATATAATATTATTATTTATTATTAGGTACCTTATTGCTTATTCAAAATTCGATTGAAAAATATAATTTAATTCCTGATCAGAAGATATTTTTAGAATTTGATAATAATTTCTTTAAAACTAAATCATATAACAATTAGATCGAAAATGTATCCAATCAAATATTGTATATTTACTCATGTAATATATTTTATAAGCAATAGTTGTATGTATGTTTAAAATTGTTGTGTTCATGTTTCATTAAAATAATTGTTTGTACATCAATAAAAAAAAAAATGATAATAATAAATTCGCGATTTTATTTATTTTTTTGTTCTACAACAGAAATCGTGTGAAAAACTTATATTGATCATTCAATAGACATTTATCAATTAGTATAAACTTGTACATTATACAATGTATAAATCATATAAATAGATCAATGTACGCATTTCCCTAGTATTATAAAAAAATTTAACGGTCAGTTTTGCATTTAATTTAACTATTTGTGTTACATGTGAAAGATCATTTTCTGATTATTCAATGATTTATGATTGAAAGAAATGTATAAATCAATATTAGAAGTGACGATATTTTGCAGTTTTATAGAAAAATTCAGTAAATTGTATCATTTATTAATATTAGTTATTTCGTGTTTTTTTTTCTGTTTTACCTACCTTAACGGTAATATGCGTACGGTTTGTTTTTCGCGTGTGCAATTCTACTCGACAGCCGACATATTTCCTTAGGTACTGTATTGTCTGTATTATAGACTATAGTGTTAAAACAAAAAGAAAGTGCTTGTGTATCAATATATAATACATTAATACACACACACATATATATATATATAAAATATATTATATAAGTAGTAAACTAACCACCCGTTAATAGTCATTAACCGTGGTCGCTTGTAGATAAAATATAATATAAAAAATTTCTATCGATCGGCGTTTGTATAAAACTAAATAAAACACAACCTCGTGCGCGTCTGCGTAAGAATACTATACGATAATATTATAATATGACGGTCACCGTCGCACTATGTCGTTGGGTGTTCACCGTTTTCGTGCCATGTGTTTCAGCGCACGAGGAGTTGAAGTTCTTGGACATGATAACGGAGAAGAGCGAAGCGAATGTCGCTGCCGCGATGCCATCCGCCGAATCGAAGACGGTCGTTCTCTTGACCACACATCAGCAACAGGCGCACCACGGCCGGCAGTCCATCAACCGGCCACCGACTTCGACGCTCATCGGGCACCAGCACCACCACCATCACCAGGTGCCACCACCGCCGCCACCGCCACCGTCACACCACCAGCCTGTGCAGCAGCTTAACCAACAGTCACCGCTGCACCACACACGGTCCAGTAGCAGCCTGTCCGTGGCCACCGACTACCGCGGCGCCGTCGAACCGCCGACCACGCCATCGATAAACCCTTTGGAGCCCGGCGGCAGCGGCGGTGGACGGCGGGTGGCCGTCAACGGAAATGTAATATGCGGCGGTGTACTGGCTCATCAGCCGCACGCAGCCGTCTGTTACCCGCGACCCATGTACCCATTTCCGTTGCCACTACCTAGCCCCGGCACCCTGTGGCACCATGCGCAGCCCCATTTCTCCACGCCTGGTTTTCCACCATTCATCGAGGTAAGTCAGCCACATCGACAATAATACGTATCTTACCGTGAATCTTTAGAATAAAAAAATTGATTTAACCAAAAACGGGTTTTGCATTAAAATTATCTTTTTTCTTTATTTTTCGATTATTTTAAAAAATAATGGGAATTTTCTTAAAAATTCCATCAAGATCCAATTTTTATCAGAAACCACCCGTTATGTTTAATATTAAAGCAATGTTTATGTACGAATATCGTGTCACATTCATAAGGTAAAATGCATATAAATTCTTCGTACTCTGCCCAGAATCTAAAAAATGGAACATATGTTTTGTATAAGACTGAGTTTACAAAACAATAAAATTATGCACGTCATGTCGATAATAAAATAATATTATATTCTGCGCTTATTGATAAATAGACCAAACAAGTTTTTATCCAAATATAAGCGGATATGCGGCGATTCACCAATATATTCGCTCCTTCTTTTTTCTTTATTAGATAGTGTTATTCAAAATTGTCTTTGTAGAATTTTCATTTAATTAAATTAATTTACTTAATAATATACTTAAATACTATAATTTTTCAAATTATTAAGGTTTTTTTTTACTACTTAAGGAGTGTCCTATGGAAATATGAACTTCTAATTTTTCAAAAGAGAATCTTCTTTTGCTTTTGCATTGTAAATTATTTAGCGAAAAATGTTCTAACTTTGTATTCTAAGGATAGTACACCCGTAATAATAGCTTTGAGAAACCTAGGGGCTATGGTGAGTTGAAAATTAATCAACCAAAATTTATAATTAGTAGAAATAGTTAAGTATAATTAACACTAGATTCAAATATCCATTGCGTGCTATTCATTCTTAGTAAAAGCATTTTAATAACTGATAAAAAAATTTTTAAGATACATTAAATTTTCAAAAATAAATATTATATACTAAATAATTCACGGTAAAAAAAGAGGAGGGAATTGTTATTTGAAAAACATAAGTCTATATCACCACCTTAAGTAGTATAAAAATAGCTTAACAATTTGAAAATAAGAGTCATTAAGTATATTTATTTAATGTTTGGTAAATTACCCTGTATATATACGACAAAGTTAGTAGAGTCGGAGCACTGTGCCGATGGAGCGGAGGACGTTACGGGAAATGTCACTGGTACTTTCATTAGAGTGAATAGAGTACAGTGAGTAGCCCTAGTCATTATTATATGGCAGTCGATGTGTCTATAAGATAATAATACAGTATTATAACGAATGGCCGTACACATATATGCGTCTGGCGTCCAGTATAAACAATAGATTCCTTGTAAGTTTTGATTAATTTTTTGGTCAACGTAAAATATTATGCAGCAGTGTGTATACGATAAAATTATTACCTATACTGTTTTACATTATATAAATTCTGTGTGCAAAATGTTCGTTTATGCAGTTGGTAAAAAATGAAAATGTTAACTAATGTTTTTGATTAATTATACATATTTTTATTTAATAAAATTATTTTTGAAATTTCGATCGATAAGTAGACAGTGTGGGTTATATAGCTACTTATACATTTAGATATAATAATAACGATATACTTAATATATAACAATCTGCAGTCGACAGATAATAATACAAGCATTTCGCTATTCCGTATTATAATTCGGATACGACATCGGGAAATGTATTTCGCTGTATAGGTACCTACACTTCACTCTTATAGTGTTTTAATTAATGTAACCTCAACCACAGACTTGGGTTAATTGAACTCGTTTTGTTTAAACTATTAAAAACGTGATAATTGCATCCTTTGCGGTAATATATTTCCAAACATATATAATACACGGTAGATAGAATCAAAGTTGAAGTCCGCCTTACCTAAATACATATTATTATGATAACAGATGTATCCGACAATTCGAATAATAGTCAACACTTAAGGGTAGATATTCCGTTTAAATTTAACAATAGCTATGTAGGTAATGAATTTGTTTTCCTAGAACTAAAATGAGCAGATATATTCAGTGTTAAAACTCGATGCGCATATTTACTGCAACACTGCGGTGACACCGTATAGTGCGCGCTATGTTTTTCGCTAAACCTATCTGAGCAATTTGAATATGTTTTGTTGGAAAATTAATGTATTTTCATACATGCCACGCTTGAAATAATTATAGAGTACGAAGATTTGTAAGTTTTGGTCAACCTTCGGTATACGATAAATTATAATACTTTACGCGAATTTGAAGGAAATAATACAGTAAATTAAACTATAAATATCGTGGTGCGCAATATTACATTTTTTTCATTTTGGTAAAATTCAATATAAATCATACTAATTTAATACAGTTCATTACATTAAATTTGTAAGCCATAATTATATAATATAAATCGTGTTCAAAAGACGGTTCTTGGTCATCTATTTGGCATGTATTTCAAACTTTAAGTACGGTACTAATGTACTATATGGTTTAATAAAATAAATAACGACTATAGAGGTACTTGGAATACTTGATATATTGTTATGAATTATGATACTCCCTAATTGCATTAAAATATAAAGTTTTAATCTTAAGCATTACAAATATCATAAAACAAATAGGTGATAGTAAATCAAAAATTTACGCTAGTCATTTTGCAATTAAAAGTAGTAACAATTTTTTAAATTGTCTTTTATACCTATAAAAGCGTTGATAAATATCAGTATAATATACAGCCAATTATCTTACATTCTACTATACTACACAAGAAATAAACCACAGATTCAACAAATCACGTTTTACATTAAAAATAAATTGTACTGTAGCTTCCTCGTGACTGTACAAGTTGTACTTAAACTAATCAATATAAAATATAATTATATAATGAAATTATTATTGCATTTAAATGGTAAAGTTGTATAAGGTCTTACCTTATAATAAAAATATATATATAATTAGACATCTTAACTAAAATATGGACAATTTGTAATTTGTTTAAGTTTGCCTAAGACGCAAGCAGTTCTATCAATGTTATACAAACGAATAATACATGGTTCAAATTAAAACTAACTATGAAATCAATTTGTTGATTTTTTGTTTGTAATGTAATTCTAGAAAAATATCTAATTTATAGAGTTTGCAATTTATTATCTTGTAACTCGTTGACATCGTTTACTCGGAATCCTAACAAGCGTTTGATATTGTTTTTTTATATATATATTTATCATGATTCTGTTAACCCAATTTCAATATCATTAAAAGAAAAGTATTTCTTGTATCCAGTGTATGGTTATTGGTTTGTAGTTGTATAATTTATATTAAGGATACGAACCACATATAAGCTATATGTGCAACGAAAAATGAATTAAACAAATTGTAAGTAGGTACGAATAATAATTATTTCGCATACTTGTATTTTTGTCAATAAAATAGGTAGTTTAAAAATGGGGATAGGTAAATTGATTCCAAAACACCTTATTTGTGGTAAACTTACTCCCAGATTTTAAAAGGTGTACCTTTTAAAAGCTTAGAACTGTCCGCGTTAATAAGCATGGTTAAAAAAGTGCATTATTGTTTTTTAATAATTATTTTTATTCAAAATGTTATACACACAAATCACAATTAAGTCGGTATATTATATAAAATATAAAAATTGTACAGGGTAAAAATGTATTTGATATGTTTTTAACAAATTAAATTCAAGTCACAAAATATTTTTATTTTCATATTTCACCATTTCCTGAGTTTCTTCATACAATTTTTGGTGATTGTGGTTATTAAAATTAAATATAATAGAATTATTATCGTTCATTTCAAATAATACTTACGAACATTTAAATAGCAAGTCCATAGTTGAATATCGTTTTTAAGTATCTTATGAAATTGAAATTTATGTTCGTCTACTTTAAAAATTGTCTTGTTTCGTTCTCTTGTCATTATCTGTTGGGTAACCGCAACACTATCGTTATAATAAAGAATTTTAGAACTGTAATTTTAGTTGGATACTTGAACTGCAATTGATGACTAGTTGTAATGGTCATCGGTCATGTTTGATGATAAGTTTTTTTCATAATCGATAAACTGATAACAGTACCATAATATTTTAGTGGTCATCTACAAGTGTTTCTATTTTTCTAAACACTATTAGTATTAGAAAATCGGTAATCGATAATCACTAAAACTCAAATTGCGCCTACAGGACTAAGAAAATTATAACTTAGAGATTTTAATTTTAAAAAAAAACAGTATAATATTATATGAATATTGTATAATATATGTATCTTATTCCGCGGCTTCTTCATGGTAAATGTCATATTTACATATCTAATGGTATATAATTAGGTACACGTAAAATAGAGTTAATTTGTCTAAACAACCAATTATACGTTACTCTGCTGTAATATTAAAGCGTTATGGTGTATGTTTCTTTTTTTTTAGTCCCCGACTGACGACTATATCAGTATAAATATATTATATTTTATAAAATAAAAACGAGGGGTGTGATGTTATTGGGATTAACGCCAACCTATCTGTGTTGTGTTCTGAAATTATTATCCCAATAACAACGAGAAAATATCCATTACGAAAGAGGTGGACCGGAAAAAAACAATAAAATAAAAACGAACACCTATATAATTAAACTCGAATCGTGTACAATCTAGAAAATAGCTTTTCTGGAATCGGATAATATATTATATAATAAGTCCGCAGCAGCAGTATAATATTCTTTACATTTTTCCCGTCCCAACTATTTATGTACCTACTACCTAGGTATAATGTATACTGTGTGTTTGTACATATATATATATACAATATACCTATGTATATGTATATAGACACATTGAAAACAAAATTTTTGTAGTTATATTTTCCGTCATAAATGTTGTTGCGTAAAATAGTTGACAGTTAACATGCATGACGAAGGTATATATACCATAATATTGTGTATTATATGTATATAATATTATTACTTGTATCATACCTATATAGTGTGCGTTTGTTAGCTGACGGGCTGGTCGGACGACCAGTTGCGGTAGTGGTGGAGAGCTTGGTGAGAAGGGGGTGACGGTGAGGTAGTATGGTGGCCCCTGCAATGAGCTACAGCCCGGCTGACTCTGATAAAGTTATTAAATTCCCTAGCTATGCAGACGGCAATAAAACGCAGCTTTACGATCCGGCCCATTGCCTGGAACTTTTGTCATTTTAATGAAAGGTATTAAACACACGGGTACGTATCGGCTGATTATTAAAAAAAAAAAAAAAAATACGGTGTTGATGCGATATTTCCCTCTCCATCTTATTTTAACGACATAACGTTGTGCTCGTAATACTAAGTGTATTCAGGGTAAAATTTTCCAAACCTCGTGTTTTTATAGCGTCCTGCAAGCTCCGAGATTTAAAAAAAAAAAATATTTATTTAATATAATGTATATATAGGTATATATAAATATGTACCTATATATTATATTCAATTGGATTGTTATATTTTTAGTAGTAGAGGCTTATACATTTTTTTAATTACTTTTCATAATTTATTTAAACACGCTAGAATTATTGCCAGGGTGGGTGGTAAAAAAAGATGGATACTCGTATAGTGTATATTTTGTACATGGTACCTTTATTAAGTAGTAAAATAATGGTACTTTTTATTAATATTATTATTATTATTTTTATTTTTATTCTCAATATTGGTGTATTTTTATTATTGCTGAACAAGTTTAGTTGATGAACAGAACTGACTATATCACCACAAAGTTGGTTGTAAATAATTCTAATATTAGTTGATAAATGACATAATTTTAGTAAATCGTTTATTCTCTATACACTTAAGCTGTTTAAGAGATTTAGAAGCGGTGATTCATTAAATTTGTGTATAAGTACTATAAGCATTTTGATATTGACTATGCAATACACAGTTTCTATTAATATGTGAAAAATACTTATAATCTATATCATCATTGGTTCAATTGATTTATTAATATTCAAAATATTGTTTTCCATTCGGTTTGGACTAAAAATCAAACACCTAATGTTTTCGATGTTGTTTAAATGTTTCTCTACAAGAGAAAAAATTCTATGACCATGTCTATCAGAAATATTCATTCTGTAATAACAATAAAATAATAATTTTTTCCTTAAACAAATAGATTAATTTAACTTTTGACCACCTACAATAGAACGGTTTATAATATAATTTTAAATTGGTCAATTGCATTTGAAATATATTCATATAACGTGACTATTTTTAATATTCGTGTTGATAACATTTTTAATTTTAGGAAACAATTATTATTAAGCATTATTAACTCGTATCATATGTAGAATCTTAGATATTACAAAAAACGATGACTCTAAAATTCTGCTTCACACCAAAGCCATAAACATTTTTTTAATATAGAATAAAGATACTGAAAATGTGTAGCCAATAAACTACCATTTTCATATTCACCATTAAAATGTTTCTACTTTTAAAATTTTCGGGGGAGGTCCAGGCCTCTGTCCAGTCATGGCCTTGTGTCACACTATTTTTTACAAATTTAGCTCTACCGTGTATTATCAATCATTAAAACGGTGTTAATATTATGTCTCATATCAATTCATATTAGAATTGTATAGTCGTTTTTGTGGTAGTTATTATTTATATTAACTAGACTTATAATCAAAAGATGTATATTTTTAGTAAAAAATTATTTTGTTTTAAATACCATTATTAAACTAGCTAGGTAATTTAAAAAAGGTAAATAAGACGTATGAATATTGAATATGATATGAGAGATCAACTCTTTTTCTCTACTCAATATAAAGAAAAACATTTGCCGTTAAAATTATAGTTTATTATTTAATAATATGATACAAATTTTAGAATATTCCAGTAGTATTTCAGTAATTCAATATTATACTAAAATATATATATTTTTTAAATAAATGTATAGGTAATTATACAAATTACACATCATATTTTATCGTACAAAATGCATAGAAAGACAAATTATATTGCACTCGAAATAGAATGTTCAATGGAAATAATAATTATTATTGCTCTGGACTTTACACCCCGTAAACACGTAAAATAAATAAAACCATATAAATGTTGTAAAAGTACGAATTAAATTAACATTTTTATATAAAAATAAAAAGTTAAAATTGAATAAAACATTGATAAAATTACTGTTAGCATTATACATTTTGTGTAATAGCATGTATTTATTACGAAAACATTTTAATATATAGTACCTATATCATACACTATTTCACAGCCAAATGTTATGATTTCAAAAACATAAAATAAATAGTTAGCAATAGATTTGTTTGCAATCACAGAACAAGTATTAGAGATTAATGGTTCTTAAAATATATCTAAAACTTAAACCAATTTATTCCAAAATAGCTAAGATCGACTAATATAATAAGTTAAATAAGTTGATCAAATCGGCTACATATTTCAATATAACCTATATACTAAAAAGGTAACTAGCTATTATATTTTCAACATAATTTCTTTCAACCCTCATTATCGTTTTAATCTACATTAAAAGAGTAATCTATAGATTCAAAATTATTATTGTAAAAGATGGACGTGAACCTAATTAAAATCCAAGGTATGTTATTATTTACTCATCGGTATTCGCATCTCGCGGTAGTTAGGTATGTGGAAATACCAGCAATTACAATATTTCTGAATTACGTCGATTCACGTAATAAATACCTAAGTATATTTAAATGATATCATTCATGTAGTTACAAATGTATTTGAATACCTTAAGTCCTAAACTGTTTGCATATAAATAGTTTAATGCCCAAATTAATCGATCGATGAACAATGAACATATTATAATTATTCCAATACGCGTGTCTATTATACAAATGTATACGCTTAAAGTTACGGGACGATGCAATATATTAGATATTATCATAGAACTGTTATAGAAATATTATAAGATTGTATTATTTAAAAAATTTCAACATTGGCTGCCTATAAAAAGGTATACCACGTACTTAAATATCGGATTTAATATTTGTGAACCCATATATTAGGAAGTGAAAATCTGGATGTCTTCTCCCAAATTATTTCTATAAATACGTCTTCAATTTTACTAACCTGCAGTAACCAGTAATTTAAATTGAACAGTTGTAATTATAATAATAAGTTATTATACATAATATACCTAACCAACTAATCGTAATACATAAAGCAATAGTTATTTAATTATTTATTTACTGAAATTTATACATATAAATGTAATTTAGACGCCCATAGGTTAAATTTTAGGGTAAAGCAAAATAAAAATTCTCAAAAGTCAACTAAACAAAGGTTTCATGTTAGGTCAATATATAAATGTACAAATAATACATTTGTCATAAAATTAATTAAAATTAATTTTAATAATTCATAAAAAAAAAATATAATCAAATGTATTATTCAGTTTCGTTAAATAAAAACTGTATGCGTTTCATTCCAAACATAATAATGGCATATGCCATATGTACTGAATGAAACTATCTAGGTTATTAGGTTAGGTAGTATGGGAGGTATGATATTATTTATTAAATTATAAGTTCATATTATTTTCCAGCGAGACAATTGCCGCGTCTTCCATCTACCGCCACCCCAAATGTGCGTCCATGGTTATAAACATGATATTAACTTACATTTTAATATTAAGTTTAAAATAATTTTTAATTTCAAATAATGACTCTTTTTAATTTTTCGTGGTGAACCCTTTGATATCTTTGAAGCCCGTTTAATGAGAACAAAATAAATACAAGTAAACCACATGACCAGCTTCCGATCGAAAGAAACTAGATAACTAAGATAATGGTGGTGGTGATCGACACCGTATAAAAAATGGATGACTAATACTTATGTTATAACTATTATAAAGTTTGTATTGAAAAAAAAAACATAAACTAACTTCAAAAAGTAAAAATTATTGCAAGTTAAATTCGCAATATCTTTTTATATTTCTTAATATGTTGGTAACCTTCAAAAAGACCGCGGTCAGGTTTAGTTTTACACTGTGCAGTGAAGCAATATTGTAAATTAACTATACAAATAAAATAATAATAATAATAATAATAAACCATAGAACTCACTTCTGCTATTTATCAGGTTTTAATATGTACAACGGTTATTTAGTACAACCAAATAACCAAAAACTACCCACAATATTGAAGATTAGAATAAATACACTGTTTCAAACCGTGAAAAAACTTATAAAAAATGTACATAGTAAGTAAAATTGATATTTAATAATCGTTATGTTCTTACGCGTCATTCCAATCACAGTGTGTACACTGTACAGTTATAAAATTATTTTATATATGCATTTTATAATCTATGCTTTGTAATGTGAATCATTTAGTACAGTTTTTTTTAATAATATACATATTTTAGAAAATTAATATTACCTATTTGTTCTTAAAATCAAAATTTACAATTGCTAGTTTAGGAAACATTACCCCCACATATATTTTATTTTAATGTTCTTGTGTTATTCAATCCGATGAATAACATTAATTTCCACGAGACATTTATGATAATATATATGTATATAACATATTAATATACAAAATAACGACTATAATAAAACTAATGTTACTAAAACTATTTTAGTGAATTATCTAAAATTGGTAAAAAAAACATTGGTTCTAGAAATCTAATGATGAAAATTTAATATATTTCATAAATCATAAGTCATAACTATATACTTTTATTGTTCTTCAATATTCTTTCGCATGCAAGATTGTTGCACTATCACAAAGTACGTTTATATATGTACCTAATATTTAGTATCATCAAATTAATATTTTAAATGATTTTAGAACGTTGACTGCAGTAGTTATTAAATCGTTAACCGTTGACTTTTTCGATTACCCCAATTTTCAGCTATACCTTTTAACCTATCCCACTTCGTCCCATTATTGTACTAACTAATTTAGTGCTTCTATCTATAATACAATAATTTACCATCGATAACTCGATTCTTCGGTTTAATGTCACGTGATGCTATAATGTAATCAATCACTATAATATTATACTATGCTATACTATACTATTTAATAGATAAAAATAAAATTTTAAACAAATAGCTTATTAGTTATAAGTATTTAAAGTTTAGACAAACGGAGAAGTGAATCAACATTTAGCGGAGTACCCCTATTAATTATACGACTCTTCTCTGCTCAACCAAATTTTAAATACTTATAGCTTATAAACCACTCTTTCAAAATTTGATTTGTTTGTATCGAAGTATTCAAAAAAATATTCTACTTTTGAATAAGGAGTTAAAAGGGCTTCTTGTCGTTAAAAAAATGTTATGGATAAAAAAATAATATTTTTAAAAAATTTGGTTTTTAGCAATTTAAAACTGTACAAAATAAATATTTTTTTAAACATTAATAGATTTTGAAATAATAAGGGTGTCTCACGTCACCCGATAGATAAATATACGACGCCGAGGATGACGTAAAGCCAAACTTTACCACTGGCATTATTATGATAATGATATATGTAGGTACATGAAGGTATACCTACGCGAGTTGGTCGAAAGTCTGTCGGTCGGACGCCGACATTCGCTCGCGCGCTCTGCATTGATCGCTATCGTCTCGTCCGACAGCCGCCCGCTTCGGAAAAACTCCGTCTAAATGCCGACTACTTAGCGTAATAAGTGGTAAGTGTGTGTCACGGTGTATCGGGAGAACCGGTTTTCCGCTTTTGCGCGTGGACATTGTCGACCGAGTCATTGACATCGCCACCGTCGCCGGTGCGTGCAGGTATATTATATACTATATTATATACTACGCATGATACATCGTATATATTTATATAATTTATAATTTAATCTACCTGTATATAATAATGTTCATACATGTAATACATACGTATACCACTTAGATACCATTACTATATTGTGCGGCTTAAGCACGTACACAGGGGGGTGTTTTGAGTGTTCAAATACCCCCCGAAATACTTGGGTTTTTGTTTGGTTATTTACTTATTCAATTTTAATGTTAATTTTGTTAAATTAATGTTTGTATTTAAAAAAAGTATTTTAAGTATACCTAATTTTCATAAAAATGTTTATATATTTATTAAAAAAGTTCTACTTTTCAATAACTGATTTTCAAATATACCCCCAAAACTTTTTTCTGCGTACGTCCCTGGTGTGGTCGGTCTATACCTTATAATATAAGCACGTTTGTTTGATTTTGGCTCTAGAAAAAAAAAATTATAGAGAAATTATACTATATTATATACGCATGACATATTGGTAGGTATAGGTAATAATAGCTACTCATATCACATTTTACGAGCAGTAAGAATTATAATCTGTACATGATGGTCAGCCACCATGACGATAGGCGGTAAATAAAATTCCCACACAATGTTAAAATTAAAATAAAATTCATTATAGTTCATACAATATTGAGTTTATATTTTGTCCATCTTATTTTTTGAATACAACTAATACAATTACAATATAAATATCCATTTTATAACTTTTTTTGACATATAACTAAACATAAATTCTTTTTAAACGAAAAAATAAAAATAAGTATAAACACGTAAATTAAAACAAATAAATAATTATAATTAAATTTAAAAAAATAATAGTATATAGAAAATTATGATTGATTTTGATACGTCATTGCTAAATTATTTACCACAATATATGAATTACTATCAGTTACATAAAATATCTCAATTGGCAAAATAAAGTGGTGCCAATATCCTCACTAATTTTCTCTGTAAGAAGAAATTCACATTTCAGATCTAAAAACCGAGATAGTCAACCGTCTGTTATGGATTGTATGTAGCACTTGGTAAATTTTTTAACGTAGAATTAATAATACTATTTACATTTTTCTGATATTTTTGTCAAAATCGGTCAACTACTTTTTGGGTACTAACATACATTAATCTTTATATTTATAGATTATATAAAATTCTTTTTTATTTTTATCATTAGTGGTAACTTATACTCAAAAATATATGTGATCCATATCCAAATTCTTACGTGAACAACCTTTGTAGGTCGAAAAATGAAGCTAAGTTTAAACATTGCCCGTGTTCAAGTGTACGTCAAAAATATTGAATAAATGAACAATTGTGGTTCCAAAAATTGGTGTATATAGTATAGGTATCAACAAACACACGAAAATCTTATTTCTTATATTTTTGTCGAAATAATTTTTGTTTTTAAATATTCATTCAGATAAATTTATCTTTCGTTTTTATCTAAAATAGAGGTTTCCAAACTGTGGGTCGTTAATAATCTTTTGGTGGGTTATGTAAAATATTGAATACAGTAATTCACCAAGCATCATGCTCATTCCATTTAATAATAATTTATTCGAATTCTGATTTTTGGAATGTTTAAATGTGCCTAAAGACCTATTTTAAAATATTTTGAGATTTTTTGTTCTTCTTATGAATGTCTTGGGTACAAATTTCTGTTTTTCAAAAACCAATCTAACATTTTACTGTAAATGTTTTTTTTTATTTTTTAATGTCGATGGTATACCTCGTTCAAAATTCGAACGAGTGGTTAGTTATTAAAATGTTTACACTATAATATAGGAAAATTCGTCGTGAATGAGCTTGGTGAATTATCACCCTTAATAAATTCAAAAACGGAAGGGAAGCAATTCACACATACAGTACAGCGCGCGCGTGTGTGTGATAACACGGAATCGAAAAACATAATAACAATAATAATGCGATGTAGCGTAATAAATCGACAGACGTATAACACAATATTATAATATTGCCGTTATAAGATGACTTATTATACAACGTGTACCTACACACACGCGTGCCCGGTCACGTGTATATACGTTACAGTGTATTTAGAGATATCGACGAGCGCTGTGTGTGTATATATAATATTAAACGTATTGTATACAAATACAACAAGATAGGTATACGTCATACGTATGGGTAATACACATGGCACATGATATACGTACAACCGCGTCCGCCGCCCGCACGATGTATATCACATCGTCGTGTAATATAACATAATAATATCACATTAACATTCGCTTGCCGCCGCCGCCGAGATCGGGTGGTGCGCGTGATTACAAACTGTTATTATTGTATTATTAAAATACGAATAACATATATACATATCACATATTACCTACAGTACGATATGTATATATTATATTTATTATATTACACGAATAATATACCGTCGCAACAACACACACGACGTGCATTTAATATACGCTACCGTTCGATTACACGCGTCCAAGTGTGTAAGACGGCGACGACGACGAGAACGCAGAAACATCCAATCAACCGTCGAAAGCACACACACACACGAATAATACGTCGACCGATTGGCGTATGTGTTGTGTTATATTATAATAATATCATTACATTTAAATGACGACGTGGCGCCGATCCGGGTCGGAGTGGTGACGACGACGACGACGAGGTGGTCCACACAGATTTCCCATGGTGCCATCTCTCGCGCCCGCGGTCGTCAGATCATCTTCGTCGTCGGAATAAATTATGTACAGTAATTATATGTGTATATACGATGCAATACGAGTGTATATTATTATTATAGTACTCCGTGAATGTATGTGTGTGTGTATGTGTGTGTGTGTGTATCGAAACCAACAATTCCATTAAAATAAACACGCGCGAGTAATAATATATTATATGTATGATGATATGTGTATACTGCACCGCTGAAACTAGTATATATATATATATGTTGCAATATTATAACTATTTATAATAATAATGTTGGGCATGTTTTGTTTTTATTTTTTTTTCTCCTCTTCGTAGTCGTCGCCCTGGTGAGAAGGGGTTTTTCTGAACAATAAGTTCGCGACCACCAAAAACAATGTTAAGTTTTCGAAAACTAATGGAATTGCAGTTATTTGTTATAGGTGCCTGTAAGTCATCAGCGGCTAGTAAAAAAGATAAACGATATGCGTGTACCTACCTAATTTAGGGTATATAAGCAGTCAGATGAAAAAGATTTGAAGTTTATTGTAAACCGTAATTGGTTTTAGAAAAAAAAACACATTTAAATAAATAGAAATAATATAAGTATAATGCATAATATATAGGTATTTAATATATAATATGCTATGATACAATATAGTTGTCATAATACTTTTCCAATTATCTTTGTAACTTCGCGAATTTCGGAACATTTCTTTTTTCGACTACATGAGAATGATATATTTCCCCGCACTATAAATAAAAATCGATTCTGTGAATTAAGTATAGGTCCTCAAAACATTGATTAAATAATAAGACCAAATTACAAATAAATAAAAAGTATTGTTGTATAGTTATTAAAAATGTATAATTATATGTTACTCACATTTGATACAGGCAAAATGTATGTGTCAGTGAGTGAAGAAGAGGGCATAGCGTTCATGTTTTTTTTTTCAAATCTTACACAATCATTGTCTATCTGAATATATTCCTCCCTCGAGGTACTAGTGCTGGTTACGTCACTGCAGTGATCCATATGCCTAAATAATAATATGCACACCATTAAAGCATGACAAACGTGTTTTCAGACCGTTAGCCGATCAAAACAGTTTGCAAGACATACACAATGCCGCAATGGCCGTGAAAAAATCCGTGCCGGTCGACGGTATAGTCGTATTGATGTCAAAAAAAAAAAATACTATATTACCATTCTAACGTACGGTCAATGGGGGTAAAATTCTGATTTGTTTTAAAAGTGTGTCGAATCCGAGACAGGTCGTAATTTTCCGTCATGTCAATTATCTACTGTGTTTTAACATTTTTCTGTCGTAAACATATTATGTACTATAATAATATTATAATACTATGTATATTGAACTATAAAATCGACGCATACCCCGATATATAGGACAAAAAATGTCACAATTTCTTCGTGTTTATAATATTTAGGTACATAGTAATATTCTCTATATGTGAACCTATATGATTATAATATGTAATTGTACTATTTGTACTTAATTATTGGCGAAATAACTGAAAACGTGTACATAACGGAGGGTATTTAACAATCAACGAATAAACCCCTCAAAAGTATTGCACTACCCTTTGCTGCACATGGTCATACCCATCCACCTAATGATGAATATCATTTTTTGAAGTTTATAATACATCAAAGTTGTTTCGAATATATTTGTGTAATTATTACGGCGCCAATAAAACAACTCTCTAATTTTGTAAAATGACAAGAAAATATTATTATACCTATTTCCGGACTTGCCCGGGGATGTCCTTGAAATTTTGCCACCCGGAACGGTGTTCCCGCCTCTTGTTCAGCGTGGAGTCTATAAATCTAGGCAACAACGTTAATATTGTTGTCATGTACTGACCGCACGGATCGAAAGAAGAGGAGTGCGGGACACCTGTTGTCCCGCGAATGAACAACTAAACATTACTATCATTATTATCCAGTAATAATTAATATACAATAGTCATTCGTTTAATTACTATTATATTAATTTATGAAAAACCGCCGTACCGTTATGTAGGTACGTGCCTCTTCCCGCATAATTGTATGATTATAAATTATAATAATTTTAAATTCTTAATAAAATAATAACAATTAAACATAATATATTTTATAAAAGACAAATTCAAAAGAAGTTTTACAAAAAAAAAATGAATAAAATATGTTTACTCTCTATATTTTTGGCAATCCGCGTTTCGACTATTATTATTGTTTTAATTTAACGCGCAGGAATGTTCTATATTATGTAATAGCTATATAATATTGCAATGAATAATAATACAATGTTTTTTAATGTAAATTCAACTAAATTACGACGTTGACATTTCAATTTCTTCTTTTACGCAACACTATAGATAGGTAGGATACATAATGTGTGTAGGCAGACATACATAAATAAATTAACAATTATTACAACTTTGAAAACATAATTTAATAAAAACAAACAACAACAACAACAAGAACAATAATATGATATGCGCGTTTCTTTAAACGTAGGTAGGTATAGAACTAATAATATTATTATGTTAATGCCTAATGACCAATGGTAGACGTTAATGGTATTTTATTTTACAGATTAATGCAACTTTAAGTAAATTTTAAACAGTAATTTTTAATTCTAAATCAGCTTTCATTTTGCTGCATGTCCGCATAAAAAATTTATTTTTATTTCATTCACCACAAATAATACCAATAAAATTAATTACAATCGAATTTATTATTCAATATGTAATTTAGAAATTTAAAAGAATAAAACAAAAACGTTTAACAAAATAATTGTCACGTGCTAGACCAATTATTATTATTTATTTATTCAACTTCATATATACTCGTACTTTCCGACTTTCTCGCTCATATTTGTTTTTTATAATAATATATAATATATCATCAGTAATCAAAATGCATTATGCATTTATACGAGTAAGTAACTACACATATTATACATAATATAATTATTAATTACCATAAAGTTCAATCATTAGAACATGAATATAATTTATATTACAATTAGTCATTACACAAATCAATCAATGCAGATACTATCATCGCTGTAGTCTTTTTTGATCGATTACTTTTTCGAGTCTTTTTTTTTATCTTGTTCGTGGTGTGTTCCATCATACCCTATTGTATTCTACAGCAATATAATTATAAGAATTAAATTCAATAAATTAAACAAAAAATATATTATGTGTTCTCCTAATTTGTAAAAATATATTTTTAAATAATTTTCATGTACAGACATATATGACATTATACTCTGTATATCGAGTATGTATATGTATTGCAAAATATAAAGGTACATATACCATTTCATCACCATGTGTCAAGGTCAATTAACGTCGCCCGTTATGAGTGCTAAGTTGATCTTTGTAATATTATGAGGAGAAGCTTATTATACGTCATAAGAGTATATTATTTTTTATTTTTGAACCAGGCATGACACTATTGTAGAGTATAGATGTTGAGTACTCGTCGTAATTGAATAGGTCATGTGATGTATGTGTTAAATTTACAATTCAATGAAAAAACATTGAATGCGAAAAACGGTTCCACAATTTCCACTCAGAATAAAATATCCATCAGTCTTATTACTTTAAGTTAAAGTAATCTTTAACTAATGTTAAGTCAAAAATTAATTTAAAAGTAAATACAGAATTGTTTTATTAAGTTTAAAAAAAAGCTATTTTTATGTTTATAATACTAGCCTACTTTATTTTTTTACCAACTGAACACTATATAGTTTTTATTATACAATTTAATTTATTTAGGTTCTATTAGGTATTTTATTGAAATTTTTACTCGTTAGAAAAAAAATTAATTCGTATCAAACTTACCCGAAATATTTGTTGACATGAAAACGGAAACAACTGAAATGTAATAAAATAAAATAAAATAAAAAATTAATTAACTTTATTTCTTGTGTAATGAAGAGTTTATTTTTTGATTTCACTTTAGTTAAAAAACAAATGAATTATGTTAATAGTGACATTAACGGAAATTCAAAAGTAACTAGTCAGTAGTCACGTTAAAAAGTTAAAATTAAATCAACTTCTTAATTCGTGAATGCACTGAGTTGACATATCAAACACAATGTAAAAAAATTCAGAGAACTACGAGGATAAATGAACTATTATGTAATTAGATTTTAATCGGTATAATATAATACTATATAATTATGTTATATACCCTATATTAATGATATCGCTGGTACCCGCGTATATTGTATATAATCGCAAATCACAATAGAAAGCAGACTTTTTCACACGTTACTTTTGGTTAGGTTAGGTTATGACCACTATATATTCAGTTGCACACCTCATCATATTATTCGATACGTATGAGGATGTGTTTGAATAATGTGCCCTTCGTCTTCAGTGGCAAAGGGTGAAAAACGGAAAAATGGGAGACAGTGTTTTATTATGCAACGAAATTTAAACGTCAATCATGTGGATGTTCTTATTTAGTAATATGTGACTAAACGCATATTATCGTCAAAATCTGTGAAAAACGTAAAAACTTATAAAAAAAAAAATAAAAAAATTATGTACCCACCTTAATATTAAATTAAATATTTAATGTATTGATTATAATTATATTAACTAATCACTGCAGCAGACCACCATACCGTAATGCAATATTATTATCGTGTTTTATTTTTTCAGAACGAGAGGTCCAGACACTGTTGGTTACCGATGTTCAATCAGGAAATGCAACCGGAACCGGTGAACTTGCAGAATAACAACCACCATCAACGTCGACCGGAACCAAGTCGGGCGCTGGAGATCGCGGGCAGGCTGCAGCAAGAGCGTGCGGCGCAAAACCGACCGGCACCCGCGAACCCCCCGGCACAAGACGACCGGGAACAGACTAGACACCACGCCTAACCGAGACGAGCGCAGTCATAGTATACAATATTATTATACTATATGATACTATATTATAAGTTCCATTCTGCGATATCGTCATGAACCCGTTTATACGAATCGTTTACAACAATACCTAAATAATAATAACAATAACCATCATTGGATGACGATCGGCGACGGCTGTATAGTAATAAAAAGCGATAGGTATTAATACTTTCGTGGTTTTGTATATGTGCAGATGAAGGAGACACATAACTACAGGCGAAACGCGATCGTCCAATTTTTTTCAAAATTTGTATAAAAAAGAAAATTAATGAAAAAATCGTTACGACTTTAATATTATTAACGTACTATATTATTATTATATTATCGTCGTCATTGATCGACGAGTTTATGCGGTCAGAGACTTAAATTTATTGTTGTACCTATTATCGACGACCCCCCCCCCCCGCGCCATCGGATTTTGATATCGTTGTATTATACACATTTCTGCCGCCAGCACGTACATTACATAGAGTTAGATTTAATAATAATAATATAAATAATAATAGTAGTATATGAGTACGAAAAAATTTATCCCAACCCCGTAGGATTAAATGCGTCGAGTCGAACAAACGCGTGTTGAATTGTATAAAATAAAAAAAAACATATATAAAATGCTGTTTATAGAAATAAAAAAATCGAACAAATTACGATAATGCAAACAGCGTGCAGCGGTTTGAACGAATCAACGTTTTGGCCGTTACCGACGTGTACCCAAAATATACGAAGGTATCGTCTAATATTATTACCAACTAAGTATTGTATATTTTTTTTTATTGTGTCACGTGTTTTCGACGTGACTTTATTATTACTCACGACGAACGAAAATGCGCATCTTATACGATAATGCTAAGTTGGGTGACTAAATAGGTACCACCCGCGCGTCAGCGCCGACTTTTAAGTAATTTCAAGTTCTAATAATGTACATTCATCGAAACGTACCTTTTTTCGGTAGGTATCCGTGTGCGATGACGCGCGCGACTTATTAAAATAATATCATACTATACACTACAAGGTACGTGCAATGTAAAAATATTATATTGTCGTCGCCTTAAAATTGATATTAAAATATATTATCGTCCTTAAATAATAATATTGCAACGGTCAACGCGACCGGTAAAACTCGAGGGGGAGTGTGAAATCAATGTGAATTTAGCTTGTCATGTGTCATGTTTATTATTATATATCATTATTTCGTTATACCTAGTTATTATTTTAAGTTTAAAAACGAATATTATGCAATGTTATTATATTTTTATTATTATTATTATTATTTTTTTTTTTTATCAAATAATTGTATGGAAAATAACTACTTACGCTTTTTTACGTTATTTCTTTTTCTTTTATTTTTTTTGTTATTAGTTTTTAATTATATATTAGGTAATATTTATTCATAGCATTTTTAACATCAACTAAAAATTGACCAAGTTTTTAACTATTATAATCGTATATCTTTGTATCGGTATAATTATTACTGTTACCACTACTGTTAATCTATTTCTAAGGATACCCTGGGTAAAACTGCTATTGTACAACTAGTGTTGAATAGAAAAACAATATATTAATGGAAAATATAAAACAAGAAAAAGCTCTCTCCTATTTTAGAATTTATCTAAACCTAATAAATGTAGGTGACACAGGCACATACTTAGCAGAAAAACGATTTCGAAGATTTTCATATAATCATAATATAAATTTCAAATTAAAAATTAAAAGTTAAAATAATATAGGTATGAACAAAAAATGTTTTCATATAATATCTTAGTCCCCACGTGTGTCTGGGCTAGTCACATTACATTTTAAATTATGGTTTTTATACTACTTTTTTGAAAACATACTTTGATGTGTACTCATACATATTTATTTAAAACAAAGGTTCTTCATTCCATTCAACTTCTTGACTTACGATTATTATTAATACAATTATTATTGTAACTATTATTATTATTAGATTAGTTTAGACATTTTGAATGACATATTATTCGTCTTAGCATTATTAAAATACTAAATAATAATATTTTAGGTATTATTATTATTACTTAAATACTTATTGATTAAAATATAATATAACTAAGCTTTTTTTGTCAATATTTTTTATGTACCAACGAGTCATTTGGTTAAAATAAATAATAAAAGTTTATCTACCTATTAATAATAATCACATACATTTTTAATACAAAACATTGTTACACAAATAATGTATAGATTTAAGTGTATTATTTAAAATTGTATTATTATGATAGAACAAATCAATAATACGAGTACAGTATAATATTATACTATATATAATCTAAATCGTGTGTGTTAAAAATAGCTGTTGTTATATTTGTTTTTAAATATAACAAAATATATAAAATGCAATATTGTTAGTTATTTCAGTTAATTATTAATCCACTCGACGTCTATTATCGAGATATGTAAAAAAATATATTTAATTCACTCGTGTGATGAATTTTGTATTTTTGAATACTAACACTTGAATTATAACATTGAACATCTGCAGTTATTTTATAACGCAAATCCGGCAAGTCAGTTAACCAAATAACATTGAAACGATACTGTGTGTATTCCAAGAAGGACCGACATTATACTGTCAAGTTTATACACTCTTCGCCAACCAGAGTCCTGGACTCCTGGCCAATATAACTTTAAGTTTTTAGTGTTAATGATAAACCGGACTACTGCAATACCGTACCTACTTTGAGAAAAATCATATGTATTAACTTTGTTATCATTATAATATATGATTTGTACTAGTATGCACAACAATACCACACTTGCATTAAAGTATGTACATAATATTATTATTTTACTTACAGGATTTAATTTAACCTACAATTTAAGTCGTCCTTACACTAGCTAATACTGGATCATCCTGCATTATGCACTACTCGATTGTCATTTATTCAATCGTATACTGCAATCGCTCTTGTTAATCCTTCAAATGTTATCGTAAACGATTTATATGACAAAAATACGATTAAGTACATATTAATATATTATTATATATTTTATAGAAACATAAATAACAACTTTCACCAGCGTTGATCCATAGACCATAAGTCCATAAGTAAAATAGCGAGTAAAGACGACTGCGGCAATAGCAGCCATGATTTATCTAATCACCTATCTATAATAATATTGTATTTAATTTAAAATTGGTTGGACTATAAATACAAGTGATCTATAGGTAATAGTCAATTAATTCTGTAATAAAGCTTAATCAAACATAATTCATTCGTTAGTTATAGTTATTTTGTTTTATTTAAAAATCAATCGTCTGTGATGATGAAAAAAAATATATCATATACGTATTTTTTTAATACGTCCTTGTGACTAAGTAAAACATTGAATATGTTTATTTATTTATTTAAAAAACTAATAAATTTTTTTAGTAATTTTAACAGTTTAAGACACCTTTGCATTATGTAGGGATAAAATACTATATATCAAAAAACTATATCATCCCACGATTAAGCATTAAACGCCTTTCTTAACGATACGTATGAGAAAATTTGTTGATGTATTAAAAGATAAAGATATAAAAAGAAAAGAGAAAAGCCTAATATTTTATTATAGTAAATACGCAACAGTACTCATTTACAAAGTTTCGGTTAAATGTGATAACATCGCTTAAAATATTCTATACTCAATCGTGTTTCACGTCTTATTGTTCTATAAATATCGAGTCACGTCATATAATATTTCAAGTAACAAAAATAAACATAATATCAAACGAATAATAACTAATCTTGAGATTAATAAATATTACTTTAATTTTGTTGCTCACATAAGTATTTAACTTTACATCAATAGCGAGCGCAGATTCAAAAATTAGGTAGTGCCCATATATTATATAGACCCTCTATAGTCTATATTAAAACCATTAGACTTTTTTAAATTAAATGTGCTTTTAATCACATACAGGTATATAGTAGAAAAATACAAGCTACACATTACAACATATAATTTCCGAGAATGCATAGTCGTGGTGAATTATTAACATTATAGTTAAAATACAATCAAAAAAGGAAATATAATGAATAATATGTATTATCAATAATGTGATATAAATAAGTGAAACATATTAATCATTTATTTATTTTTTTCAGTGCGCAATTACAATATTTAGCTCATAGCAATGTTTAATACATAATACTACACGTCTATAGGTTAAACTGTATACAGACTTGAGACTTTCAACAATAATAGAGTGTAGTGCACATAGCGAATTATCCTACTCTTTCAAATTCACTTTAAAATTATAATCAAAAATTGATTCTCATAACTAAAGTATATTTTTTGCAATTGATTAAGACATAAATGGGCATTTAGGCCCGTAAAATATCACAAGTCGTGCCTGAGAATACCCCGCACGTCTTGTGCAGCACACTTATGCTTTAAACATTCCCGGACATCAGAGGCCACAGCAATAATAGGTACCGAACATTCAGCGCAGTTTTCAATGTTTTGATTTACTGCCAAGGACGCCAAAAGATAATATAGGCTTATCGCCAGATATGTTTTTATTTCACTAGCCAACAAATAACAATATTATTGATCGTAAAATTTATAAAACAAACTATACAATAATTAAATGTGTTTTGCATTTTAATAACGCATAAATAATTTTCGCAACGTATCTTTCAACATTGAACATGCATTTAAATATTATTATTAAATACTATATAGATAGTAGAGGTACGCGTACATTATAATGAAAATACGAAACAGTTTAATATACACTAATACACTATGTCACTTATATACAATACATAAATAAGACAGACAACGTTCGAAACAGAATTAAAATAATACTTATATATAGTTATATCGTACAAGTATAATGTGACTGTTCTTATAGAAACGTGTGCTACATCCATTGTATCCATTACGTTATTTTAAAAGGAACAAGAATTATAGTACTCACTAACGAAAGCGTATAAAGTATCGTATAATTAATTGACACAAAAAGCCATGGAGTTTAAGTTCCGTGCACGTTTATTTAGATTTGAATTTGTAGTTATGTAGTCACCAGAGTACATAAGACCCAACTGGTAACCACAAATATAATACATTATACATACCTGTATACATATTATATGAAATTACAATTTATACGCATTCGAATAAGTCAACAAATTTAAAATGCTTAATGATATATCTCATAATACTTTTGAGAGAAAACGTCAAATTTATTATTTAAGTGTACCTATGCGTATTCAGTATTTATACATACATAATATAGTCGTTTAAAGTTTTGGAAGCACTGTAACTGTGCACGAATCGCCATCACCGTTTTATAAAATAGCGCCGTAATTCAGCAACAAAAAGTTTTTTTTTTTTGTGGACTGTAATTGAAAAAAATGGATTTTTGTTTTATCTTAAGTTTATTTATTTTGTCTATTATTTAAATCTAAAAATTACTAAATAAATAAATTATATAACCATTTAAAAAATGTGTCTTCAGTGAGTAATAAAACGCCACACATTAGTCAAGAGTTAAATAAATAATTAATTTGATTCATTGAGTGAGAAATTATACATTTACCTATTAGAAACATACAGAAATTATATACTATTAAAGAATAAGCCTAGGTAAATAAAATGAACGTGAATAATTTACTGCACAACAATTTGATTACATACATAACCCAGGGGTCGCGGGTCGGCAACCTACGGCTCTTCCGATCTTAAGTTGCGGTTCTCTAGGTTCATACGCATAGATAATTATTTTATTATCAAAAAAAAAAATATGTATATACAGGGTGTAACAGATAGAACTGACTTTTGGAATAACTTTTGTTCTAATTAATATTTTGAAATATTCTATGTTCATTTTTTAGTACCTACTGAAAATAAAAAAATGAAAATTTGATTTAAATTTGTTTGGATAAATTAAAATAGCCAATTTGTGAATTTGATTATAAGAACAATTTTGATGGTAAAAATATTTAAAAAATATTTAATAAAGTCAAATAGTTTATTTTTTAAAATTTTTTTAAAATATCAATATTTTTTGATTAAATTAATTTGGAATGTAATAACTTTTTTAAAAATATGATTTTTGAAAATTTGCTTACATAAGTATATTTCTTAAGTTATTTACTCATCATATTATATTAACAATTTTTTTCATACCTTTAAGTAGCATAATATTTTTTTTTTTTTTTTTTTGATCAATTTTATCTGTTACTAAGTCTAACTGTATTATTGTTATATATTAATGTTGCTTTTAAGAATATGATATAACTGCACAGGCCATCATAATCAACTAAAATTAAGTGTGCACCGAACTTTCCAAATACACGCAAAGTCAATGCTCCCATTGATGTAACGAAATATAATTATCTATATTATTCAATAACTGTATTATTTATTATTATAGCCAAAATACTCGAATATGTTTTGTGCTAAAAATATTTGTATGTTTTTACACGAATAAATATTATTTCATCTATAAATTCGTTTATTTTAAATCGAAAATCGATTACCTATAATCCATATATAATATATAAGCAAATACTAAAATATTGAAACAAAATTTTTTGTGGCTCTTTAAAATCTGAGAAATCATATAAATTGTAACTTTTGTGTAACTAGTAACTTGCTGTCTCAAAAGGTTGCCGACCCCTAACCTAACCAATTGGTTTTGTAAGGTTTTTGACCACATATTATTCCGAATTAACCACTAACGTTTTTGTTTGTAAATAGATTAACATCTTACTATACTAAATTGTAAATTATAATACATTATATCAGCAATGTCCTAAAATGCTGTATAGAATACATCATTGACATATTTAATATGTATTATACATGTAATATTATGTATTATATTAGGCGATGCATTTAACTCGAAAAATGTGTCATTTAAATATATATTATTTGTATTTGATTTTTGAAATAAATTATAATAATATAATAATTATAGCTAAAGGGGTATGGATCGACAGTATATTTTATTATTCAAATACGACAGTTTTTAAAACTCTTTCTTTAAATTATTTATATTTTATTGGCTTTAAATTTATTATTTTACGATCTCTATAAAATAACTGGTTTGAAAAATTTACAATGCAATGTTTATTAAACGAGGCTCCAGGACTTTTAGTGCTGGGGCATAAATATAGATTAACAGGGTTAATATAACATATTTTACTCTAAGAAAAAATGTAGCCCGGTTTTTTTTTTTATTTCGTGAAAGTAGCACGCCGTGTAACCAATAGGTAAGTATTATTTTTATCAGTAAAATAACTTAGATCGCTAATCGCCGTATTCTCGTCTTTAATACATTTTTTTCACTATTAAAATTTTTACCTATTCGAAATCCAATTTAGAAACTTTTCATTTTTAGATTTTCAAATAAAAGCGTTTTCTACGAATAACTGAATAAAGGTTATATTATGAGTTCGGGTTCTATTAAAATTAAACTAATGATTTTTCCGATGACTAGCGATTCTAATAGAGTTACTAATTTCCAAATTTTATATTATTTAGGTACCTAATATATTTATATTTAAAAAATATATCTGTTCATTATTGTACGTGTTAATTTATATTTATTCTCGTATCTATCGTCATCGCACGCGCCATACAACGCGTGCGGTGGTGGGTCCAATGCGACCACCAGCAAATTTTGGTTAGCGGGTGGTCCACCGGGCGTCCTAATATTGTCGGATTCACCACGCGCGTATCCTAGATCTAGCGGTGAACGTCACGTTCCACGTCTGGTGGCTTGTCGGTTTCTCAAGACCCTTCAACTCGGTAGCTGTGGGTTGTGGTGTGCGACCTACGTCCTGTCGATGACAATATATTACTAAGTGCAGTACGAGGAGGATCAGATGTCAAGCCCAGGATCTCCGTAATCGGACTTGCGCTTGTGGGCCGATTTCTCCCTGGATAATCGCTGGTGATTTTGTTGCTATGATAGCCACTGGTTTCGCGGCTTATTCTAGCAGAGGTGTCAGTACGCGGCTTCTGCGACGCCCGTGGTACTCGAGCGAAGTGCCTAACCGCCGTCGTTTAGAAAGCCATGTCTCGGTAAACGTACACGTCTATCAAATAGCTCTCAGTTAATGTGAAATACGCGATGGTAGGCGCGAGTCATCAAATCCGGAAGACTCGTGTTAATTGTACCTACATTCGAACGTCGGTAAAGATAATTCATTATATCTTAACTATTTTTAAACAGAATTTTCATATGTAAAATAATAATTTTACAGTATATACAATATAACCAAATAGGTTATACCTACCTACCTACCTACCTACTATCGTATACACCTTACTATTTTTGACATTTTTTGCTCCAGATTTGAAGGAAATGTATCTGTACATAGTATTATATTACTTCACTTATGTGTTCTGCAGTTATTCTTATTCGAATTATTTTAAGTCATAAAAAGGTACTAAACTATCTAATATAATAGTTTTTTTTTTTTTTTAATTCAGAAGCAGGATATTTCTCCATTGTCTACTAGTATCTATATGGCCCTATGGCTGCTTGGTATAGTGATATATACAATTTTTTTGAGAACATGTCATCAATAACGGTTTACTATATATGTATGTACATTAAAAAGATTATCTAACTTAAATATTATATGAGAGTAGTGAATGATTTAGAACGATTTATATGTCTCAATTTACGTTAAAACACAATAGGTACTATATTTGAGTAAATTGTATGTTCTTACAGTTAAGGTACTTATTTGTAACAAAATTTAGGTACTTATTTATTTGCGTATACTTATTTACTTAATAACTTGCATGCAATTGTATACCTCTGTGGCCGTTTAAAATATCGGTGTTTAAAATAATCAATCGTGAGTTTAAAACCAAATAACCAAATTGTATGTGGTTTTATTGATCAAACAATATTGCACAGGTTTTATATAATAATATATGCAGTATATAATAGGTAATAAAATATGCATTTAATTTTGATATATGCTAATATATGCGATATAAAAAACAATTTGAACATCTTTAAATATTCAATAATATACTACTTGAATTATAATACTATACTTATATATTATCAGTATTTAGTAAGAATATTTAAGAAATTGTTATTTATTTATTTTTAAAAGTATTACAATTAGCACTACACGGTGTAGTCTACACCTGACACTAATTTATTTGTCTTAAATTTAAAAATAAAAACGATCTTCTGCACTGCATATTATATTTATCTGACTCCTTGGGTGGCTACTATATGTCTATAAAGTTGCGTCCCGCGTGATAAAAATGTCTTTCCTATATATTTTTGAGTACATATTACATGTTAATTAAAACATAAAATAATATATATATTATTATCGAATGTAAAATTGTATATTATTCTAATATTAATTTTCTTCACTGATTTTACATCGACTTATTTATGTATAGCATCATTTGGTATATATTAATAAAACGGACTTTATGATATTTAAATATTTAAATTTTGTTAAAATTACATTTAAAAAGTATTCAGAATACTATAAAAATACTTAGAAAGGATTTAATTTCAAGTATTTGAATACTTTTAAAGGCAGGGTATTCA
Organism: Rhopalosiphum padi; assembly: GCF_020882245.1. NCBI lineage: Eukaryota > Metazoa > Arthropoda > Insecta > Hemiptera > Aphididae > Rhopalosiphum > Rhopalosiphum padi. The sequence goes on from NC_083599.1 coordinate 57,705,383, forward strand.
ACAGCCTAATAACTACAACGTGTGATACGAAGGATAGAGCATTTTTATGCAAAGCCTTTATTTTAAAATAATATATACCGTAATTAGTAGCGTGGTGAGAATATGTTGTCCTTTGAAGCAACATATTCAAATGTAGACCTACCCATCCATCACCGTCCACCATTCAATTAGGTATGGTTGAATTAATACTTATTTTAGGCGAGTTATAGTTTTAAGCTTTCGCTCAATACGTTTATTAAACTACATATTATAGGCACTAGTCAAGTAGGTATATAGTATAACGTTATTTATAAATAATTCATTACGCAACGCCTATGTTGAAGATTGAAGCATTTCTTCTGCTTCAAAATGTATCGAACCAAAAAAAAATCACATCATTGTAAAATAAAATATGTATTTATGGCTTCGTTTAGAATCTAAAACAATAAAATAAAATAATTAGACCACTGTTTATTACTCTGTAATTTAAAGTGCTTTCTGAAACCTATTAATGTTTTTTTTTTATTTTTTACTACGTATACAATATTATTATGTTCCGCAAGACAAAATCATTAACGTCACTAATTGATTTTGGCTAATATAAGCTCTTAATCATATTTTTATGACTTCAGTTTTAATATTTTAAATATTAATACGTTACAAACGTTCAGAAACTGCTGAAAATATGTTTGGAGATATACATTATATACACTTTATATATTGGCACATTTTCTGTTGAGAAAACTGGTGGAATGTAACTTGTCGGTATATTAATTGCAGTGCACTATTAACAGATTATCACCAATACATAATATATTTAATGATCTTCTATTTACTACCGTATTTTGTATTGAAAAATTTACATTTTTACAAGGATAACTTTATTTTCCATTAGTATTTGATTCAATTTAATATTATAATTTAGATAGATGGTTAAATACTCAATAGGTTGTTATACCTGTACCCCCACCTATCGAATATTCGAGTGAAAAGGGCATTGTTAACATTAGCCACAGTTTTAGTCTTCAACTCTTCTCTGTCGTGTAATTATAATTATTCTGTATGCCCGAATATTAGCTAGTAATATTTAGTTATTGTATTACCGTCTAATATAGATTATCGGCAGCGATGACGACTTAGTACATAATGTTCAGACTAAAGCAGCCTTCATTAGTTGGCTGTTCACCACATTGCCGATAAGGCAGCTCTCCACCTGGGACAGTCGTCCCAGAGATTAGGCGTCATCCGAGCGAAGGCCGTTACGGTTCCAGATATTCTCTTAGGTTTATATTCCACATAGATAAATAAGACTATAACTACTATATAATGTAACTAAAAAATATTACCCACCTTTTTACAAAGAATCACGAGTATGTCTAATATTAAATGTATCATCTGGTAATTCAAACACATAATAATATTAAACATGTGTGTTACATGTGGACGTTTATTAGGATGGTTGGATTTAAAATAATATAGTTTTAATTTTATTTTTATTTTTATAACCGTGAATGTTACAATCACCGGGCATCAATCGCTACGCGCGTTCCGACCATCGATAAGTCAATTATTATATCATTATATGTAACAGATTTCTAAATTTCTCATCATCCGCATGATCACAAGCTCATGTATACTATTCTTAAAATTAACTCACGAGGATTCTTAAATTTTGTGTTCGAAAAAGGTTCATCTATAAAGTGACTATACAAGCCCCAGCCCCAGAAAAGCTGAAGAAAATTCACTCAGCCAATACCGAAAGCCCGATTTATTAATGTTGAAAAGATACTTGAATCATTCATTTTATTTTCAAGATTTTATAATAAAAGACGGATTTTTCGATTTCTTGTATTGTTCATTCAATATATTATATATACATTATACAGTGTAGAACCCGTTTAAGACGCTCTCGCTTAAGACGATTTCCCGGCTAATAAGCTCATTTTTACGAGTCCCTTGATTTTGACAACATTTAACATGTAATTAACACTGGATAATACGCTCTATGTTCCCGGATAAGACGCTCGTTTTGTCAATGATGTTAATATAAAAATACATTGTATAAATTCATCTTAATAAAATTGAAAACTTCCTGTAGCCAAAAAAACATCAAAAATGTGAAACAAAGAAAGATAGTTGATTTTTAGAAATAGGTAATATAAAATAATATATGTAATATAATTGTAATATTTTAATTTAATTTAAATATTTTTATATGTAATAATTCACTCTGCAAAGTAAAAAATATAATTTGTATGTACTTATATAACATGGATGTATTGTAAAATATAATAAAAAATGTTTGTACCCGCGTAATACGATTTCTCTCTTAAGACGCTATTTTTAACTGGTCCCTTGGAGAGCGTCTTAAACGGATTCTACTGTATATTATTTAAACTTTACTTTGATGCTCAGTATTGGTAAAAAAAAAAATAAAATTAAAAATTAATTTCTCACGGATAAGAAGGAAACGAATTCAATTATTTTTTTCAAAATCAATATTACATTTCTTGAAGTATGTTTATTTCACATCCGCTTATTTGTCGAAATGTACAAAAATAACGAATTTAACACGATACGATATCGGAAACGTCTGGACGTCTATAATATAGCATTGTTCGTTATTCCGCTTGATGAAATTTAATTTGTTTCTAAATCCGACGGAGAAAACGAAACGCCACGCGTTCCGCACTGCCAGTAATTAGTAGGTACCTACCTGGCTATAACATCGTAAACTCGTAACGACGTTATTATATTGTATAATTATCATGAGTCAGGTACACAGGTGTATGTATACCCATCTGCCTATATAACCTCTACTCCATCGTACGTATTATTTGCGTATTCGTCTGTAAAGTATTTGCAACGCATAATCAGAAATAATAACAGTACCTATATCTTGCGAATATACGCAATAAATATAAATACAATATCTAACATCGTATATATATATATATCTGCAGTTCGTATAGCGTTGGTGGCCCGTGGGCGGTGGTAATGATTATGTCGCTCAAAAGACAATAATTCATATTATTATTATTATGTGGTAGGGGTTAAAAATATGTCATATTATATGGTTCGATAGTTTCGATTCGTAGGATGTGCATCGTGTGTTCTGTATTCATCCACGTGCTGGTTACGACTTACGAGGGTTTGCTGTCGGTTTTATGTAAATAGGTACCATATTGAAAACTGAGCGATTAATAACCTCACGGCTGTATAATATAATAGGTGTAGGTATGTAAATATAATATTAAATATGTGAAATGCCTAAGTACCTATAAGCTATAATGTAATATTATATAGTCTAGACTTTTGTGTTGAATTAAAATTTTGACTGCGCCTACACAATCTATCGACTATTAAGTATATAATATAACGACCTCAAACAGTTTATTTTTAATGGATATTATTATGCTTATTTTTACGAATTTTTACTCTTAGTGACAATCTTGTAGTTGTTTTGTATATGATGGTAAATTGTGAGTTATTTAACTTCAAGCGAAAAAATAAAGTAAAACTGGCGTTTCTATCACAACGATACACACATATTTCTGTCATAAGTATTATACATAAATTATAAAATATATAATATATACATATTATAATACATATTATGTATAATAATCGCTATATGACAGTGACATTTTACAAAGGTGTCTATTTTAAAAAATATCATCTTCTCGTGGAGTATAAGTACCTGCTATAGGTACCAATAGTTTCGACTATACTATACTATACTAGCTCGAACTAAGTTTGCATTTTAAATTAATTATTTTAACAATCAAGCATTAAATAACTAGGCACAGGTATAACGTATAGCTATTTAAGGTCGATTTTAAAAAAAAAATTGTATTTCTATTGTTAATATTTGGTATTACATTAGACGTGTAGGTATTTGTATAATATTATAATAATAATACCTATGTTTTAATTTAAATGCTTATTACTACGTTACACAACAATAGTAAAAATAATATTTAAACATCCTAATTAATTAAATCAATTAAGCTATTTCGGATTGAAAACCATCCCTTTGCTTAATGTATTTTTAAACTTAGCGCTCTGACGAAGAATGGATTGTTTTTAAAATGTATGCATTTTTATTTGTATATTTGTACAAGTTTAATAGAAGAAAAAATTATTTCATCTTCATCTTCAAGGGTGATTTCTGGTAGTGAAAATAATTTAATTAGTAATTTTAAGAGGTTTAAAATTCCAAGTATATTATTCAAAATAATCGAGGATAAAAACAGGAAAAACAGGAATTTCTACATTAAATCATATTTAAAATTCAATTTTATCAGCATAATAAGTTAGGTAATTCATCTTATCGTATTACTAATATTGTAGATCTATCATTGAATTTAAATTTGACACATCCATTACAATGACAGGTAAACTCGACACCTACTATACAGCAGAGCGGTTACCTACTTCCCCCCTTTTGTTTATGGTTTTATTTTAAATCGGCCATTAAAAGGGTGAGATTTGCTATTACGTCACATAATCAGATAATGTCTCTATAGCGTCCCTGCACACTGTCTATCGGCAGTACCCAACACTCGACAAGAGTTCCCCAATCACTAAAATACATATCATTATATAGCCCATCATAATATCGTTGATCCCCAGGCGCTTTCTGAATAATTTAATTTCATTCGACATAACTGCAAAAGTGAATATTCTAGTACACATAATGTTATAGTACACTATTACAATGTACCAGGTACATAACCGTACAAATAATATAATGCTATAACTTATATACATACACCTAAATAGTATCAACTATCAGAGACATAAGTGCAACGCACTAGCGACCAGCTCTTCCTGAAATTTTTGAGGGGATATAATATAATGGTGTTTCATTTTATATCGTCCCCTAAAATATCGGTGTACATAGACCGAATTTTCGCAACCCCTACATTATAATATACACTATCTATGTTCTATATATAATGTATATATGAATCTTGACACTACTGCAATATTGTAAACTGAAACGGGTTTAACTATATGATTATAACTAGTTATAACTGATATGTACCATTGTGAATGTAGTTCATAAAAATAAGACCTTTTAATAAGATACCTTTTACAAAAAAACGTTGTTAGAAGAATTTTAAAATTATAGAATTCGTAATTATTTGCAATTGTATTCATTGCAGTAAAACTAAGTTTTCAAAATGTTGAGATTCAGCTTTATAAAAGTGTTTTCGATAAGTTCGTATTAAATAATATATAATATTTAGTACACTAATATTCAGAAATGAAATTAAAACTAATATAATAATGTATACAGTTTCCAGTAAACCGATATTACGTGTCGGGTGGTGTGGCAATTGGGGTCTGGTGAACCATTATAACGAGATTCGGATGGTTGCCCAGTTAGTGAGAAAAGTCAGGAAGTAAACATCCTTAAAGATTATCTATAATAATATCCAACTACCATGTTTCAAAATTATGTTTTTCAGATATTATGATAGAAGTAGAACAGATTAAAGATTATGCGTTATGATTATTGCATTCAATATAATATGTTTAATATCGCATTGTCATCAGTTATCGTAGACGATAAATACTTGTATAATAAATTATATTAATATACAATAATTAGGGCCCGAATTTCAATACAAAGTGCATATTCATTTTATGTTTGTACATAATGAATTTTATATAACGAGTGTTTCAAAGCTAAAAATGTTATATTGTATTTTTTTTTTTGCATATCTCAACGTTTTTTAATTTTTAGCATTATTGGGTCATTTTGTTGGTTTTCAATGCATATTTATTCAATATACTATAGGCATACAAATTCTCTCGTATAATAGAAGATCTTTGGTGTTTGAACATATTAAACAATAGATTATTATTCAATGCAATACTCAAAAATAAAATAAGTAAAATAGGTTTTAATTTTACATAAATTTTAATTACTTGATATGGATAATATGGCCCCAAAAAATATGCGTGTCCACATCAGCAATAGCAGCATCAAGTAAATATTTTCAATTTTCGGTTTTTTTTTTAACAAAATAAATAATAATTATACCTTATTATTTATCAATGCCAAATTAAAATACCAAATTGTATAAAAAATATATATGGTATTTTTAATGTTATTTTTGTGGTAAAATGTATTATTTAAGGGCATTTATGGCTATTTTTTAGAGCATAATTGTATGTTTCATAGTTTTAAGTGCATTTCAATCCGGGCCCTAATAATAATTATATTAGCGCAGTATAGGATAGTAGGAATTGATCTATCAGTTATCACTTGTCTTATTCGTTTCTCAATCAATGCAATTACCTTTCATTGTAGTTATTGAACAATCATTTTAGTTACCTATTACGTTAATTATTAATCATCAGTGAATGATATATATTTATTTTATTAATATATATATATTATTTTCGTTATCTTTATAATTGACTTTATCTTTGATTTGAACCATTTTTATCCCCTCCAATCGTTTTTAAAGATTTTTTGTTACACTATAATAATTTTCAAAGTTCTTCCATAATTGTAATTTCGGCTATTAGACGGCGTAAAAAAAGACTTAGATAGAAATTATAAGAATTAGATAAAAAATAGTCCCCCCTATAGTTACGCCGGTAACTATCAATAATTAACTAACTACACTTGAGCTGCAAAAATTAAACAATTTGCATTTTTTGCGCCATGTTTAGTTGGTATCTTCTTATTTCTTGTGAATTTTCTTCCAGAATTTTGTTATTCCTATTTTACCCGTTTACTGCGGAAAAAATAAAATGTATAGTAATTTAGTAATTACTAAATAATCGAGTAAAAAAATTTAAAAATCACAGAAGGAGGGAGAGGGTCATTCATTTACATAAAAAATCTCATGGATCATATAATTATGGTTTAACAATCGTTTAACCTTTCTATCAATAATAATGAGTCCGATAAATATCTAACAAAGATATTGAAGTACTGCATAATAAATTATACTATATTATCCTACATTATTCACATTGACATTTTCGTTAGAACTTCTCCGCGATCAGAATGTTTTATACGTACGCTATGATTTATCATTCAATTAAAATTTAACACCAGCGACTTATTCAATGACCAATATACCTACGTACAAAAGAGCAACATCCTCAGTGGTTTTTTTTTAAGTTCAAATTTGAACGAAATTACTTATTTGAACAATAAATAACTATGTTAATTAGTTTGTTATAATTTAAAATTATGTTAACGTGTAAAATTAAAATAAAATTCTAAATAATTTTTGAATAATATCCAATTAATTGTTTTTAATTTCTAATCAATTTAATTTAAAAAATACAAAATATTAAGATATATTCACAACCATGCGAACTTAAGTACTGACACTGTTGTAAATTCGTAAATATATTTTGTCTAATAATTGTTGAATATAAAGTATAATCTAAGATCAATATGAACTTTAATCAAGTTATTAATATTTAACTAATACTTATTTCCCATATGCATACACTTACAATTTTTACGAGTACTATTATCAAAGTATAAATGTAAAATACTAAATACTACTAAACCACCAAAATTGTCAAAATTTACGAAATATGTAAAAACATGTAAAATAAAATATGTTTTATCTTATTGTAAATCACGTGAAATGAATTTATCATGTTTTAGTAAAAATATGTATTTACATACTAATCCCAGCCCTAGTTATAATATAAAAGCATTATTCGTTTATTTTTAATTTATTTTATATTGTATTGATCTTATTTGTTTTAATTACCTTGTAGGTAATTTAAAATTGTATCATTACCAACTACCAAATAACTATATAATATAAATAAATAGGAATACAAATATTTATATGTAAGATGGTGTTAAATATTTAATATCATCTAAAATGTATCTTATAATGATTCAACAAAATTAATGCAAAAAAAAAAACATTTTATCAATATTTTCAAGTATAGTCTTCCTCTTCTTAAGCTATACCAATAATTTTCCTTTTTGTATCTCTACACGGAGTATTAGTTGGGAATACTATTACTGGGTCGATTTCTCTATCACCGTAGATTTTAGCGATAGTATTTTGATTAATAATATGTATTATCAATGGGCATATTAATAATTTCTTTAAATCTTCCCTTTATTAAATGTAAGATACACCAGTATAGTGTTCAGTGGCTTTGGAGATATATCTCGTGAAAAGCAACTTTAGTTTATACATTATTAGTACTAAAGACACGGGTGGATTGTATTGATGGACAATCCCATAAATAATTTATTATCTTGAAATAATTATAGGCAGAGATAATCATTTATCACCATTTTCATTACATTTAAATAATTATAATACGTACAATTTTAGAGTTAGGTAGATGGTCGTGGATTGTAGATTACCATCTATTTTTGAAATACAGAATTTTTTTTAGATTAGAATCAGAAAAAATAATAAATTTAATTAATTGAATACATTAAAGATATATATATATATAATTTGTAAAGATATATAGATACATTAAAAATTAAAATACCATATAGTCAGAAAAAAAAATAATATGTTTATTATTGACAAATCAGTTTAATATTATCGGTTAGGTGGTTAGTCGCATCATTTTCAAATTATGTTTGTTTTAAAATATAGTTGTGAAAGATTTATTATCTTAAACGATCTTAATACTATACTATCTGAAGTTATCGATTGATAAATCTCCGATAACTATATAAATAAAATAGATTGAAGTATGGCGTGTTCGTGATGGCGATAACTGCAAATTCGACAACAGAATCAATACAGGTATCGATCATCATCATCAATATCTATGTAGTTATATTTTAAAATAATTATGGCTAAGATTCAGTATATTTCTTCGAAAAGGGCTAATGCCTTATTACAGCTATTATTTTATAATTTATAAAACAATTATTAAAAAAAATGTATTTTAAGTGCACTGAAAACTTTGGTAATAATTTCAAATGTATTCACTATATACTTTCCGATAAGTTTCATAATCATAATCACCGTCCACGCAGTCATATTACGAAAAGAATACGCCAATATTGAGGTCTGAGGATGATACAAAACTTCTTCAACGCGTAAAAAAGAGTAAAAAGAATTCACAATAAATACATTAACCTCGATTACAGAATTTTCTGTCTTAAGCAGAAAGTAACAAGCGATCCTCCAAAGACGGAATAGAGATTGATTTTTTTAGACAATATTAGTTACTTAATTATTAAAGAAAATGAATAATTCTAATATTTACTATTAAGCAAACTTATTCTTACTGACAGAACTTACAGTTGAGTTACCAGATGGTGAACTATTATTTTTATATTATTATTATTAAGCAATTATCAAGTACTCTAGTTGAAATTTAATTATTGTTTTAATCTTATTGAATGAACACTGTTTTATATGAATACATAATACGTAAGTATATAAATATAATTAATTAATATGTAACTATTTTGACTTTTAAGTTATATTCAGTCACTGAAAATAAAATATCTAATCCATTAGAATTTTACTAAGTAGCTAGACATGTGTGTTATATTAGCTACTAGTGTATACTTACTTAGTTTAGGTACTCGAAAAATAAATTCAGTGAAACGGTATACAATGACCCACGAGTTGTAATTAGCCTATTTTTGGTTGGCAAACAGCGATCAGACAATCACACAAAAGGCAAAAACAAGGGTATGCGTTGGCCTTTAATCCGGCTCCGTGTGTAATAATTAACCCTTTAAGAGTGTTAAATTCCGGATTAAAAAGTAGCCCGTGACACACTCAAAGTTCCAGCGAATCTGTTGAATAATATTGGAGTTCGTTCAGCCGTCTACACGTTTATAAATAACATACATTCGTCGTTCGGTAAACGTTGGTTTGGATTTTTTTTTATTTTTTTATCGCAAATACCTACCTATAATCTACAAACAATTTAACGGAATGCTGCGTATGGCCACTGCGTTATCACGTACGCGGAGTAAATATCATATATATATATATCGGAATATAGGTATATGGTGTATGACGCGGATACAATATATAAGTATATATATAAATATAAAATACGCTTTTTGTATATACATAATAATATTATATGCGTACAGTGTAGGTCATAAAATATTTGCGGTAGGTCACACGTTTTACTGATGTCAAAATTATTACTATTCCTTCTTTTTATTACCTATACTCGTTGAACATTTATTTTGTTCGTATTTAATATATATATGTGTGTGTGTGTGTGTGTGTGTGTGTGTGTGTGTGTGTGTACACGAATAGTAGTAGGTACACGGGAAAAAATATAAATTGTTAACGATTTCTTCGAAAAATAATAAAGAAAATCTTTACTGTTCAGCACACTCGCGCAGAGTCGCAAAGTACCCGTGAATGCAATAATATAATAATATTATGTGTATAATAAAGTAGTATAATATTTTATATTACGTGGACATAGAACCGCATACAGGTACCGGCAATATGTAAGACGTATAAACAGGAACCTATCTTATAAGCTGTATTATATTGTTATTTACACGTATATTTTCCAATCGATCGATTATGTTATATGTAATCAATTTCGTTACATTGTGCAGAACGGTATAATAAAAACTCGCTGCAAATATCTAATCACTATATATAGGTAGGTAAATGTAGTTGCTACAATAATATATAGGTATTATTACTATGTATATTCTATCTAACGCGTCGCATTAAGTTGTTTACAGCGTAAATATACCCGCCGTGTAATAAACATTATAATTCCGCGGCAATAAGCTTCCGCGTGTTAAGGAAAATAATAATTTAATATTTTGAATTATATTAAAGTGTTATTATTTATTATACACTGGTACATATGATGTGTGTAATAACTAATAACTTACTTCGATGCATTATGATTGGTACGTGTAAGCGTAGTGAGAAAAAAAAATGATAATAACTATATTTTATTTTTATTTTTTACAAGACTTATTTAATAGCTAGGTAATTATTATTTTATTCTTGTGACTTATATATAGGTACTTACTATTTATAATAACTATTAACGCGTATGACGAATATCGTGAAACGTACTGCAATTTTTTCTCTTCAATAATTGTAAATTTACCTAATATCAAATATTTTAAATTATTTAAAAAAACATATTAAACAGAAAAATGTGATTACAATGTACAGAATGTAGGTATATATAATACGGGGTTAATAACGAAGGTTAATAATAGAATAACGCAGTATACATATAAATTATTTATCAATCCATACACACATCTGTGAAAAAAATTATAAAAACCATATTATACTCAAATATAAAAAAAATTACATTTAGACAAAATATAAACTTACGCGGGTATTGCACTCCTATAACGTTTCATACAACTGATACTCACTCAAAGTAACAGGGATGATATAACCACAACCTTATATTATAAGAGTTAAGAATTGATGGGTTGAACAAAATCAACTCTGAGACAGTGTATTTTAGTTAAATATTAAGTCACATTATCCACGACAGTCTACACCGCGTTTTCTTTTTATTACACTCTAAACTTTATAATTTAAAATCTATTCCATTTATTTACATATACATAATAAAATCTTGAAATTTAAGCATACAATAAAAGAATATAGTTTAGATTTAGTAGTTGATACTTACCTCATAGTTATTATACATAATATAGTATTAGTTAGTATATACCTAGTATATCTATTAATCAGATTATAAGTACAAATGGTACAATTAATAACCAACTAAGGTTAGTAATAATTGTATTATTTTAACATTTAACTATAATTTATAATAATTATATAACTGTAATGTAATTACCATTGAATTTTTGTGTTCAATAAATATTTGAGGGTTTTGTAGTTGACGATCGTCTCGAAAGCACTGATACTTAGATAATATTTCTAACGCTGATGTTAAAGTAAATAATTAGTATTAATGACCAAGTATTAAACACTCTCGTGTTCAATCGGCCCTTCAATGATTTTCAATGGTCACGACTCACGAGAAAACTAATATTTTGAGTAGCTATAAAATTTAAACACTTATATTAGTTGAAAATTTCCTTACAACTTAGGATAATTTAAAATTAGAATCTAAATTTTATTCTAATAAATATATGTGTATAGTGCATAGTGTAAACCAGTGCTTCTCAACCTTTTTTGTTATAGGGCCCCCTAAATTTAATGTAAAACTGTCAAGGCCCCCCTCAATCAGAATCATTAATTATTTTTTCTTAATGATATATTCTAATGTAAGATAAACTTTCCCTATGTAATAAATAATGATCAATCATATGGTCGGTTATAATATAATGATTATAATGTATACGTTATAATGTTATACTTATATAATAACTAAATAATCGAAAATATTTTAAATTAAATAAATATTTCAAGGCCCCTCAGTAATATAGCCACGATCCCCAGGTTGAGAAGCACTGGTGTACACGTACTAATAATAAAGTACATAGAAGTTAGTTTATATAAAAGGTGTTTGACTCACACGATGAGCTTAAATGCTTAATAGATCACAGTGGATTATCATTTAAATAATATATCGAATTAAGATATAAATATTGAATTAGTAACGAACATCGAATCTGATACCATTAAGACGTTTCTATAACTGCAATAATATCACATATCGGACAATATACCCACTGCGAGCAAGGTAAGTTTATATTTTAAACTTTTAAAGTATCTATATTCTACTTGAGAATTACACGTTGAGTACCTCGAATTAATTAACAGTACCATCTTAGTAAAATATTGTTACGCACATACGCCCAAAATAAAGAGAAGGAAACCACTAAACTATCTTAATAACCTCAGACAAAAAACATACGCTGTTAACCGTAACCTACATCAGTGGTGGCCACAACGAGGGTTCGCGAGTCAGTCTCGTGTAGCTCTTAACATCAAGCTTAAAGTAAAGTTATTAGCTATTTTAATTATTTTATAAACATCTCTTAACAATGTGGCTCGCTAAGAATCAGCTTCATAAATTTGCGGCCCCCAAAATTAAGGTCAGTGGCCGGCCCTGGCCTATCTTTAATAATTTGGGGACTAGATGCTACACTTCCTTAATGAAAACAATAGATTTTCAGCTTAAAAAAAACCTAATTGATTTTATATTTAATTTATACAATGTAGAAACAGTGAGATAGATTGTATCTATTGTGGCACCAACATCGATCATATTAAAATAAGATAATGTATAGTATGAAATATTTAGTTACTAAATAATATGTAACTTAATTATATAATAGTAGTATAGTAAATGAAAAATAATATAATAATTAAAAACATAAATAACTGTTGCAAAACAGATATTTTATATTTTCCAAAGAAATTCTTTTTTTCAATCTCACTTTGGTACTCAATAAATCATGCTGTTATTACATAGGAACTGCAGTTGTTTGGTTTTATGATTTTATTTTGTTTTTGGAGTAAAAATTTATATTTGGTCACATTTTACAGTAGTTGAAAATACTCCAATTGCAATATGTAATATTTGTAAAAAAAAATACTCATTCCATACAAGTACTCACTACATAAATACTAAAATACATACATTACTCACACGGTCACAAAAAACAAGTCTTGATAAAATCAATACATTCATTCCTCATCTCAGAATCGAAAACGATTCCAAATGTTTTTCACATAATTCACATAATCATAAGATTCCTAGGTAAATCTTAAGAATTGAGCACGTTAATAAAAAAAGTACAACGTACAACATCCTACATTACTTACTTACATTATTTGAGTTGACTGGCTATAACACTTGTGACGTATCTATTGAGGATATTTTTGACCACATTCTTACAAATATAAAACACTAGATAAAAATCATCCCCATGTTATCCACCAGGTACCACGAAATATATTATTACAATATTTAATCGATAAAAAAAAATCGAAATTCTATTTTTAGGCGGTAACTTGTAAAAAAATTAATTTATAGGTGGTACATAGGTGGGGTAAAAAATCGAATTTTTTTTTTTTAATTTTTTTTAATTTTTATTAATATATTATTGTTATATATAAAAACAGCATAAATTTATTAAATATACTTAAATATTTATATTCTTGGTTTATAATAATATATATATTATATCTACAGCGACATAGCGCATTGACGGGAATCAAGATACCTTGATTCGAGGTCTACGACTAAATAATAAATATAGTAAGTACCGTCTTGTACTCTCACTTTGGTGTCAAACGACGGGTCATGTTATTACCATAAACGCTAATGCGCTATAGTAAAGCAGTGAGTAAAAACATATATTTGATAAAAACCTTTTTCGCTTTAGATTACGTGGAATTTTATAGATAGTCGCGTAACCAATCTATCTACAGGTACAGGTACAACAACTGTGATTCACTCATCACTCCAATGTAAAAAATGATAAGAGTAAAATGGAATGATTATTTATTCGGAATCACGATTGAGAAGGTATATTATCTCAAATCGTGTCAGAACGTAAAAAAAGAAGACGTTACGTTACACGTTACACCCACAGGTCCACAGTTAGTAGATAAATCTATAGACCCGCATGAGTTCGTGTTGTCTATCTCTATATTGTACACACACTGTTATACACTGTTTAACAAACTGTTGTTTTCGTGCAAAACAGTCAACAAGCCAACACGCAACAACTGCAAAGAGTGCAAAGTGGCAAGTGCCAACTGCCAACTACCCAGTGCCCTAGAGCTCCGACCCCACCATACATCTAAATATAGATATATTATATATCCTTGTTATAGGTCCATGGACCCACGGAATATAACAAATTACAATTTATGTTGACTGCAACTCAATAGCGATAGTGAGTATTCCTTATCTACTTTCATCAGCAATGTATAAATTGTACATACTCGTATATAATATTTAATGTCTGTTGGCTAAGTTATTACTTATAATCATTTGTTTCCACTAATTTCCGGTAGTTGTTACTTGTTACAGTTACCTCGTCTAGTCATTCACTAATAAATAATAATTAACTCCTAAATTTTATTTCGCACGTTTGATTCTGTTTATAGTGATAACTATTAACAATGCATTATTAAACCTCTTAAGTTGTAACATTAATCTTACATTCTCAAAAGAGTCAAAAGTGTTTTCAACTACATAAATAATTATAATGGCGAAACGTTTTTGCTGGAGTTTATCTTTTGTTTTTCTTACAATCTCCAGTGAGATTTGGGTGCATGTTTTCGAAAATCAAATTTTAGAATGCCGAGTTTTAGAGTGACCAAATTTAGAAAATCTATATTTTAGAATATGAAACTTTTAGAAATTCTGTGTTTTAGAAAAATGTTAATGTTTTTGAATATAAGATCGGGAACTCATATCAAAATACAAAGTTTTTGAACAAAATACTGTTTTATTTTGTAATATAATTTTCGATACAGTAAAATTGCAAGTTTAGCATTTTTGCCCCCCGGAAAAAGTGAAGGAAGCATGGGGTATTTTGAAATCTGAATTTGAGGACGATGAGATTGATCTAGTCAAATATTTTGAAGAAAACTACGTGGTTGGAAAAATTAGGATGAGGTTTAGAAAAAAAGAAGCAACGCGTTACGAACCATGTTTTCCAATTGAAATGTGGTCAGTACATAGTCTAACTGTTAACGAAATGCCTAGAACATCCAATTCAGCAGAAGGTTGGCACAACAAAATACATCGTTTATTATCAACACATCCTGGTATACATGCATTTATCTTCAAAATTCAAAAAGAACAACATGAAACTGAAGCAAAAATCAAATCGTTGATTTCAAATAAAATATTCAAAAAAAAAAGTACAATGAAACACGGAATGATAACTTATTGAAAATATGTAAACGAATAGTTAATGATTCTAATTATAATTTAGATGAATTTATGAGAGCTATTGCTAATAATCTTAAGTATTAATAATAATTTTATTTATTTTTTATTATAAAATAATTATTAAAAAACATTTTATCATTTAACATTTTAACTTTTAAGTACAGTCGACTCTCGATAATTCAAACCTTCGATAATTCGAAACCTTCGGTAATTCGAAGTAAATACTCGGTTCCTTGAAAACCACGTGGTAATTCGAACAAAAACAATGCATTTAAGTACACTTGGTAATTCGAAATTAAATTTTGGGAAAACTGGCCACTAACACTTGACAATTCGAAGTATCATTCGTTTAATGCTCGGAAATTCGAAGTATATATTCACCAAATGTATTTTATCTGTATTCTTATAATCTTTTTATTAATAAATACTATACAATCGTGTAGAAATTTAGATTATTATTGTCGATAACTATAGAATATTATTGTAAGAACCTTATCGTTTTATTTCTTAATCGTCTCTAATCGTAATTTAACTCGTCGAGTCGTCAATAGCCGTCAGCCGAATGTAGTTTTATTTTAGTTTCGTTTGGTCGGTTGTAAAGTCAAGTTCATGTGATGAGTGCGTCTAATTCTAAAAAATACAAATCTTTGACGATTTCGGAAAAAAAACAATTGATTGAAGCGGTTGAAAGAGGTGACAAAAAAACCGAAGTGGCTAAGACATTTGACATTCCTTTAAGTACACTGTCTACGATTTTGAAGGACAAAAATAAAATCATCACTGCGTCATCAAGCGGTGGTCGGAAACGAAACAGTAAAGGTGAGCATCCAAGACTGGAAGAGTGATTAGTACAATGGGTTAGGCAATGCAGAGGGCAAAATGTGCCTGTAAGTGGCCTCTTACTCAAAGAAAAAGCAAAATCATTCGCCAAAGAGTTGGGCATCCCGTTTTTCTTAGCTAGTGATGGATGATTAACGAATTTTAAGAAAAGAAACGGTATTGTTTTCAAAAAAATTTGTGGAGAAAGTTCTAGTGTTGACGATAACCTGTGTTCAGAGTGGCATCGTAAACTTTCAACTTTGTTAAAAAATTACGAGCCACGAAACGTGTTCAACACAGATGAAACCGCTCTATTTTTTAAATGTTTACCAGATAAAACTTTCACTTTTAAAGAAGAAAAATGCCACGGCGGGAAACATAGTAAAGACAGGTTAACGATTTTATTAGCAGTAAACATGGACGGCTCCGAAAAGTTAACTCCACTCATAGGAAAAGCTGCCAAACCTAGGTGTTTTAAGGGCATACGTTCATTTCCTATAACTTATCGTTCAAATAAAAAGGCATGGATGACGACAGAATTATTTAATGAATAGTTATTTTCACTCAATGAAGACATGAAAAAACAGGAACGAAAAATTCTACTGTTTTTAGACAACTGTACAGTTCAAAATAACCCCCACCTTTAACTAATATAGAACTTCAATTTTTTCCTCTTAACACCACATCGAAGTTGCAACCACTCGACCAAGGTATAATTAAGAATTGTAAAACTTTTTACCGTCAAGAAGTTGTAAACAATGTTTTGGAATGCATTGAAAGTGAACAAACGCCAAACATTAGTGTATTAACTGCTATGATATTTGTTGATAAGGCATGGAAAAAAGTGGCTCCTACTACGATACTCAAGTGTTTTAAAAAATCGGGATTTACCATAGAAATTCAAGAAACAGAAAACGACCAGTTGAATATTGAATCGATACAATGGAATTCCCTGCCAACTCAAGAAAATGTATCTTTCACCGATTATGTCAATGTAGATGAAGATGTTGCTGTATGGGGAGTCCTCTCTGACGCCGAAATTTTGGAAAATACATTAAGCATTGATAAAGACAATGAAGATGACACAAGTCCTGTACCTCTCGTGACTTTAAAAAAATCCAGTTCATCCTTGGAAAAATGACGAAATTTTTCGCTCCAGTCAGAAGTCACTGTTGAGGTTTTTGATGCTTTATTTACTATAGAAAATACTATTGAAAAAATGAAACTAAATTCAATGAAGCAGAAAACCATTACAGATTTTTTTTAAAAATAATAATCTTTTATAATAATAATAAATAATTAAAAATGTTAAAATTAACAATAAATAACTCTAATATGTATGTACTGTAGACAACATATTTTAATAAACTAAAATGGTAACCTAGTTTCTGTAGATGTATTTAAACAATAGTAGGTAGTTACACGTTACACCTAATTAACAAAATAGTATATTATTTATCAATATCACAACAAGTAAGAAGTAATTTAATAATAATAACATTTTCAGCTTCTTTGTTCTTCCAAGCAATAAAAGATAATAATGGTTATTTGCACTTTCCAGGCTTATTAATTACAAATAAATTTTATGAAATTCTGGCCATCTTCTACCTGACTTCCTTCCCGGCAGAAATTGTTTAAAACAGAAAAACAATTTAATAATTAAGTAGTAGGTACTATTACTAGTAATACAATATAGCGGAACGCGTTAATGACGTTTATTCTGATCACTTGTACAGCAAATTATTATATTATTCTAATTTATAACGATAATAATTATTGTTACTCATTTCCAATTTAATTTTGGA
Source organism: Rhopalosiphum padi (assembly GCF_020882245.1). Lineage (NCBI taxonomy): Eukaryota > Metazoa > Arthropoda > Insecta > Hemiptera > Aphididae > Rhopalosiphum > Rhopalosiphum padi. The sequence goes on from NC_083599.1 coordinate 57,723,817, forward strand.
CAATATTAATTTATATTTAACGAACACAACTATACGTCTATAACTATTACAGTTTTAAAATGTACAAAACGAATGAGCAGTTAAATTTGTGTTGCGCCTGTCAGCTGGAAAAATAAAATGTATTATGATTATAAATTAAAAATTAAAAATTTCGAATAAATAATTTTTGTTGTCAATATTATACATAGTGGTCATACTGTATAACCAAGGTTTTGATAGTTAACATGTGATAACAGAAAGTGATAAATATTCAAAATCACAGTCAACGAATTTTCGTGTGTTTGGACCAAATTTGCTTAATAAAGTATAAAGTACTATGATTTATCTTTTGTGGGAACTGAATAACTTATGGATTATTTTATTATATATGGCAATTATTTGTTTTTTATGTTAAATACCTAATTTTGTATCATTTTCTTGCTTAAAAATTTGAAAAAAAAGCTTATTTTAACTACTTATGTAGGTGTTCAATTACTAGTTACTAAAATTTAACAAATCCTAGTAATTTTTTTAAAATTAAAAAAAAACACGGTTGCTTACATTTGTGATTTCTGCCGATAAGTTTTTTTATTTTACTTACAAGTTACAATTGTTAATTTTTAAACACTTTATATACAACTACTGTTATATAATATAGTTCTAACATTGTTACTTTCCTACAAAGATATTTATTTTAATGGTTACCAAGTTGGTTTTCACTAATATATTTACTTATAGTTATGTTTGTTTAAAATTTTTATTCTAATCCTGTTACTAAGTTTGTAATTAGGTATATATGTATATATTTAAGTTTTGTGTTATTTTTAATAAAGGAACTACATTTCATTCATGAATTATATTAAATATAAATTGTTTTATCAAATATTTGTAGGTGTTCATACACTGGGTTTGAAGTGTTCATAGACTAGTCTGGTGTATTCAATCACTAGGATTTCACTTATTTTTTTCAAAAAAACTAATATACTTAATAGTAAATTAGTTTTATATGGTTTTATCAATGTTAGTTTAATAAACAGTTATGCCCAGTGGCATAAACTGGGTGCTACAAATGCAGCACTTGCACCACCACATCTAAAATGTGGTGGTGCAATGTATGTTTTTGCACCACCAGAAAATCGTTGAAATATATAATAATATATAAACAGATACAAAATTGTAAATTCCGTGCATGTAATAGGCATTATCAATTAAATTATTATTCTATCTAGTATCTATGTTCTAAAATAGTAAAATAAAAAATACGGCAATAATTCAGTACCTGACAAATTAGAATCAAAAATAGAATACATAAAACAAACTTACATTCAAAAAGGTTTTCCATTATTTACAGAGACATTAAAAATATTCCTAACAATACCTACTAATACAGCAGGTTGTGAAAGATCTTTTTCTTGTCTTAAGAGGTTAAAAACTTACCTTAGAACGACTATGGGGCAAGAAAGGCTAGTAGTTTAGCTACTTTGCAGATCGAAAAAAAGAATAATATTAATTTATATTCATAAATATTCATAAATAAGATTCAGGAACTGTGGAAAGAGGACGTAATCTCAACTTAAAATAAATAAAAAAACATTTTTGACTATTTTTTTTATTAATATTATAATAATAAAGGGTTTACTGCTAAAATAATTCAAAATGTATTTATTATTTAAAGAAATATATTATGGGAAAATATATAGTTTATAGGAAAGGATTTTACTTAAAAAGTTGGATTATTTGTGTGTTGGAAATTACCTATAGGTTGAAAATATGCCTCTGCACCACCAGAAATTGGACCCAATTTACGCCACTAGTTATACCAATCTTAATATCTAAAATGTGTAAATGTGATACTGAAAACCAATTTATGAATACATTTTAATTACAAACAAATCCTTAACTGTTAAATCACTGGTCTGTTCACCCAATACCGATAAAATATTTGTATGGTTCAAAAAGTTTTAAAATTAAATACGAAATTATTGATGCGTTGTTATTATAAATATTTGAATATTTAATGATACAGAGGCACAATTTTTTTTTACAAGAATTTAAGTTAACATTTTGAAAAATTCATGAAAACGTAAAAACTTATTTAGAGATAAGTATGAATAAATTGTTCAATTTTTATAGCTTAGGCTTTAAATTGTTTTACAACGAGTCCGTATTGGAACCAAAATATATAAATTATATATAAATACAATTATTTAAAAGTAGAAATTTTTAAATTTCTAATTTGGATGAAATTAGATATTTAAAATATTTTATTTATAATTTTTACAAATGTAATGTGTTCGACATTAAAATTAACATTTAATCGACGACAGAAATTAGTTCAACCTACCCTATTACTAATAGTAAAACACATAATATATTATATATTATAATATAATATACATTACAGTGATTTAATCAATGACGAGGTATCTCGTCATCTACTATTCTGCAACGCAATACTTTCCTTCTTTTTTTCTATTTCCATTAGAATACGTAGAAACAAAATAGTTGTTGACATTTAAAAATCAAAAGTTAATATTCCTCAAACGTAAAACAAAAAAGAGGGAATTTCGAAACATATTCTCAAATAATATGCATTTATAGTCCTTATTACCATACTTGAATATTATGCATCAAACGTCACAATCCAGAAACATTCCATATGAGGAGATAGAAAAACTACTATTGCCAAACATTCTGAACACACTGTATGTACTTGTGCATATTCACGCAGGTCTATCGTTTATGATTATATAATATGATGTGCATTGTGTACAATATCTGTATATGATAGGTACCTTATACGTGACAGCTTGAAAATGTAACGTCCGAAAGTTCTGTCCAGCGACACGGACATTTCACGCGCACGGTCGCCGCAGTCTGCATGATAACGGTTGCCAAAGTCGGCGAGAACTCGACAAGTGGCGGATATTAAAATTATCATACATAATATTATCGTACATTTAAAATCTTCACGGCGCATATAATAAGCGTATTCACGTGTGCGTGTGTGTATGTATGTATGTATGTTGTCTTGCACGATGCATAATATCTAATAATATTATTTTTATCATATTTTTATGGGCGGGGAGGGATCCGAAGAGACATCTCACCGATAGCTGCAATATAGTGCCGACGATATATGTAGGTATAATATGCGAGCTTGGCAGTTTTTGATGTAACATGCGATTCGATATGCGAACAAGACGATTTTCAACCGTACTAACCTACTACCAATAAATGAGTAAATGATAATATTCTATGAGCCTATGATCACATTATACTATCATAGTACCATTACTATCTAGTACCTACCAACCTATACCTATATTTTGGATTGATCCTATTGTTAAAATTAACATCAATTATTGTCATAAAAATCAAAACTTATTGTTACTAAAGTTTACTGATCATATAAATATTATAAGTAACATATTTGTATATAATATGTTTTAATACTGTGGTGGCATAATAGATTATAAAAAATATCTACCTACAAAAAATGTTTAATTTTTTTAAGTTATTATGCTTGTGTTGGAGTTAGAAAGTTTATAGGTGCAAACATCGAGTAATACATAACATATATTAATAACATTTTTTATTTTTATAGATTACTGGGCATCACTGAGATATTTCATGCAGTGGAGGCCAAAAGTTATCTATATCATTGTTATTGAATAATAATAAAATATGTACGTATGTTATGTTAAACTAATATAAACTTTAGCAATTTTGATCTATTTAAAGTATAGGAAGGTCTTAACACTGGTGGAGTTTCCAACTACCCATACAAGTAAGAAAATAAAACTGGTGAACTTTACGTTAGACCTTATCATTACCTTTTTATCTAACCGGTACTCTGGCGGTTTACAATCGCCCATTTTTCTTGATTATTAAAAAACTACCTAACTAGTTACTTTAGCTAAGTGTTCTCTTTTTTTAAAGCTCTAATTAATGTAACCTAACTCAAGAATTAATGTTTTTGACCAAATACATTATTGCAATTTTTTTAATAAAGAATTTTTTATATTATATTTTTACTATCATAGTATCATGTATATTGTATATACTATAAACTTGAAGGGTTAAGTATTAATATTTTTTATAATTATTATTATTACTAATAAATTAATAAAATTGCGTAGAACTAACGAAGGATTCACTGCAAAAATCGTAGAATAACTAAATGTATACGAACGTGAAATGTGCTATAAGGAATAGGTACACTCGATTTTTATATCAGTTGGCAGTTATTATAGAGTTTTAAAATGTACAAAACGGATGTGTAGTTTAATTTGAGTTGCACTGCAGTCAAAATAATATAATGCGGTCAACAGCAGTTCAACCTAAACTATTATAGGACATGGGGAGATTAATTCATTGTAGTTTGAAAATAAAAACTATGTATCATCGTTATTAAATGCGTACAAAATTCAATATTTTAATCTGGCGCCATAAAATATTAAAGTATTTAAAAATATGCACGTATTTTGAGAAAAGTGAGAAATCATAAATAAAATGGCATAATTTATTGAAGCACGAAAACAAGATAGCCCTGTATAGTGTATATTATACTATAGTTACTAGTATATTACTATACCTACATAATATACACATTTCATACAATATTTCAATAGAAATAATATTTTAATGATTTGCAATCACATCGCGGGCTTGAGTCGTGTACATATTATTTTCGTCTACCCAGTTTATATATTGTGTATTAGAATACATTATACACATTATTTTTATTACATATACCTATATAATAATTTATAAACTGTAAACACTATGTGCATATTATTATAATATACATATACACATCAGTCACAGTGTTTCAAACGGGTTGACACTGTATGAATATAATATGTAATTAGTATATGTCTGTACGGTGCAGTGGCTAAAATTGAAACAAAAAATAACTGTGGGGGCGACGATGTCGAATGAAAAAAATGTTTTCTCGTCATTATACTGTGAACGCGGTCACCCCATCCGATAGATGCACATTTGAAATTATGAATATTAACATGTTAAACAAACATAATACTTATACATATTAAATTGCTAAAATTAAATCAATAGCACTGCAGCATTAAAGAGTAGCAGAAAATGAGTGTTGTTTTTTTCGAATTTTTTATTGTAGACATTCCTATTAACCTATACAGCAGTATACATAAATTACATATTATATGGGTAACTGTAGTTTTTTCATTCGATTTTTGTTAATTATTTAATTAATTTTTTTTAAAGTTAAAATTCCGCAAAACATTCTACAAACATATATTTCAGAACAGTTTTAAAAAATAACAATCACATACTAATGTTAATTATATTAATTAAGGAATCCTTTTAGTGTGATGGTAAGTCTACATAATACATACACGTCTGTTAGTTAATAGTTGATTAGTTGATATTGTTAAATCGTACGAGAACCATAAATATATATAAAAACAAATGTAAAGAATTGTAATGCCTTTATTTTATCATTACATGCTATAACTTAACATATTTATTTTTAATTTGACTGATGAAAACTATTAAAATTCACCGTTGGACGGAGTTTGCACTATTCGCCCATCGTATACCGTAACACAGTTTAAACCACGGTTATAGATTGACACGGACTTTGATCGTTGTTTGTTGTTTTCATTGTTTATGAAGTGAGAATAGAACATGGTCACCAAATGCAACACTGAGTGTATAATATATGTTTGATTTTATCAGATCAAAATACTAATATTATAATTATACACTGTCACACATAATGGTCAGGGATCGTAGGACGTTATAAAAGCTAATCGGTACGCGTATAGTCGACTCGGTCCCTTTTCCACTTCACTTTCTAAGTTTATTATAAGTTGTACTTATCGTAGTAAAAAAAAAATCAAAAATCGTTGGTCACAATTTGTGTTTATAAGCATTTAAAGTTTAAATGTTTACGAAATATTATATCAAAATCGCGAAAATTTGCAAGGAATTTTTAAGTTAAAAACTCTTAAAATTTTTCTGATTTATACCTAAGGTTAAAAAACCCAATACAAGGTTATCCATAAGTTTTCCTTCAGGTAACTATAAAAAAAAATTCCAGCGTTAATGTAAAAAAAATTTTTATAAGTTTATAAAATTTAAGTTTTTATGAAATCGCGTAAAATAACGATATATTACAATTTAAATATAGGTTATAATATAATATATCCTACTAATTATCATAGACTGACAAATCATCTCCGTTCAGAATCGTTTTTCGTATATAGAATGATACCTGTCATTGCATTCAAATTTAACACATCCATTATAGTGGCCTACTCTCTGTCTCTACTATACAGCAGAGCGATACTCACTTGCCTACCTTTTTTTTTTTACTTTACTTTAAATCTTGTACAGCAGTACAATTCATTTTGAATGTGGTCTAACCCACATTAAAACTTAACCAACTTAATTGACTGGTACTTTATAGATGGTTTAAAAGGCAAGGATATATACATACTAATGAGTTATAGTTATTTTTCTTGGAGTGGATTTACTAAGATAAAAAAAAAGTTGAAAAATAGACAAAACTTTTAGTGCCCGTCCTGCAAAATTTCACTTTTGTGGGTTAGGCTGTTATGGCTCTATTCAATAGCTACCAGCCTATACTTCGTTAAAGACCACGAACAATTGGTATAAATATTAGGATAAAACATATATCGTTAAATTTAAAGACTTTCACTGACGTTTAGCTGTAAGGTCGTGGTTAAACTGATTTGAAATATTGTTTGACCGTCGCGCGTCGTGTCAAAAGCGCCGCCACAATCTTTTAATGCCGATAATTAACATTATAGTCGAGTAGTAGTTGTAGATAAGTAAACAACAACGCTGATTGTCGATATATCAATCACGAATTGCCCGGCATCTGCAATCGTCGTATTAAAAATTAGTCGGAAATTAGCGTGTATTAAATATTAAATTCGTGTCCGCATTAAATTCGTATGTCATCCGTTTATTAGATTTCGTCCGCCACTCGCGTAACGGTTTTCATAACTTTGTCCGCAATAATTAGGAAACGCCGATTCGGCATGAGTGAGCCATTAAACAATGTGACATAATAATATTATATTATTCACCCACAAAACAATAACAATAATAATATATTCACGATTCGCCCCGTGCTATACGCGCATAACCTATATGTGTAGGCACGATGACGGTATACAAAGTAGGCACGTATAACACGCGTAATGATAACATTATGAGGAAATATCCCGTACGCAATACTATATACCTACAATCAGTGGCGTATTTATGGGGGAGAGGGTTTCCGAGGGGTTCAGGGGTTGATGATTCAGCTAATGAGAACAAAAAGTGTTTGATTTCATTTCATAATTTTACTAGATTTACACATATAATATGTAATACATTTTTCACCTCCTCCCCCCCAAAAAAAAGTTGTAAATACTCCACAGCCAACAATACATACCTAAAACCTACAGCTCTGTGTACAAGTCGAGAACTATAGGTATTTCGTCGACTCGTGTACAAGCTGCAATGCTCACTACGTTATATATATATAGTATAATAATACGCGTGCGTATGTATATATAACGATATTATATAATGCATATAACTACAATATTCGCATTTCGCGTCGTGCACACGAATATCATCATTATAAATGGCGTGTTGGCGATGGTAAATTGTACGACGGCAGCGAGACCGACACCTCCAACCCTCGGGTCGGCGGCGTGCAACAATATGTGCATATATTATTATTATTATCATCATCGTGATTATTTTATGCGAAAATCACCCTTTCGCGGGACGCGATAATAATTGATTCGTATAATATTTGAAACGTAATAATTATTTGTTTGTGGTGCCGCACGGCAGCCGTATACATATATATATACATTATACATAATAATATTATATATTATAATATGCGTGTTGCGCGGTGTTATTATAATAATATGTATATTGTATATACGCGGTGGTGACGTGATTGCGCGGCGGCGGCAGCTGCGCTCGTCGAACAAAATCATCGCGAACTACGGTCATCGGCTGCTATTATAGAGCTTTGCGCGCGCGTTCGAAATGATGTTCGCGCAAAACACGACGATGGCTGGCGGGCGGCGGTGACGATGACGGAAACGACACGCTAGTCGACGCTACCGGGGCACATCGACGTTATATAATACGTTATTGGCATCCGCGGTACAACGATATTTTACTGTAGCAGTGGCGTACGCACGGGTCGGGTTCTAGGGTTTTAACCCTCCCCGAAATTTTTTTTGTATGTTAAATAATATGTTTATTGTCCGTGGACTAGGGTCTTTTGAACAAAAAACTAGCTGAACTATACTTATTAAGATAGTGAGCATGACTGAACTAATGGTAGTCTATGCCTACAACCGGGGCTTATACCATAGGGCATGGTCACCAAATGGCGGCCCGCGTGCCGCATACGGCCCTCGAACACATTTTATCAAGCCCGCAAACAAATAATAAATAACACATATTACGAAAACATTATAATTGTAAATTATCATTTTTGTTAAATATTATTGGTTTTTAAATAATGTAAATATGTACTTAGAATTTTGATGGCCCGTGAAAAATTTTCAGATCCCTAATGTGGCCCTTCAAAAATATTAATTGGAGACCCCTGCCATAGGGCATAGACGATATACCTATAAACAGTTTTTTTTAGACTGCTATCAAAGCAACACCGCGCCATATTCATATCATGAGACAAATTATTATTCAAATAGGTATTTGATTAAATATAACATATTTATTGATAATAAATTATAGTAACTCTGAATGAACTTAATTTTTATCAAGCCACTTGAATGTTGACTTATAACTTACGAATTACAACTTATAACTATCAAGTTATAATTATAGTTTGGCATTCAGTTGCCATTTACAAATAATATGAGTGTTAAAAGAAAATATGTCTCAATATTAAGTTTTTTTCCAAAAAAATAGTTATTTTATTATTTTGTTTATAGTATACATGTTACGGTCCAAGTGGATAGATCAGTCATTATAATACAAATGTCCAAGATGTTTGGGCAAAGTAAATAATACATACATATGTAATGCCCATAAGACTAGTCACTGTATATAAGGTTATATAGTAAACAATGCTAATACTGGTATGGAGTCAAAATAATAATTAAATGAAAATGTTATGTATTTTTTTAATTATTTTTTTGTCCTATCCTTTGGATATGTTGACAATTGACTTAGATTCTTGTACGATATTTTATTCTATTATTTTGTATTAGGTACTAGTAGTCGTGATTATGGTTGTATTATCGATGTGAAATATTTGAATTGAACAGCGTTGAGGGTGTCCTGGTTAGTGGTTTGGTGGGTTCACACAACACCGTGTAGTATTATGGTGCCGTGAAATTTTATACCTATCTAATACGTAGGCAACAACTCACAAAGTGTTAGTAACCTGTTATATACTTATATATATACCTACTAGTTGAACCCGACATTACAGTAGAAACTTTAAGTGAAGATAAATAAACACATATTAATTAACTGAATTATCATAGAAATACCTATATACACCATAATGTTATATAATATGTATTATTTTAATGAGTTTTCAATAATTTATTATCCACTTTGTTAAAACGTAGATACTTACGAGATATAAGAAACATCAGACTTGTAAATACTATTACATTACTTAAGGTATTTTAAAATAAAGTTTAAATCATTCTCAATAATATAATAGGAGATCAATGTGAACGTGTTTTTACAAATATATTATGCTAAACGAGTGAAAAATATAACTAATATTGATATAATATTCTATTGTTTATAATTATTATGTTTGTTATAGTATATTAGATACCTAGGTACGTGATTTTTGCATTGAATAGCTATCAGCCTAATGCCTAGATATGACCATTATATTATTTATGACTGATATTTAATATTATAAAAATATAATACAATTATTACGTATAATATATAATATATATGTATACAATTAAAAAATAATAATTAATAAAAAATAAATAAATAACTCTCCCCCCCATTACCAAATTCCCAATTAGTAAATGAATAGGTAATAATAAAAATAATCTTTGATTAAAAAAAAAACACATAATAGATATTGGTAAATACCTATACAACCTACTTACCTCCTTTTTTTTACCTCCTTTGAGTAAAAACAAAACATGAATATTTCTGTGATACAGTTTTACAAAAATGAGTTTAGTCTTTGGTATATGTAATTCTCTAAAAGTTAGATAATTATACTTTCTAGTGGACAATAGCTAATCTTATATTATCTTATATTTTCTATAAAAATACTATTGCCGATCGGCAATTATCTAAGGGCCATATCACTAATAAGTTATTAGTAAATAGTAATAAGTAGAGGTCGGAATAATATTCTTTTGCATATTTTTTTTGAGTCTATGCAGTTAAATTTCGGTTTGAAATCTATAAAAATTATGAATCATATAATTCAATGGCAAAAGTTTTTTTTGCATATTTGAGAATATTTTAAGATGAAAGAATATTTCGTATAATAAAGAATATTAGAGAATATTTCGATTAATCTTTTGGGATTTGGATATTTTTTGTTGTAAGGACGAAAATTATATATAATATTAAATAAGTGTTTAGTCTGTTGTTATTGAGATGACTATAAATGGAATAATGATTACGACGCTCAATAAGTCACGTAGGCTAAAAATGAATTGGAAAAAACACTTCAAAAATAGCTCCAAACGTTCGTTTATGACATTAAGTAACGAGTTCATAGAATAGATATACAAAGTTCATATTGTATAACATAATATTATACGCGAGTGTAGTTCATTTAGTTGATATCCCATCAGTCTATGGTTTAATGCCGCGCGTCGTCTATACGTAATATTGTCATACTGGGTGTAATTTATTTGTCCTGTTAAATTATTTTCAATATGCCGAAAATCCCATCAAGTAAATTAAAAAATTTAATTGCACAGTGGATACTACCATTAAATAAAAACAATGTCATTTTTACAACTGATGGTGCTACTCTTTTTTGTCAACTGTGTAACAAACACATACCATGCATTAAAAAGTCTCAGATTACACAACACGTACACACATCTTTACACCAAGAAGCTCTAAACCGTAAGTTAAATACTTCAAAACAATTATTTTTATCGGAATCTACTTCTAAAAAAAATGTAAATGAATTCTATGAAGACTTATGTTTGAGTTTTATTTCTGCTAATATACCGTGGTATAAACTACAAAATCCACAATTCCGTGCATTTTTAGAAAAATATATTGGCAAACATATACCCGATGAAAGTTTGTTACGTAAAAATTATCTTCCACATTGTTATGATAAGACTTTATCCAATATAAAAAATGAAATTGGGGAAAATAACATTTGGATTGCGGTTGATGAGACGACAGATATAAATGGTCGTTATGTGGCAAATTTATTGGTTGGTATATTAAAGTCAAATCATCCGACTCGTTCTTTTCTTTTAACATGTAAAGTTCTAGAAAAAACTAACCATTCTACAGTGGCTCGATTTGTGAATGATGGGTTAAAATTACTATGGCCCTTGGGCGGAAATGATGAAAAAGTGTTGTTGATGCTCTCAGATGCTGCACCATATATGGTGAAAACTGGACAGTCATTAAAAGTATTTTATCCCAATTTAATTCACGTGACATGCGCAGCTCATATGCTTAATAGGGTAGCAGAAAAGGTTAGAGAAATGTATCCAGACGTAAATTCATTAATTAATAACATAAAAAAAGTATTTTTAAAAGCTCCGTACCATGTTCAAGTGTATAAAGAACTGTTACCTGATATTCCGTTACCCCCCGAACCGGTATTAACAAGATGGGGAACATGGTTGGAAGCTGCTGTTTTTAACTGTGATCATTTCCAAGGTTTAAAAAAAGTTATTGAAGAATTAAGTAAACAAAAATCTCCTAGTCAGTCTATACTTAAATGTAAATCAGTTCTTGAATTAAAAACTGTAGAAAATGAATTAATATTTATTAAGACCCATTTTCTTATGCTTATAACAGCCATAAAAAATTTAGAAAAGTCAAATGTGACTCTTGTTGATTCGATAAATCTTATTGAAAGTACAATTGTTAAACTTCAACAAATACCTGGAGAAAATGGAGAAAAAATAAAAATAAAAATTGAACAACTTCAACAAAAAAATCAGGGACTCACAATTTTAAAGAACGTAGCAAAAATGTTGAAAGGAAATAATGAAATACAATTTGTAGATAATTTTTCACCTACTATGGTAACTGATTTGCAGTATGCTCCTGTGACTTCAGTTGATGTTGAACGTTCGTTCAGTACATATAAAAACATTTTAACAGATCGTCGTACGAAAATGACGCCAGAACACATGGAACAGAATATAGTTGTTAACTGTTTCCAAAAAGGAGAATTGTCTTAAATAAAATATATCATTTATATAACTTTATCATGTTAATAAAATGTTAAGTTAAAGTATTTTTTAAAGCTAAATTATAATGTATTGTTTATTTAATTAAAAATATATTATACATTTATATATATATATTTCATTTAATATATATAATTATACCAAGAATTACCTTTTTTTAAAAATATAAAAGCATATTTTGAATTTAGGAGAATATATTACTTTAAAAACATATTTTTTGTATATTTAACTACAATTATTAAAGAATATTAGAAGAATATTATCAAATTTTTAGGAGAATATTAGCATCTTATTTTGGCTATTTTAAGAGAATATTATTCCGACCTCTAGTAATAAGTAATAACTAATAACTGTTTATAAATATTATTATTTATCATTGAGTTTATATTACGATTTGCTAATTTACGATATCATTATGTATTTTTCTGTCGGACTCCGAAAGTATCAGTGTTCAGTATAATAAATAGTATATGATTTTACTATGAATATTTCCTAGCCTTCCAGTTCCAGGTAATTTTGTTATTTTAAATTTTAAAAATTAAAAGTTTCAAACTGGGTTACCTATTTAAATTTTAATAAGAACCATCATTGTTGATTCAGTACACATTTTCAAAAAACTATCAGATTAAATTTACTTCTATAATGATTAAAAAAAAAAAACAAATAATAATAACATGTAGATATTTTATGATATTAAAAGTCCTTATTAGTTAATATATACAAATGTATATGCTGCGTAATATTCGATCAACATTTTTTTTTAATTCCTGACACAATTCTATTTTTTATTAACCAACTTTTTTCATCTTAGCCTACGTATTACAAAAAATTCCCTACTACTACTAAATAATCTATTACTACCCTTCTGCATAACTCTGGTTCGAGTCACGACAGGGGTCACCTGAATGTGCGTCCCACTACTCCCACTAATTATATACTTAATAACATTTTAATAGCCCATATGCGTCCACAATAATATCACTAATCGTTTTGGTCCAAAGTACGTCCGCAATCTTATCGCTGATAATTATACTACTTATAAATATACTAAATTTAGTATATTGGTACATATATTCCTTCTTAGACATTAAAAAAAAAAATACAAATAGACATAACAATTTTGATACAAACCTAATAATGTATCTAAAAAAATTAGATCATTGAATGAAAAAAAATTTAAATTCATTGAAGATAATATACAAAAATAATTAATTGAACGAATTTCTAGATTCGATTATGAGAAAATTGCTGCATTCAAATTTCAATTAAAAATAAATAGGTAAATTATATAAAAATATAAATTTTAAGTAAAAATTAGTACTGTCATCCAACATTTTTAAAACAAAATAATTAAAAAAAACAAATTAAAGTTAAATTAAATAATAAATCAAATATTTTTGGGGTGTAAGCCAGTTTACCTCCTCGTGGTGCACCCTGGGGAACTCTAAATGAACTGGGATGCACTTGGGCTACGGCAAAATATGACGTTTTTTCTTGGGACGCACTTTGGCGATACATTATTCCTGACCCACTAGGAACTTTAAACTTCAAGGGGTTATTACGGGACGCACTCAAGAACCTCCGTCGTGACAACCAAGGCCGTATCTGGGGGAGGGTTTTGGGGGTTCAAACCCCCCAAAATTTTTTCGTGTTATATTATGTGGTAGTAGGTAAAATAACTTCAAATCAAAAACACAATTTTTTTAGCTTAACCCCCCTCCCCGAAATTATTTTTCAGTTACGGCCTTGGTGACAACCGACCAACTATTCGAAGAAACTACCACGATGTCTACACCTATATTGTTAATATAGGTAAGTAGGTAAATAGATATTAAATATCAAAATAAATATTGTTTGTATTTTAATGTGTATCCGTCATGTTAAACTCGAAATAAATATCAACTGGGCCAAATACAAGTAGGTGGGTGCATTGAATAGTTTTCTGTGTGTCATACAAGCATACTGAAATCAGTGAAATGAAAATTGTATAATTATGCTTTTATAATTTTTACTATTAATTGTCCAATGTCCATTGATAACTTGTAGCTACGGGGCACACAAACTGACATGCCTGATGTTGTATAGTGTATACTACAGTGTCTATCTTCAAATATAGTATGAACATAAATACATTATACGTACCTACTTCGGGAAATAAAAAAAACAAGACTAAAAAACATTTTAAAATGTTTTGATTTTAGAAACAAAAAAAAAAGTTACATTAGTTTTGATTGAATAATTAACGTAACCGGTTAGGCAAGTGAAGATCTCTCAGAATAGTAATCTAAAAATTAAATAAAAACAATTTACGTAGAAGGTATAAAAACCAGGTGTCAGACACTCTTTATACCGACCGATTCGGTTTATACCGAAACTCGTGCCGGATAGATGTGTGTTGTGATACCTATATAAGTAAATTAAATATTTTATGAAAGAAATAATCATAATAATCGAGTTGGAATAAAAACTGTTCTGAGTTCGTGACGCATTATACATTTATGCATGATGTTATTATTTTCAAAATAATTTGAGAAGCTATATAATTATTGAAAAAAATCTAAAACGGCCTATTATACTAGTATTGTCCATAGTCTATTTGCACTTGTAGTGTAATTTAAGTAGTTTAGTTGTAATACCTATTTGGCTATACCTATTAATGTTAATACAAACCTGAAGACATATTTTAATGTAAAATAATAATAAATAATAAAACCAACAATTTCTTAAAATAATAATATTTTGAAAATTGAACAAGTACCTACACAACATTATAAAATGAAAATAAATGTGTTTAGCTATCATGCGAGACGCGCTTAACATAATATACATAAACACTTATACTCTTAATATTTCACACAATTATGCAAACTAGCATATTTATTTTCTTTTATTACTTATTATTAACCTAACCGTCTTGTTTTAAGCATAATGTTTTGTCTTCGTACTTTAAGATTTCTCCATAATATACGTATTGTGTAATTAAGTAATTTTTACTTTGTTAACTTCACTCCTTTAATTTATATGTGTTATCTGTATTTTAAAACCTTCTAACAACCACGTCTGAACATTTACACTGTGTCATATTGCCAACCCGACTGACGAGCAGTTCACTTTAAATAAAATTGTTTCTCTCTTATATGTTTTTAATTTATTAAAATGAAAATAAGGTTTAAACTTTAAAAGCATATCTATCGTTTAATAATTTATTACCTATATGGCCTACATAAGTACAAATTAACCAAACACCTTCAGTCTTTAAATGACTCTATGAACAACTAATAATATTTTTATACAATGTATTCATTAAGCCACATCAATAAAAATCTAAATTACGATTTACGTAGGTATTTAGAAATAATAGTTTAAATTTTAAAATAAACAATAAATATATATATATATTTTTGTAAAATATTCACTTACAAATAAATCATTCATAGTTTAATAGAAAACGTCGGCACATTGGATTTTGAACGTAGGCTACAACTTTGGTGAGTAAAAGCTATTTAGGTCCGCGTTCGCATAACTTGAACACAACAAACGAAGCCCCTGTAATGTTCTGACCCTTCGTTTTACAAATATAATAAATGTTTATATTTATTCGTTCCAAAGAACCTAACCAAAGTTTTTATATTCCGCAGTATAGATATAAATCGCCACACTTCCAGTTTCAATTTTCATTTTCACAATTTGATATTTGGTATTTTTTGCACGTATTAGCACTACAATTATCTGATAGGTATCTAATATATTAGATAGGTAATCAGTTGGGTTAGGAAGTTATAGAAGCTAAAATAGGCAAAATGTACACAAAAAAAAATTGTAAAATAAATTGTATGAAAATATTTTAAACATGTAAAAAATAAAATTAAAATTACGAAAAAAAACCGATTTAATATTGTTAATAATATGCCAAAAAAAAAACAAATGAAGAATATTGAAAAATAAATTTATAGTTAATATTATATTATAGGTAATATGAGAGAATTGATTGGCATTTGAATGTATTTTTAAATTGAAAAAATATTGTAAAATCACTAAAATGTCAATCGTGTTCAAAAAATGTTCTAATGAATAAACAATAAATAGATTGGTAGCTATTAATAACTTATCGACAATAAAATTATATTTCGGCATATTAGCTCGATATAGATTAGGTAAATAAATACACATTGCACCGTTCTCGTTAAACTACCTAATACTCGTTAGTGACTATGACAATAAACGCAATACATTTTTTTGGAAAATATTAAACATGATCAATATGCGTATTAAAACAATGGAACATGCACTTTTCCCATAAAATTGACGAAATATACAAAATATACATATCACATTAAATTTTTAAACATTCTAACTTGGTTTGCTATACATCGGTAGCATATAGAAAAATATCTCCTCAAACTTCCAAGCTCTAATAATAAGTATTAGTATCAAATCAACTACTGATTACAGGCGCGAACGCAGGAAATAATTTCGGTAAATAATATCATACTATTCATTTGTAGGTCAGGTAATTTATTTTTTGTTCCTGATATTTCGGAGAGGGTTTAACAACCAACCCCCCTCCTGCGTTCGCGCCTGACTGATTATATTATACTTATACAGTAAAAAAATTGTCAACTAAAAAATAAGATAACAATTTTTAAAAAAATGTGTTTTTTAAGATGAAAATATAATACCTATACAGTCGTCTTCAATACTAGAAACTAAAGAACAATTATGATGAGAGACAACCAACTAGACTAATTATAAAGATCGGCCTAATAGGCTAATGAAAATTAGACCTACTTAGAAAAAATTTCCCATAATACACACACATAGGTATATATTAAGGAACTGTTGACAATTTGTAATACTTCTTATATTGTTTTACCCTAAAAAGTATCAGTGAGTTCACAGAAAAAATGTATATCAATATAATACATAAAATACCTATTATTCCTATTATTTATTACCACCATATTGTTAAATCATTATTACATCCAATAGTTTATATTTTTATAATAATATGTTCTGGAAACAGTGGAAACAACTATCATTATAATACTGTAATATTCTATAATTGTAACCAATCAGTTATATCAGTGTTTCTCAATCAGTATATATCTAGTCGAATAAGTCCAAATGTATCGCTATTTCAGAAATTATATTCAATGATACAAGATGTACAAATATTTATGACATAATTTATAATATATTCATTTGATATGATTTCTATGATGATTAAAAATAAATTCTCTGCTATAGACATTAATCATTATTTTTAATGTTATATTTAATATTATAATATATATTATAAATTATAATTAACCAATCCGTTTTTTTTTTGTGTGTCGCAAATTATGAAATATTTTAATTGTGTGTCATCATAAATCATAATACAAAAGGTTCAGAAACACTGGATCATATTATTATAATTTATAAATAGGTATTTTCATAGGCGCCAAGTACATGGGTGCTCGGGTGCTTGAGCACCCATTGAAAATATTTATAGGTATAGGTAGTGAGAGGGGAAAAGCCCCTCACGATTACTTGACATTGGTATGAGCACCCAATAGATTTTTGAAAACCTGGCGCCTATGGTATATTATCTTATGGTTTTAAAAATTATTTACAACAGTAGTAATTGTTTTTGAAAATTGTATCATCTTGATTTAAGATTTTGAGCAGAGCAATAAATATATTGGTATTATAATTATGTGTGTGTTTTTTTGTCATCAATAGGGTCTGGAAGTTTATGATATTTGCATGTTTTGATTGAATAGACCAAAAAATTTCCATTTCAGCTACAAATTTTTATTATACTCATATACATTTAAATACAAAATTTTATTTTGAGGTTTCTTATTTATTCACATAGATCTAAAAACTATGTATAAATGTTTATTATTAACTGCATTATAAATTCAAATATTGTGCAATTGTCAAAATAAATTACTTCTAAAAAACCTATTTAATTATAGTTGTATTTAACAGCAAGGCATTATTCAAATCTTTGATTAGAAACTGTAATTATAAAAAAAAAATTGTTGTATTAAAAGATTTTGACTAATATTTAAAAATTAAAAATTTTTAAAGGTATATTTCAGTGTTTTTAAATGTATAAATACATGCATATTTCAGTAGTTTTTAGTACATGAACTTCTGAGTGTTAATAATAACACTTTAGAGTTGTTAATAAAAGTGTTTACATGTAGATCAGAATAGGATTATTTGAGCTAATGCATTCAAATTGTCCAAATTACATGCCATAGAATCTATGGGTCCTACAATGAGTTCACCAGCTATCATTATTAGTGTTTAAACTAGCTTTTCTTAACTAACATCTTCACAATCATTGAGTATACAATATCTAAGACCTAACTACCCAAGAGTAAAAACTGACAAAAAATAATCAACAAACAAATTTTTTTATTATGTTGAATAACCAAAAGTTATGGATAATGCCTGTAGAATGTTTATATTATACTATATTTTAAAATAGTTTATTATGATACATTTTTTGCCCCATAATGAAATTAATGGAACAGAAAAAGAACCTTAATATGTACCTATCTGATTACCCATGCATTTATGTATATTATGTTTATCTATTGGCTATTAATTTTATCTAGTATTAAGTTTCCATCCTATTAATTTATGATATACTTAAAAGATACTTGTAAAACATCTAATTGAATAGCAAATTACTTTGTTTCCATTATTAAAATTTTAAGGCCAAAGAGGCTTAATATTTATATCCTTTCCAGTATTATAATATTATATTATGCCAAAAGAGAGAGTAACATGTTGTCAACAATTAAACAATATATACATTGTTTACATTTTTATAGAGTAGATACATTTTTAAAATAAATAATTACAACACAATTATATGTACGGGAAAAAACATATCTTTTACTCCGAAATTAACAACTTAACTATTTATAACACTAAGTCTTTCATATAATAATATTTTATATTAATGGGCAACATTTAAAACATATACCATAATAATATTATATTATATAAACATAAATTAACCAGCTTATTTCCTGGAAGAACCAAGATAGTATTATAAAAAATTAAGGCAGTACGAATATTGTTTACTCTAAAATATCTGCACTTGATTTTAACAAAAATGTAAAATTAGGAATTCATAACTGATAAATGTCAATGATAATATTTAGACAATTTTTGGATACTTAAAAATGTATTAAACTGTAACATGTTTGTAAAAAATATATAACTATGGAATAATAATATCAATTTTGAAGCTGATGATTAATGTACATATCCAAGTCAGGATGAATATAGATACAATTAGTGAGATGGCATTGATATTATCTAAATGATTAAAATTAATCTCCATCTATTTTTATACATGGAAGTGTATCATCTGCTAGATAACTTTTTATTTGACAAGACATTTTTTAAGTCATCTGGCAATGAACAAATTATATCATCCATTTTTACTTTCAATTGATCTTTGATTCTTTTATTTAACTGGTACCCTTTACTTTCACATTCATCCAGTTTTTGGCGTATTTTCAGTATCATGTCAACAATTTCTACTTCTTGTTTTCCTTCAAGCCAATTATTAATATCCTAAAACCAAAAATAAATTACAATATTGTGTTGAGTGTTTAATTGTATTAAAAAATAGTTAATTAGAGGCCATTATTTTACCACACTAGATAGGGCTTCAATTTGCAAGATTTGAAGCTTCATCATCATTCCTTTGTAACGAACATTGTACCAACCATTGAAATTTGGAGATCTAAAAAATTGCTTGTAAAGTCCTTTCCAGTCTCCTTTAATACCACTTGTGAGTTGAGGCCCTGCATATTCTAAACTAGCCAAAAAGTTGTCTGGATTAAAAGGCCAAGGTTTAGGAGCCGCCTGTAAAAATAAAACAAATACATTTTCTTTGTACACCATTACCACATAAGACAATTTTCATACCTTAAAAGGAGAAATATTCCTTTGTAAAGGCATTAATGATGACATGTATCGTTCAAGTGGTATCATAAAACTCTGGGTGAGTTCTAAAAAGTGCCGACGCAATAGAGCTGATTGCACTTCTTCTGGGCGTTTGTTTTGCATTCCTCCGAGAAGTTTTTTCACTATTGATTTATCTTTATACAAATAAGGTTTATACTCGGTATAAACTCCAGGTTTAGCATCTAATATTTTCAGATTCGATCCTTTTCTTAATTTACTTTTATTTGTGGTATCTAAATAAAAATAAAAAACAACCAATTTAATACATTTGATATTTGAATTCAAAAAGAGACAACTTTAAATAAATAGCTTTGAAGAAAAAATGATCAAATTAAACAAATAGATACATGTAACTAAAACTAAATGCTTTTTTTTCATAATCTATTGTGATATAGTCATTATGATAAAATAATTGTTTTATTATATCTTTGACTATTAAAACTTTAAAAATCAAATTTTGTTAATGTATTTAAGCTTAGAGTTGTACAGATTGATGATATTGAAAATACAATTTGGATCTAATTAAAAAGTAGAAAATTTGAAGTATTTTTTAAAAATAATATGTATAATATAGGTACATATTGTTAACAGATATTGTTAGATTTTTTTAATATGCATTATTTAAAAAATAAGCTGCATATTAAAAAGTTTTAAAAACCGTTTGGTTATTTTTTTAAATATTTGGTCTTCTGGTCTTGGTTATAAAAACTCAGAAATATATAATTCTAATAAATAATTACAACAAAAATAGTTATGGTGAAAATATATTAATATTATCAACTATTAATTTAAACTAGTTTTAAAGATAAGATGACTTTTAGAGCAATGTTAGGATAAATGACCAAAATATCATTTCAAAAGATGAAATTTTTGATAAATATTATATATTTACCTTTTTTTAATGTATCAGTAACTCTAACAATATGAGGCCAATGTTGTAATGTTTTTGTGAAATAAGGATTTGTTACGCCAAGTATTATAGGTGGCGGGTTCAATGTTTTGCTCATATATTCCTTGAACTCATTATCGTGTATTGTAAAATATGGACGATAATCTCCATAATAAGCCAGTGGCACTATTAAGCTAATAATTAAAAATAAAATAAAATGAGTTGTAATAAATTACCATTTTAAATCTTTAAACAATTTTAGTTAAATAAATCAATTTTACCTAACTAAAGCTTGAACGACCTGTGAACTGTAGGTAGGTGATGAGGCCATCACAACAATGGGTTCAGTCGTCAACACTAATTCCCATAAAAGATGCATTTGAGATACAATCGATGAAAAACATCCAAATGTATTCAGTTCGTACAATGATGATACAACTACTGGTAGCTGGTAATCAGGTACCATTGAGTTAGATGAGCTGCAGATTTTATTATTATCACACATCAGTTGAGCCTATAAACAAAATAGTTTTAATATTTAAATAGTACATGATGTTAACAATTAATTATGTTGATTCACAAACTTGAAGAACAATTCCTAGTAATGGCAAGCTAACTGTTTCTCCTGCATACAAATCTGGCCACTGTTTGATATCATGCCATGCTACTTCTATTCCAGTAATCCCGTGTTTGAAATACTCAGGTGCTATCGTCCCACAAACCTCAGTAAATAAACTAATGAATGGCAACTGAGATAGTATAATTACACTCTAAACAATAAAATATAATAATATAAATTAAATTTTCCTCCTATTTGTGTAGCAGGTATCTACCATTTAATATAAATGTAGTAGGTAATCTACATTCAGTTTAATTTGTGATTAGATTTTATAAATATTTATTATTAACAATTACCGACACATTTCTTTTGGAGTATGATGGTGGTTAGTTAATATATTTATGTGATATTAAATTGATTTGTATTATAAGTGTATATTACTTAAATTTATAATTTTAATTTATTATAACTATATTTTAATCCTTAATAACTAATAAAAAATACATTTTAATAATTAAAAATAAGTGTATTTAAACTTTGTAGAAGATTACCTACTACATAAATGCAGTTTTATTTTCTAAAATGTATACTAAATAAGTATTCATGTTATTTTGTATTAATATATTGTTAAATTTAATTAAATTCTGTTATGAAAAAACAAGTGAATGGTAACAATTAGCGTGCATACAAATGTAGGGGGGTTACATAAAGTTGGTTATTTCCACAAAAAGTTAAACATTAATTATTGTAATTTTCATTATTTAATTGAATAGTAATATGATATTGTTGAGGATATTTGTAATTTTTAAGTATATTATGTAAATTAATTTCTTTTTAATAGATATTTTAAAATTATTCTTATTATATATGACAATTTATAAGAAATAATTTTAGGTGATAATAGATAATCATTTTTAAAAATTTTGAAATATTAATTTTAATTTTACGAAAATAAGAATAATAAATTTGTTTCTTTATAAAAAAATTAAATAAATTATTAATTTATTGACGCGTGTTAAGTTATAAATAATTAAAAAAAATAATAATAATAATAACAATGACATACTTAAATTAATTACAAAAACTGATACCAAAATAATATTTATGTCTATCCCCAAATTGTTATTCAAGTGCATTACCAAGAATATCTACTGAATAGTGATATTAAACAGTAAGTACAGTGACATAAAATATATCTAAAGGAAATAAAATTATGAAAAAGAAAACACAATAGTATAATTACATACACTGTTCTTAATCATATTACATAAGATTAGATAAAAAGTATAAAGCAGAATACCAGCATTTAAGAAGACTTAACATTTTGAAATGTTATTTATTATTTGTTGTTAACATATTGGAATAAGAAACCAGATAAATATTCAAATATGAATATCATTTTAGAATATACCTATTTTAAATTGTTAATACTTATAAATAATTTTGGATATTGCATTTCTGGACAGCAAAATGTATAATTGTTTAATTTGATCATTCTCTCTCTTTTTTTTTTCAAAAATGTAGTTTATTTTTAAATGTTTTAAAAAAACTGAATGAAATCCTTAAAATTATAATTGATACAATTTAGCAATAATAATATTTTTAAATAAAAACAATTTATTCATGAAAATTAAAATGTATGGTTTACTTTTTACATTTTTTTAAAAAATATGTCCTGAAGCAATATCCAGAAAACTTGTTTAAGCTTCTTATCGTGATATTCCTTTTAATAATACACTACAATGATGGCCAAAACAATAAGAAGCATGATGTTGGTTATTACTTATTACTATTTTTATATGGCCCTGTTAATAACCTCTAGACATTAAAATACCTAGGTGTTTGATTAATATTATTTTATTATTACAATTAGAGTTAGTATATTGTATAACTAAGCACAATTAATATAAATCTAATTAAGTTACAATTAAAAGAAGTTTGTAATGAAAAAGTATTTTTGCAACATTTAAACTGTATTTAAATCAACACTGATACTATGATTAATAACATTAATACCAGAATGCTTGAACAATCAGTAAACATTTAATGAATTAATATAGTCACCATTGAATTAAACCATTTAATGTATAGTGCTTATTATAAATAATGCTTCTTTATCATAATTTAGTAGCCTATTCAATTTTAGTGAATCATTTAATTATTACATTATTTTTGCAACTTGGTATCTGACTATATATACTCAATCAAATTATGAAATGTATAATTAATTCCATACATAATACATTTTCAATAAAACAATGATTAATAATTGATTATTTTGAGCACTTAAAAAAAATTATTGGGTTGGTATATTTGTATTTCTAACAACGAGAAAGCCAAATGTTTTTGTAATTTTTATATTTTATCAGTGAAAACTATATAAAAGATAGAAGTGATAGAACCAATACAAAATATAATATCTAAATCAACTTTTATTTTGAGAATTTATGATATAATCATTGTAATATTAAGTTAATATGGTATGTTGTGTTACTGTTTTGCATATGATAAACAGAGATAACATAACTGATACATTATTTCATGTTCATTTTTGTGACCTACAAACAGAACATACCATTGTGAAGATAATATAATACGATAAAATTCATACAAAAATGTACAGTGTTAATTCAAGAACAAAATTAAAAGATATTTTACTAAGTTATTGAAGTTATTCAGAGATGTACTGATATTTAATTGGTAACCCAAATAAACTTTTTTTACCTGTAAATAATGTAAATTCATCTCTAAATCAGTAAACTTTTTGACAACGTAAAATTGTAATTTATTCTCAAAAGAAGTTAGTGTATTATAGAAAACAAACGGTTAAACATACTTTTTGAAAATAACCCCGTGGAAGAGACAGATCTTTGATTTGTCGAAAGAAAACAAACCCATACAAACAACGATGATCAGCTTGTAAGAAAACTGGACATTTTGTGTTATAATTTATATGGCGTTGACTGAGATTCAAAGGTTGAGAACATTTAATTTTGACGTGAAACCGAGTGTCTCCCATGCAGCCGGAATTGGAGTCTGGAAAAGCCAGGTAACAGAGGTTTGTTTTGTCTTCCTCGGACAATTTGACATTGTTTGGGTAGACCAACTGAGAAAGTAAAAAAAATATAAGACAAACACGGATAGGTATTGCAAGAAAACCAGTCATCAAATGTGTTTGAAATGAATAGACAAACATAATAGTACCTCCATCGCCTGGCCAAACTCCAGGTCAAAAGTGACAACGCAAATGCACTGGATCCAATCCGACAGCATTTCTTCGGCAGGCTTGTCGTGTTTGGGGTTCGTGTCGATGGCGCCATGTTCGGCCATGTCGGCGAAGCAATCATATGGGACGGGGGCTGCGGCAAACAAAAGTGTTCGTTACAAACATACAGTAACACATATTATTTTCCTCACCCATTTGGTGGGGACAAAAAAAAAATCTTCGGCGATCCATTACCTAGCACCGTTTTGTTTTTTCTCTGATGGGCATTACGGGTCCGATGTTAACATCATACTATTTCGTTATAATTACGTACCTCACTCGGGGCATCGGTGGTCCACCAGTCTAGGCGACACGCTAGTTCTCGGCGGCTAATGAGACCGCATGTGTGTCCGTCGTAAGGCCGTGCTTCAATACTTGAAACGAGAAAACGAGACTTTTTTGGATCGCGATCGACAAACTAGTACAACGATAGTCGAATTTCGCGGAAACTCGGGAAATAGACTGAACGCGTTGATTAGACGTCTGTTATCACTAATTATTATCGCCACCGTTTATTGATATTATGATTTTATAATCTTTTCGTTTAAATGAAAACACTGCGGCGACATCGAAAATTCGGCATACATTTGTATTAATACAATTACCTGTGATCGTTTATTACTATTGTAATGGATTAATTAATCCACCTTGAATAATATTGTTATCGTTTTCGTGACGCCGCCGTCGATTTCAACGACGAGCTAGCTAACGTTATCGTCTGTAGGTTTGCGCAATCGCTAACAAGTGAACGCGAGTCGTGACGGTCACTCGCTGTGCCCCGCAGCCTGCGGGCATGTTCAGCTCATCAGTCATTACCAGCACCCGTGACGGGAGGCGTCTAACAACATTATTATTATTATGTACTGTAATAATACGCTCTATTATAGCGCCATCATAGTGTGTATATGATCATTACAATAATTGCTACTCCGTGCGATTCGTTCTCCGATCTGGGAAGAACTGCGTCATTAACGGCGGTTTTGTAGTTGCGTGTATTGCAGCCTACTACAGAGTACTGATTAATATTAAATTATCACGAAATTTGTAATTTAATACTGTTTGAAAATGGACATTTTTAAGTACTTGATGATAATTGATCATGAATTCGTCAAGACCGTACCCCAGAGTATCAGGCGGTGTTGCAGTTAGTACGTTCGGTAGTACCGTAGTAGAACAATATAGAACCAGCAACTAGTTTTTTATTACATCTATGCTGTGGTTTGACCGTCTCTTCTATTATGCTCTATTATGGCTTTAAGACAATTTTTGGTAAATATAAAAAAAAAAAAAGTATGTACCTACTTATGTGGCACAAACAATTTTTACACTTTTCTACCTATTCTTGTGATTACCTACGTTACTGAGTAATGAGTATGTATCTACCATTATATATTTTAATCCAGAACTTGAGAAGTATTTATCATTACCAAGTGTTGGTTTGAATTGTAATCCCTTACAATGGTGGAAAACATTCACAGTGTCGACAACAGGAAGGAACACTTTTCTGAAATTTTCTTCAGTTATTTTCCAGTCTTCGGTCTCCATCAACATCATCAAAAAAATTTTTTGAAAATCGTGGTCGAGTTTTTTTATATATTTTGGTTGATATTCTCCATTTTAAACATAATATTTTCCCATCGTCTACAACACTATCATAATTTTCTCTTAATATTTTAATCGATTGGTATGCATTTTCCAGTTGATCACACGCTTTTTGTAAATCTGAATCTTTGTACTGCAAATTTTTTGATACACCATGTAATGGACGCAGTATTTTCTCCCATACACACAAAATTAAAACAAAATCAAATGATTCAATTTTTTTCATTAAAGACATACTTATGGTTATTTCTTTGATTTTTTACTTGTTAAACTAATAGTTGTGAGAATTTTTAAAACATAAATAAATCGTTTTTTTAATGCTGATAAGGATTCATGCCTTGCCTTCCAACGGGTTGGACAAACTTTTTTTAAAACTTGTTCGAATTTTGTTTGCATAATGTTCTTTGAAAGCCAAAGTTGCCCATTTAGGGGCACTAGAACTTAAAAAATTATAAATTGCTTGTATATTTTCAAAAAAATTGGCAGCTTCATTAGAACTGCTGTGTAGAATCTGCTAAAATGGAAAAAAAAATTGAGCTCCTTACTTCAGTACTAAGTATACTTCTTAGTTCTGAAGCTAATAGGTCTATAACTTCATTTTAGATTTTCCTGCTTAAGTACTTAATTTTCAAAGTTTCATCATTTAATAATTTGCTGAACACTGGATCAAAATCTGTCATTAATTTCACAGTTTTTATAAAATTTCCTTCAGTAATATGTCCATTTTTATTTTTACAGCCTTCATTCCCTTCGAGTCCTGTATTTCCTGCTGTCAAAAATAATACTATTTTAATATTTATTACGAATATACCTAACAATAATAATTTTAATATTTATATATTATGGTTTGATCTAATGCATATTACTTAATACAATTTAATATTCTCAATTTTGTCACTGTAATAACTAATTATAATAAGAAGTATCGATTATAATTTATTAACTAATAATAATTTATCATAATTTATGTATAAAAAAATAACCGATTATAACCGATAAAATTTTCTACATATCTATCGATTATATGGATATAAAATAATCGCATAGCCCTAGTACAACGTGTTGTATAATTATTGTAAACTTCATGTCTCCGATATACATTTGTTTATAATTTACGTATTTACCTTTTTTTTTATTTACAAATTGATCCATTGACCCTGCCATTTAGGTTAGATCAACTGAACACAAATTAAAATTTGCTGAAAGAAAAAAAATTATTCAAAATAAATTTCACTCAGAAATGGGTTTGTTGGTTGATGTAGTTTTACAAGGTAAAATCTATATAGTTGAATTTTCAGTTTTTTTTAACTACAAAGTATTCTGTTGTTATGACTAATATTTTTTTAGGCAAAGGAAATACTAATGACGGAAATACAGCACGCAGACTTTTTAATAACCCAGAAAAAAGTGCAAACATTACTGGAATTAAGCTAAATTTAATAAAACGTTTTTCAA
Source organism: Rhopalosiphum padi (assembly GCF_020882245.1). NCBI lineage: Eukaryota > Metazoa > Arthropoda > Insecta > Hemiptera > Aphididae > Rhopalosiphum > Rhopalosiphum padi. The sequence goes on from NC_083599.1 coordinate 57,751,995, forward strand.
ATATTTTGTGTGCCATTGCTAGCGGAATCGAAATTAATCCGGAAGCGTTTGATGCCTATGCTTTGGATACAGCAAAATTATTTGTGAACCTGTATCCATGGTATTATATTCCTTCCAGTGTTCACAAGATTCTAATACACGGAGCCGATGTTTTACGATTTGCAATTGTTCATATTGGTAAATTATATTATAACTTAGTTTTTTAAAGTTTTTATAATTTTATTATTATTCGGAAAACTTTCCGAAGAGGCATAAACAAACATATAAGACTATAAGAGAACATCACACCAGAAAAAATTCTAGAATAAACACTAATGCAGATTTGTTTCATATGCTTCTAGTCTCATCCGACCCTTATATATCTTTGATTAGTAGACATATACCTGAAAAAGATATAGGGACTTTTTCGGATGATGTAAAATCTTTATTAATATTCCCCCAGATCTCTATAAATGAAAATTTAAATAAATCATTTTCAGATATGGATTTAAGTGATTAAAAATAATTCTTGAAATAAAATAAAATTGTATCTTGAAAAAAAGTTAATTAATGACTATTATAGTTACCAATTTTTTTTTTAAATAAATAATTTCTGTGCACTACATTCATACACAGATGCAAACCAAACTTATATTTTTGAATAGCAGGGAACTTTCTTTACACGTAATGTGCATTGAATGTATGGTAAGGTTGAGTAATTTTTAAAAATAATCTGTTAAAGTTAAAAAAAACGTATGCGCTGAGTGTGAGCTTTCGTCAAAGGATTGCCGTAGTTTTGCTGGTGGTTAACAGTGTTATGAATATATCCGTTATCTTTCAAACATCTATAGACTGCCCATTCGTCTGAATGAATAACAGAGTCAGCTTCACACTCTCGTAGAATAATTAGTAGTAATGTGTTTTTGTCTCTTCGAAGAACATAAAAATATCGGCAGTCAGAAGCCCAAAAACCCAAGGTCCATCGACTCTTCGTCCATGGTTTCTACCTTTGTGTAGTTCAGCATCACTGTCTTCCGATGAAGCGGGTTGATCACCATTAAGTAACCTTCCACGATTATATTTCCTTTTTCCGGCAAATCTTGCCTCATCAATCTGTATTGGATTTATGACAATTCCCAGCATCTTTGGTCGTTTTTGAACAATACTTGAACATACTCCACGACACATATTAAACCAGTCAGTAACTGTCTCCTGGCATTTACCTGTTAGGTTGGCTGTTGTTCTTAAAGGTATGTTCAATACAAAAAAAAACCAATTCTAATATTTCCGTCAGTTTTAGTTTACTGTTAGACTTGTTGTTCAAGTCCTCATAGTGAAAAAATTTATTGCCTTGTCGTACACTGCGCGAAGTCTGGCACCCTTTTTTTTTGCACCGAAGAACCGGATGAAATTCACCCCCGCGATCGCGTTTTCTACTATTTACCATTTCACTGCCGCACTTATGGCATGGTAACGTTTCGTTGGCAGTGTCTAATAAGCCATGCTCCCTTAAAAATGCAGTGGCAATTTCTTCACTACAGGCGCCGGTCGAATAGAACTCTTTTAATTGCATGATGATATGCACTAGTACACGGTTAGGTTACTGATCGACGGCTGTTCGGTTACTAACAAACTTATTAAATACACTACCACACTGGTATATCAGTGATTTTGTCTTTTAGAACCCAACAATAAATATAGACGGAAAATACAAAACTATATCGTAGGTATACATTATATTACAGCAAATTATATTTGGGTCAATTTTATCATTTAATGTTTTTTTTTTATCGCTGCTCAGATATGCGGTACATATACATGTTTGTAGACCGCGTCCCGTCGGTAGACCGCAATCCGAGCAGCACCTAACTTTTAAGGTATAAAATATATTTGATCAAAATAATAGAAAAATATAACAATTTAATAGTAGTCGAACAGCGCACTAGACTATATAGCTATTAGCTATAGCACACAAACATTGAGTGATCGAGTCTCTGAATAACTCAATTTTCATTAAACATGATTATGGACTATAATCATAAAAAAAAAGAAGTTGGCCGTGCTTCATCGAATTTTGAAATAATACAAAAACAACAAAATTAAATAGTAACTGGTAAGTCCATAATTTTAACAAATACATGTCCACATGACTATTATTCAAGCTATATCATATGCATATTGTGATAGCCAAGACTACATTAACTACTTTGATACCCAATAACTGTATACAAAAGAAACTGCTTCAGTTTTGTAGCTTTACATCTGTTAATTTCATCTAAAGATCTTGGTTTTCAAAAGAAATCATTGGTCATATTTATTTTTAAGTTACAAAGTGATTTGCTAATTAGTTTTATTTTCCATCTAGGTAATCATAGAGGTGCCTTGATCCAAAGATTAATTAATTTTCGTATTGCATTTAAATATATTAAATGTATGCATGAAGCAGTTCACAGAAAACAATAAAATAATATCTATACTGGGATAAGTATATGATATTATAGTAGTTGAAATGAGATGTTCTTCGTATTTCATAGATGCATAATCCAAGGTAGATATATAGATGTATAGAAGTGTGAACACTTCCTATCTTGTATCATTATGGTTGCGGCAAAAAAAAGTACACCACTTGTAACTGCCACCGGGAGCGCTGACTAGTGACTACCCGTCACCCGAAGAAAGCTCTAACAAGTCAAACATACTAGTTTGTATAGCACATAATGCATTTTAGCATTTATTCTTACTTAAAGCTCATATTTTATTCTATTTAGGTAACCCAAAGTTACACCCATGCACAATACACTATGGGGCATACTAGATAAGTAAAAAAATAAATTTCAAACCGCGTTTGTACAAAGAGTATATTGTGTAGGTACAAATGAATAACGACACTGCAAAAAAGTACACATAATAAAAAAATAAACACATAATAACAAGCAGTCAACCAGAGGTAATAAATCAAGGAATAATAAATTTACCATTACTTTAATTAATATTTAATATGACAATGGTTACAATAAATTGTAATGTTTAATTATTACACAAATAGGTAGCATGTCTATATCTGCTCCCTAAATCACTTTTCCCCCAAAAAAATGTGGGTAATTATCGACTATTGTACTATTGAAGATAGATTTATGTTTATCAAAATCCATCTGAGTTATTCATTATTCATTATTTAATTTTAATTGTTATATTATATTTTTATGGCTTTTACAGCATTCTACATCGTATTTTCGTATAGGAATAGGAATATTATAGACTATCGGGTAGGCAGCGCTCCCGGTGGAAATCTTAAATAGTATACATTTTTCAATCAATTTATAATCGGAATGTTTACACCTCTATGTATCCACTATCCACCATGAAATAATCATTACAAGTTCAACCATAGAACCACCGAGATGTATAAACTATACTGGAACGCGCACTTCGTATGCCATCCTGTAATGAAACACGAGCCGACGTATTCGAACTAGAGATGGGCCTTATCGATCACTTAGTTGAACTAGTTCATTGAACGATAGAATGACTACGTCGGCACTGGATTGTAGTATCATGTTACGTATAGTTCAGCTGTTCAATTGAACGATGAGTTAAACAATTATGAACTATTATTAATGTATAGTTCAGTTGAACAATAACTAATACCAACAATTCTTCAGACGTAACCTATAGTTCAATTGAACGGTTACCTACGATATTATGTATAATTCAGCGCTCAATGGAACGATGAACTATATTTTCTTGGATGTATCATTCTATCGGGCTGTTTAACGAATAACTATTTGTTTAGAATTTGTAATGACCGAATTTATTAAATTAAAAAACGCTTATTAAAACAAACTAGAAAAAAGCGGGTGAGTGGAAGTCGTATAATAATTTGGACGGAAAGGCCTAGTATGGCTCAATGTGAAATGTATTTACAATCGTTATTCGTATCGTAAACAGTTGGACAAAAGTCTCCTTATAATCGCAACAATATATGTTTAGGCACTCTGAACAAACTGAAAAACTACTCTAATAAGTAGTAACTAAGAAAATGCCAACAATTATCTAAAAATCACTTTAAGAGGATGCCATTTCTCTCAAACAAACGCGTTACATGTATACAATATGTATTCACGTAAAATAGTTTTATACGAGTTTTGAGTAATTTACTAATGTTACAAATGAGAAAAATTACCTATTACAAAAATTGTAGAACCTAATATTTTTGAGGGTATGACATATCGGCTTATATTTTATTACTATTAAATTGTTTTGAGACAATGTTAAAACAAATCAGTGTGTTTACCCTCAAAAATATTATTTTCGTAATGGGTAATTAGTTAATATAAAAATATAATTCAAATAATTGTATTAAACTTGAAAGTGATATTATTTGTTTTAAAAATGCAGTTCATTGTAACCAAAGCAATAAAGAATATTAAACAAACAATTTTCTTCATCATATGGTGAATTGGAAGTAGATTAAACTTTGGAAAAATCTAACAAATCACCTAAAAATTCACGATAGTCTTGGTTATAATTAGTATTGGATGAGTTGTTTAAATATTGATCAATGTTAACAAGTTTTAAATTTGTTTTGAATTGAAGAGTATTCGGAATGGGTTGGATACTTTTTACACAGGAAAATAGATTTTCTAAACAGTATTGAGAAAATCTTGCTTTTCGATGGAACATATAGTTTTTTATTAAGAAACAAATCTTGTAAATAAAGAATAAATTGAGTAGATAATAAAACTCCGGTTTGACAAGGTTTCTAAGTACCTTTAGAACCAATCTTAATTCTTTTAATCTTCTTATAATAATGTGTCTTGACTAATTTTTATAAGATGAAACAATTTTATATTGCCAAATAATTACTTACTAGTTTATTTTCAATTGCTTTTTTCGCGGTATTTGTGTCTTTCGCCGTATACGGACATTTAATTTCGATAATTACGTTGTCATCAATTAACCCGTCTAAAAATGATCAAAACAATTACATTTTTTCCTATGCCTACTTGGCCATACTCCATATCCATTCCTTGGACTTCTAAATCTTGAGTCGCAGCACCTTTTGGCTGTGGCAAAGTCAGCCCTGGCTGCCCTCAAACCTTCAGGTCCAAGCCTTCTGAGACTTGACTGATAGGTCCGGTGTTGGAAAAAGCATTGGCCCTGAGTTCCGTTATGTGGCTGGACCATCAGTGCATCGATCGTTTTCCTCGCACGCCATGGGCCTTGCGTAGTATCGATATGTTGCAAGCACCCAATAATTATTGAGCCTCGTCTTATTTATTTTTTAGTATAGGTAACAATGTTTTTTTCTCCAATCGATCAAAGGTACTCATTGGTTTCCCGACATTTTCCACCGAAAATTCGTTGCTGTTACAGAATACGTCCAGCATTATCTTTCTACGCACAAATAAACTTTCATATATTTCGACAAAAAGACCTCCTGGACTACCAATTTCTTTATTTTATTTATTTTCTTACCTCCATACACATAATAACTCGCATAGATAATTACTTCAACAATCACAGCATTTTGTAACATTTTTAGTTTATGTTAACAAAATGATACTGAAGAAATTTTTGGGACCCAGCAGTACATAAATCTAAACGCTCCAATCAATTTTTTCCTGCATCAATGTATTATATGAATCAATCTATTAATGGAGGTGACGAAATAGTTAACTGTTTTTCTAAACATTTTTCTAGTGTTTTGGTGTTATTAATGCATCACCGTTAAACGATTTCACGTTATTTGATCCTAATAAGAATAACTCCGATTTAAATTTATTTTTGTGTTTTAAATGCTACTGATGTTCTTCAAGAATTGGATACGTTGACTTCTAAAATTAGTCCAGGTACTGATATGATTCCCAGTATTTTTCTTTTTAAATTGTGAATTTATTTAACTGTCCCTTAATTATATCTTTATAACTTATCATTATCAACCGGTTGTTTTCAATAAGCATGGAAATTGAGTTTGGTTACCCCTATTTCTAAAGGCAAAGATATTGCATGTATAAATAATTATAGACCAATTTTTTTTAATTTCTACATACCTAAAATGTTCTGAGTCGATTATAGCAATATAATATATAATAAATTAAATTTGGTCTATGGAATCAGTTGGGTCTGAATCGACCACATTTCAAACCCTCGTATTAGTGCATACACTCAGTATGAACATGCAAATGTTATAAATGGATACAAAAACTGAAACCTCTAGTTCACCTTTATCTTTGTGCCACCAGTAATTTTGATAATCAGCAGTTGCATTATTATAAAAAGTCATATTATGCACTTTCAATTTCATTGAATAGTACAATGCATTTGTCTGCAGTACAGGATAAATTTTTAATGCTTGAGAATCAATCAAAAGTACAGTACAACATTTTTTTTCTTTGGCCTAATTTGTATCCTTCTCTTTTTCTTCTCTTGCCCTATCATTATTTATAATTATTTTCGTCGACTTCGCCAATATTAAAAGAGGCAAAAATATCACATTTATCTTTTCATGGGAGATAAATAGAGTTTATTTTCAACCAAAAATAATGTTTGCTTAAAGGCACTAAACTATTTTCAACAAAAATTTTAATTTTTAAGCATCCATAATTTTTTACTTGCGGTAGAACGGTCCTTCACGATACAATCTGTCAGTCTTACTTCTGCAATAATGCGATGGCATTAGTACATAATTGACATAATTCTTACTGCTAAAGAAGATTTTTGGCGTGGTGGAATTTTATTAATGCTGCATTCTTCAGTCTTTCCTTTTTTAATTTTTCCTGATAATCTATGAGTTGCTTGTATTATCCAATTTTGAACAATCCATTCATTTAATCAAATGGTCTTTAAGAACATTATTTTACAAACTTGAAGAGCTTCAGAAGAATTGTGCTTTAAAAAGTAACTGAATGTATTAGACCTCTTGCTTTCATTGTCAAGCCTAGTTGTATCTCTTTAAGGTAATGTATGTTACTATTATAAGAATAGTATTTTTACGTATTTTTCTTCTTCCTGGTAGCAAACCAATAAGCATTAAATATAAAACTTCTAATTTCATCATTAAATTATTGACAATATCTTGAGTTGATGTAATTTTAGAACTACATCATGGTGTCATAGATCTATTCCTTCTTAATTTGTTGATACAGGGAAGCTAGTAAATGCAATGAGTATGGTTATTGTTTCCATAATTAAATATCTGAAACATTTCTTATATAAAACTGAACCTGAATATCTTACTATTTTAAGCAACCTTATCTATTATAAATATAATACCTATTGCATTAGGACAATAAATGTACCAAAATCTGTAAAACATTAAACATAAATCTAAATTTTTATTCCGACTTTGTTTTATTTAAGACCTTAATAATTAACAATATTCTATTTAGAATATGAAATTAAAAATGCATGTTGTGATTTATAAAAGTATAACATGGAAATTATAATTGAGGTGCATATAACCAAAACACTTTAACCCACTAAAATGTTTTATACTGGACGGGCAATTAAAGTTTTGACTATTTTCAATATTTTTATTTATCTTATAAAATCCACTCAAAATAAAGTAGGTAATAAATTCAATTTTTTTTGTATAGAATCTTGTCTTTTAAACAATCTATAAGTCATTATCCTACTTAACGTTGGTAAAGTTTTAATTTGAGTTAGGCCACTCAACGGTATATTTTTCTATTTTACCGGGCACCTGTTTTTTTGAATTTTTTAAAATTGGCGCAGACCATTAGTTAAGAAATTATAGACTATTACATTTTGATAGTTTTGGTTAGGGGCCGCTACACCAGCATTTGTTTTTTCTGCCTAACTCCCACATAATATAGGAACACAGATACTCCGTATTTCCACGATTACGACTCTCTGGTTCAGTTTAGGGCAAAAGCCCCTTATTAAATATTTTATAAAGAAGAGTATTTTCTGTGCATTTACCGGATAGACTTTTAATATTTACAATTTTGAAGAAATCATTTTAAACTAAAACATGCTTAATGTTATAAGAAATTCATAATAATTAAATACTTATACTTAAAATATTTTTCACTTTTAACTTTATAAATCATTAAACCTTTATTGTCATAATCTTAAAAAATTAAACAAATTATTATAATAATAATATTGATACAATAAAATAAAACATACTTAATTTATTTAAAATTGACTTTTCTTGCTTTTAGTAAAGCGTAAAGATTTGTATAAGTTCATCCATATCTAATTCTTTAGCAATTTCCTTTTCAATAGAAAGAGTAGCTAATCCTACTAATCGGTCTTGAGATATATTTGATCGCAAATAATTTTTTAATATTTTAAGTTTTAAGAAACTCCTCTCGGCTGTTGCAGCAGTTACAGGTATAGTCAATAGAATCCTTAGTCTCACATAAGTATTAGGGTATAGTTCTATCAACTTGTTTCTACAAATGTACTCAAGAACTGATTTCGGATTACATGTTTCGGAAGTAAAACGTTTTTGCAAAGATATAATTTCACTATACATTTCAACAGCAATTTTATCCGAAATTAACCCATCACTTGAAGTTAGTGCTATTTGTAAATCTTTACAATTTTTCATAAGTTCATCAAAATCAGAAATATCAGTTATATTATATAGAAATGAAAATAAATTGCTGTGTTCAGTAAGTTGTGAAAATCTCTCACTGATTGATTGGATAGCAGTGTCTAAAATTTAGTTGAAAAAATTAATTTTAAAACTTTGTTTTGGGTCATGAATAGGTTCGTCTCGTGATTCATATGCAAATTGAGTATTTCTACGTCGAGTTCGAGTTGGGACAGGAAAGTTATCCTCAATTTGAAGTTCATTTGCTAGTGTTTTAGCTTTTTCTAACGTCTTTTGAAATCCTTCATCTGTACGATATTCTTTCAAAAATATTATTGTATTATTTAATTGTGCAATAGTTTCTGAAATATTCAATGACACTGATTGAAGTAGTTTACTTGTATGGTTAATTTCGAACAATACATCATACCAAATAACAAGACAACACAACAATTTATAATCAACTAATTTATCAGCAATACTTTGTGCTTCTGCACGACATTTTACTCCAGTTGCATTCACAAGTGTTACATCTTCTACAATTTCTATTAACGAATCATTCACTTCACCTACTTGAAATCTAATTGCTTTAACAGCATCAACTCTGCTCTCCCAGCGTGTTGCACTCAATGGTTTTAGGGTAAGACTACTAACATGTTTTTTAAAGACGTCCCAACGATAAGTTGATCCCGAAAAAAATACATAAATTTCTTGAATTAAACTAAAAAATTTAACAGCATCTAAACAACAATTGGCAGCGTCGTTCAAAACTAAATTTAAGCAATGGGCATTACATGGAACGTAAAATGCTCTTGAATTAATTTCTCTTACTCTTGCTTGAACGCCACTATTTTGACCACGCATATTTGAACCATTGTCGTACCCTTGGCCTCTCATGTCATCGATAGGTATTTCTAAGTCTTTCAGTTTTTGAATTAGGACATTTGTCATGGCTAACCCAGTTGTGGAATGTAATTCGATAAAATCTATGAAATGTTCATTCACGGAAACATTTGTATGTTTTTCATTCTTATTAATACCTTCTGTAGTTGTAACAAATCTAAATATCATAGTAATTTGTTCTTTGTGGCTTATGTCAGGAGTACAGTCTAATATTATTGAAAAATATTTGGCATTTTTAAGAGCAGATATGATTTTTAAATTTATTTTTTTGGATAGTAATTGAATAATTTCATTCTGGATATTTTTACCGAGATAATGGGAGTGGATTTCTTCAGAAGTTATCCTTCTTATGTGCTCTTTCATAATAGGATCATATAGTCCCAAAAACTCAATTATTTTTAAAAAATTATCATTATGAGGTGTATTGAGTTTATCAGAATCGCCTCTTAAAGGTAAATTTTCTCCAGCCATAATTTTAATAAGTGATATTATACGATTAATAACAGATTTCCAGTGTTCAGTTTCCGCTCTAATAATCACCTGGTTAACATCATCTATAGTTTTTCCCATTTTCACCCTTGTTTCTAATTCTTTCCACCTTAGTAATGCATTTTTATGATTAGGCGAATTTTCATGATTTTTGAGAATATCTCCTATATCTTTCCAATCTCGGTTACCACATGAAGCGAGAGAAAATGTACCAGGTTTAAACAATTTACAGCAGAAACAAAATACTGAATCAATAGTTTTTGAATATATAAGCCAAGTACGCTGTAAGTTTTCACCATTAGATAGTCTCCGATAAAAGTATTTTCTAGAAAATGATCTACCGTCATCATTTATAGGATACGAAGTTAAAATAATCTGAACTGGGTTATTTCTTACTAATATTAACCTATGTCCACCATTCAATGGATCAGGCCATTTTGATGGATCCTAAAAAAATTCAAGATCAATACTGTCATCAGAGATGATATTAATGTCATCTTGAACATTATTTGATTGACTTTTTGAAATATCATTATCAATTATTTCCTCACAAATCGTATTGGTATTATTAATAATTTCAGGATGAAGTGTTAAGTTATTTACAGAAGAATTATGTTCGATTTGTTGAAATTCATTTTGATTTGGTTTTAAAAATTGAAGAAGACTACTACGTTGCCTAGCAGAATCTACTTCTCGTTCAAATCGTTTTTTTTTATATTGTGCACCCGATAAACGTTGCCGCTTATTCCCTTCTCCTGACATTTTCAAACTTTGGACTCTACAAAAAAAATATAGTAGGTTGTACATTTGACGTTTTAGATTCTGAACGGAGTAATGAATGTATTGATTTTACAATGATGCTTTTTTTTTTTTAATTTTTTTTTAATTTTTTTTTTTTTTGTGTCTGTTATCACGTTTTGGAGTAGTAATAACGCTAATTTTCGCGTGGTTGTGGAAATATCTTTATATTTTTTAAATTAAATTGATTAGAAATTATAAACAATTAATTGTATATTATTTAAAAATTATTAAGAATTTAATTTTAATTTTACACGTTGACATAATTTTAAGTTTTTCTTGTTATATATTAGAATCTGAACGGATAGTGAGATTATGTTAAATTTTAAAGTGACAAGTATAAAGGACACAAGCCTTTAATAAATGTCAGATCAATGGAACCTTTCTCCTACACTTATAAGTGCTGGGGAATTATGGTGACCAATTAGATGTAAATATTAGAATTATTTAAAATTACGTTATTACCTTCCTCCTGATGGTCGAAGGGCTCTCGAGATCGTGATTCGAGAATATAATCAAATACACTGTTTAGTGATTAAGTGTAAAAAAGCAGATTTACACAAATCAACGCAAATAAAATAATGCTCATGCACCTTACCTTATTCGCTGTTGAACTCGTTAACCAGTAATTGTCTTAACAAAATTAGAATGGGTTGATCACACGGATCCAAATAAAAAACAACACTGAAGTATTTCGTAGTAGTGAAAATGGTCCAGTTGTCGCTCGCAGTCTGTCTCCGGTGTGGTGGGTGTATTATTAAAGTATTTGGTGCTCATGCACTCTAGAGAGATGTTACTAATTCTAATGGTGCGTACGCACTGTTGAGAGAAGACGACGTGGTCAGGCCTGCCAGCGTCGCAGGCGGCTCCAACAAAGGCCTCCGCGTCCTTCGAGAAATGACGGCGGAGAGCCCCATTGGACCATCCCTTGTCTTTGGCGGCACACGTAAAAGATCACACGCTTTGCGCCATACTGTCGCAATAAAGTGTGAGTTCCCACGTGACCAAACAATGTAAATCGTTTCTTTCATCAGTGATCAATAGGGATTATTGGTTTTTATTGACGGCTATCTACTTGCGACAACTTTACCATTATTTATTTAAAAAGATAATAAAATATACAATAAATTATATGATGTGTGAGCATATCATTACATCCACCCTACGCTTTTTTGTGTTGTGCCCTCACAACACCACTCATGAGTGAGTGTCAGCGTGATACAATCATTGAGATGTTAGAGAAGAAGAGAAAAAAAAAAATTTAAAGTTCAAAAGTTCAAAAGTTTGAATATAATGCGAATGAGTAATGTTTTTTTTTTTTTTGATACAAAATTTAAGGGTTTAAGATACTATGATTTGAGCATTTACATATAATATTGGAATAGTATGGGTGCAGGATTAAGACTTGAGTTTTCTTCCATTCCTATTCCATTATTGCTCTATTCGTATTAATGTTAATGTTTTTATTTTTTATTTTTTTTAAATTTCTTAACTATTGGATTGTAATGATATTGCTTTACATTTTTATTAAGTTTTTTTTTTTTTGTATATGTTTACATGTTTGCTTAATTTCTGATTTTACATGATATTAACTTATTGGCTAAAGCTATATTTGTCTTAAAATTAATTTTTTTTTGTATACTTATATATACTTAATTTAGGTTATATACAATAATGCATAAGCATTTGTGGTTTCAACTTATTCTAACTTAAATTGTGTAAATTTTACATTGTTTTCTTTTTAGATGGTATGATACATAATAATTTTCTGTCTTATATTAACTTAAATTATATTTATTTTTTTTTTTTATATACTACTTATATTAACTTAATAATTATGTTTTTTTTACATTTTTATTTTTTTTTTTATGTGATGCATAATCATTTTCTGTCTTAAATTAACTTAAATTATGTAATTTTTTTTACATTATTCTTTTTTTTATAATGCATTAATGCATAAACATCTGTTATTTGAACTTATATTAACTTAAGAATTAGCTTATTTTTATATTTTTTTTATAATGCAATAATGCACAATCATTTTTTTTTTTTTTTTGACTTATGCTTACTTAACATTAACCCTTTTTTTTTTTGCGATATGTATATATATATATACCTTTATACAGTTTATATTATTTTAATTATTAATAGCTTAAATTTAGTGCAACATTTTTTTTTTATTTTATACTGGGAGTCTTCTTTGGTATGGAATTAGTGGTGCTTCAGTTTTTTTGTTTCGTGTTTCTGTTTCTGTTTCTATTGATTCATATTCGGAAGTTTTAGAGTTGTACTGTTTTTTATGTTTACTGTGCATTAAGTGATGAGTTACATTTGAGAATAACCCACCGATCAATTTGATGCTCCACCCAAATGTGTTGTATAATAGTGTTACATTTAGTCCCGTGTTTATGAATGTTATGATCATTTTACCTATAATAACTAAACCTAGTGCACCTGACATTATATTTCCGAAACTTGTGAACCAGCCCCATATGTTATATATTTCCTGATAGACTAATTTACTTAAGGTTTGTTCATCGATTAGATTTTTTACATTAATGCCCTGATCTATTACACTATGACCTAATGTTTGTCTAATTAAATTTCTTTGCACTGTCTCAGATTCCTGAGGAAACATTAAATGATTTTGCAGTGCCGTCATAATATCGGGTGTATATATGCCAGCCGTCATGAAATTTTCGGAACTTTCGTAAGACCAGGTTAGGGTTGTGTCTGGTTTTAATGTTTGCGGGTTATTTACCATTTGCGGTTTTGGTGTGAGGGAGAACCATTTTCCATTTTTTTGAAATGCGGGAGGTATTCATTACAATCTATTTGAGTGCCATAAGTTTGTAATATATGAGTTTTTGGTGTCATGAAAAGTGTCTTGTTATTATATGAAACTGGAAGTTCATTGAAGCATGAAGTTTGTACTGAAATTTCTACATTTACGGGTTTACATTTTTGTAAGTAAATAATCTCACCATTTTTAATGGCTACGAATCCTGGTCCATCGCCAATGGTGTATGCCAATTCAGATAAACTATAAGAGGCAAGTGTTAATTTTTGTAAAAGAATTTGTCTCTCTAGATTGCACTGTTTTTTGGTTAGGTCTTCATAGAGATTTGTGACTGTTCTTTTTATAGTGTGTTCTAAATAAACAAACTTTGTATTTATGTAGGATAGTAAATCGGTATTAAATGGTTGAATTTTTTGGGTGTAAAGTTGATTACATACATAGAATTAGTTAGTATCAATAATTGATTATTATCGGTTTTTAATGCGAAAGCAATGTGAGTAGTCTCTACAGTAAAAGTCTGAATTTTTTGCTGGTTATGACCTATGGAGGTAATTATGGAGGCTGGTCCATCGTATAGTACATCATACTCTGTGATGCTGCAGTCTGACCTTTCATTGGTCCAAATTACCTCCCCCTTGTACTGGTCAAGCCCATATGACTCTGATAATTTTAGTCTAGACCCTGTAGGTAAGATCAGTATATTTTCTTTGGTATTTGCTAATGCTATACCCTCGGATAAATGGATTTTATATTTGGCTTGTATTATCACATTGTTCCATGTACCCCTAGCGTTTGTGAAAGTAGTACCTTCGCAATTTCCATATTTATCCACAACTCCTCCACTTGTGTGTGAGGTCAGGAATGTTTCATTCACTCGAATTCCTAATATTATGCCTCCTAACGGGGTTTGATAAATTAATTTATGATGTAGGTCGTCGCATCGAGCATGCCCTAGTTCGATTATTTCAGAGTAGTAACCCCCATCTACCATTTGGACATCCTCAAATGTGGAACATCTCGTTATGAGGTAATCTACGGAAATGAAGCACGTTTTGAAATATTGTGGATGTATTTCTACCTTTTGCAATAATTTTATTTTTGGTACTGTCTCAATTTCCGTAGGTTTTTGATTTTCGCAGAAATCCACATTGATGCTGTTAAATGCGCTTATATTTATTTGTGGGCCCCCACAGTCGTAAGCTATGAAAGTTTGTACAGGACTGAGTTTTAATAAACAAATGTAGGTTATTAATAATTTTATGTTGAATGAAAGCATCTTTGGTTATTGTGCACTACACACATATAATTACGCTATTGTATCAATATGTGTACGATAATAAGTTGTCTTACTTTGATTTCTGAAAAAAGAATTGTATTATAAGTGTGTTTTTGTGAAGATCATATTGTAGTAAAATACAGTATGTCACAAACAAACGGTAGATAACATAAATTATACTTAACTTAATGTTTTAGCTTAAGATATATACTATCTATATATATATATATATATATATATTTATTTTTCTGTTTATTTATTATTACTATTATTATTCCCTCTTATAGTATGGTTTTAGCCTTCTAACATGCACAGTATCAATAATTTCTTTGTTATTCAAAATTAGTGTTATTTTGTAATTAAGTTCTTTGACTTTATCTATAATTTTAAATGGTCCTCTATATATAGGTCCTAATTTGGGAGACTTGCCTACTTTTAAAATGGAAATTTGACCATGACTAAATCATTTATGTTGTAGTTTATTGTTGTATGAGTTTTGTCATGATATTTTTTTGTATTAATTGAGCTTCGTGAACTGTTTTTAAAACCTTGTGGGAGTCTTGTGAAAGTTAATAGACCTAAAATCGATGTAAATGCGAGTTTATATTAGTCTTGCTCTTTGACAGGAATTTGAAAAAATCCGCTGTTTAAATCTAACGATGTAAAATATTTTGATCCTTCTAGTGCTCTGAATAAATCGGCAATACGAGGTATTGGGTATTGATCGCATTCGACCCTGTCATTAAGTTCTTTATACGATACTACTAAACGGTATAATCCGGTTTCTTTTTTCTTAACTAAAAAGGCCGGAGCGGCAAATTTTGAAATTACTGGTTTTACTATGTTTGCTTTTAGTAGTTTATTTATTTGATCCTCTAATTCAATTCTTTGTTGTGGTGAAACTCTATGTGGTGCATTAAATTTTGGTTCTTTGTAATTATGTTTCATTTTTATCTCGCAAGGTTTTATATTAGCCGATTTTATGTTAGAAGTATCTGTTGTAAAGATATGATTGTATTCGGTCAATAATTTAACGACTCGGTTGTGTTGTATTATGTTTAATTTGGGTGAAATTGAGAAAGAAGTGCCTTTAGAATCGGTTATAAACTGTTTTGTGATTGTGTTTATTGGGTCTGGGACCGTTATGTTTTCTGTATGGTAATTGATTTGTTTGTCGGTAATTTCTAAAGATTCTGCATGTGGTGGTGTTTTGGTGTATAAGAACGTGTTGGGATGCGCTTTCTTTCGCGTCCAGATGTTTCGGCTAGACGTTTCGAAGGGTCCAAATTTTTAAGGGTTATCTTTAGTTTTTTTTTGTATAGTTGTCGTTTGGGATCATTTGTATATTATTAATTGTATTTTTATTATCGTTTTTCATATTATTGATGTTTAAATTGTGTGTTAGTAAATTTATTGTCATTATTTCTTGTATGTGAACTATATTGTTTGGGATTTTATTAGATGTTTTAGATGTCACCGTGCCTGGGATCCAGTGGGTATTTTTGTCAACATTGTGTAATACTATAGGCGATCTATTGCCATCCCCATATATTATACCCGTAATGTTGTTATCGTTATATATGTAAGTATCGTGTTTTGTAATAGTGCGCAATTGCGGCTAATTCTTCGTCAGACCACCCATAGTTTGGTAATTCCTTCAGTCCTAACAATTCTAACAGTTCTAAAATTGACGTTATTTTATTTTCTTTATTGTCATTTAATGCATTACAAACAGCATATAGCCCACAATTCCCATCACTGAGAACGTTTTCTCCCGGTTTGTATTTAGAAAATATATCATAAGCTTCATTATTGGTTTTATATTGTGTATCGATTATTTTCATTTCGGTTCTATTATCTTCATTATCATTATTATCGCAGTAAGTATGGATGCTATTAATTATGTCGGTGTGTTCTTTTGATTTTAGTGTTGCACTATCTTTATCATCATAATATATATTTATTTCAATGTTAGTGTTTTGGAATTCGGAATATATTGGTTGTTTTACTATAGACCAGTTAAATTTATGTGGTTTTGAATCAAGAGAAGGCATTGCAATTTTTGAAATATTTAATTTTATAGCTTGAAATTTTAGGTTATGGATTGAAATTTTTAGATCTTCGTATTTAGGTTTATAATAATATAATTCTTTTGTTATTAAATGAAATATAATTTTATTATTTTTGTTTATGGGTATGGTGTTTCCTACATTTATTTTTTGTGATGAAAGTAGTGTTTTGGTGTCACCATACACTATGCGTATTAAGTTTGTTATCCCATTATTCATATTTAGATCTGCAGATACACAGTGAGCTATTGCAAAGTTATCTTGGCATTTAAATATGTTACCTATTATTTCCTTTCATTGCCCATTATTCCGATATATCTAGCTATGGAGGGGTTTAGTCCTTTCATTATATTTCGTACCATCTCCTCTTGCGACATTTTACTATCTATACGCCTACACAGGGATTCGGCCTCGTTGATGTAAGCTACCGTGGGTTCGTCAGGTAGCTGTTTGCGTTTTTCGAGCATTAACCTAAGCATATCGGTTTGCGCAATTGGTTCAAATTCTAATCTCAACTTCTTTTCTAACTCTGGCCATTTTATTTTCTCCCCACTATCTACAACGTTATCATAAAATGTCAAAGCGGATCCTTCTAAAAATACCGGAATGTATTGAGTTTTTTTGGATTCCGACCAACCATTTATGATGGCGGCTCTTTCATATTTTTTTAAGAACGAGTAAACATTTTCGGAAATAGAACCCGAGAAATTGTTTGGTTTAAAGTATGGTTTTTTTGTTGTCAGTCATTTTGTCTTTTGTTATATTATTGTCGTCGGGGTTATTAATTGGATCTGGAATAAACGTAATGTTTTCTATTGACGTATCAAAATCGTCTGGGGTAGATTCTCCTTTTAAGTATTTATTTAGCCTATTCTTTAGCTCTGAAACTAAACCAGTCGTTATTAATTGTCTTCTTGACAATTCAGTTATTAGTTTATCTTTGTTTAGTTTATTTATCCAACTGGTTGATATGGTGGTAAAATCTATGTTGGGGAACTTATAGTTATTTTGTTGATTATTTTCTAAACTTGGCATGTGTAAGTTGTTAATATTTTATTAATGTATTATTATTAACTTATATGAGAGAGAAAGAAAGAGAGAAAAAAAAATTGTATATTATAAATTATATAGAAAATAGAAATAAGAATTGACTATTTAAATTCTCCCGAATTTTATTATAATTCCGTTATTACTTTTAATGTAACTTTAAAATATATATACATTTTTAGTATATTTGTTTTTTATATAAATCTTTTGATTTAATAATTTTAGTTTTTACGTGGAAAATAACAAAGTCTTCCGGATATTTTTATAATCCCGTTTTTTTGTTTTAATATAACTTTAAAATATATATAAATTTTTTAGTATATTTGTTTTTTTATATAAATCTTTTGATTTAATAATTTTAGTTTTTGTTATTTAAAAATATGTATAAAGTTTTTTTAGTATATTTTTCTTATAAATGTAAATATATAATATGATGTACTGGTTAATTGTATATTACCTGTAGTGTACTTGATCAATTCTCAATTCTCAGTTTATTTGAAAAAATTTAAACTGAAATTTTGTTGGGCGCCACTTTGTAATAACGCAAAAATAAGAGAAATTAAAAATAAGATACGAAAGCCTATAGTGAGATTATGTTAAATTTTAAAGTGACAAGTATAAAGGACACAAGCCTTTAATAAATGTCAGATCTATGGAACCTTTCTCCTACACTTATAAGTGCTGGGGAATTATGGTGACCAATTAGATGTAAATATTAGAATTATTTAAAATTACGTTATTACCTTCCTCCTGATGGTCGAAGGGCTCTCGAGATCGTGATTCGAGAATATAATCAAATACACTGTATAGTGATTAAGTGTAAAAAAGCAGATTTACACAAATCAACGCAAATAAAATAATGCTCATGCACCTTACCTTATTCGCTGTTGAACTCGTTAACCAGTAATTGTCTTAACAAAATTAGAATGGGTTGATCACACGGATCCAAATAAAAAACAACACTGAAGTATTTCGTAGTAGTGAAAATGGTCCAGTTGTCGCTCGCAGTCTGTCTCCGGTGTGGTGGGTGTATTATTAAAGTATTTGGTGCTCATGCACTCTAGAGAGGTTACTAATTCTAATGGTGCGTACGCACTGTTGAGAGAAGACGACGTGGTCAGGCCTGCCAGCATCGCAGGCGGCTCCAACAAAGGCCTCCGCGTCCTTCGAGAAATGACGGCGGAGAGCCCCATTGGACCATCCCTTGTCTTTGGCGGCACACGTAAAAGATCACACGCTTTGCGCCATACTGTCGCAATAAAGTGTGAGTTCCCACGTGACCAAACAATGTAAATCGTTTCTTTCATCAGTGATCAATAGGGATTATTGGTTTTTATTGACGGCTATCTACTTGCGACAACTTTACCGTTATTTATTTAAAAAGATAATAAAATATACAATAAATTATATGATGTGTGAGCATATCATTACACTTGATGTTCCTTTTGGAAGCTATATTATACTCAGAAAGAGTTTACAAATAAAAATAATCTATATTGGGATTTACATAAAAGGGTGGGAATCGATGACATATAACTCACGGTTGTTTTCCGGTAGAAAGTGTTGTTGATTTCCGTAGTGGCTCGTGCTGACTGTCGGCGTGCGGAAAGGTTGACAAGTATACGTGGCGGCTCGACTCAGTGGTGGCAGCTCTCCGTATAAATCCAACGTTGATAACTTCACAGCGGCGGACTCGGGTTTCGATTACTCACTGTGGGACGAGAAGGACGGTGGTTATAACGACTGGTACGCGGCAGCTCTACTCGGTGGCGGCGGCTCAACGTAATAATACGGCGTTGACACTTAACGGCGGCGGATTCGGGATTCAATATCTCACGCCACAAAAAGGACAAAGGGTTACGACAGAGTAGTTTTGTACAAAACTTTGGTCGCTGGGTGAGCCTGTAGCACTACCTCCGTAACTAACGGTGTTTTAGAACCGTCCGGGGTGTGCAGGCTGGGGTAATTGCTGTTCGTTGTTTGGTGATTGTTTCTGTATCTAACGGCGTGTTAATACCGTCTAGAAAACAATACACCGCACTCAGCGGGACGAAGGTGGTTTTGACAGTGGCCACTAGCTGGTATATCTGCTATTGCATAGCGTAGCTTCGTATGAAGAATCATAGTTGCGCCTTTCATAATTACTAATTCTTGCATACTTCTTAAGATTCATTGGAAATCCATAGATTCTGAATCTACAAAGAATTTAGTTCTAAAGTGTAAGGTTGTTAGGAAAACTTATTTCCTTTTGGTGGGCGGCAGACCGTCGGAGAGTGCTCGGCGCTTCCGCGCTATCTATGTTGCATTGCGGCAGAAGTTGGTTGCTGGTTCTGTGGTACGCATGAGCGCGTGGCGGTTGCGTAGTATTGTAATAGGGTGACGGGCAACAGGAGGGCGCCACCTACGTGGGCACTTCGTTTTATCCCGGTACAGTGGGAGATAGACAGAGAAAACATATGCTGGTGTAGCGGCCTCTTAAATAGACCGTGTTTACTGTAGCCATCAGTTCATACCGTGGAGCCGGGATCGGCAGCGTGCGCTTCCGAATAGGAGGTGCGCAAGGCTCGAAGTCCACGGAGTGAGAAAATTTTTTTGCATTTTTTTCCACTTTTTTATAATCGGTATAAAAATCGTCGTGATATTTTTTTTTTGTTATACACATAGTATTTTCTTTTTTGTGTTTCTTTTTATATTGTTTTAATTGTTACCTGATTAAATTAATATGACTGGTATTAGTGATATTGCACGTAGGAATGTTAAATGAATTTCTAGACGAAGAAGTAGACAATTGTAGAGAATTAGAAAATTACAGTGATCTTAGTGATGGAAATATTGATTATGATAATTTTGATAATGTTTCGGAATAGAATTTTTCGGATAAAGAATTGGAAAAAATCTATACAGATGAACTGTACTATACTGGAAAATATATGGGGTTAGTAAATGGCGTGTAAAACTGGGTTCGCCAGTCAATATTTGTGCGCATAATATTATATTACAATGGATAAGAAAAAAAATGACGTTTGGAACCATTTTACTATACTCAACAATGAAAAGGGAGATAAACAGCTAATTTAAGTCGTCATTTAAAAAGAAAACACATAATACAGTACGAGGCAAGGAAAAAACGCTTTGTTGATTTGGTTAGTATACAGCAGGACATCGATGGACCGGATTGTACCATTTCAGTCGAATCTACCACATCTCAGTCTTCAACAAGTACACACATTGAAATAAATAAAATCCGTGATTCTATTCTCCAAAATACTCAAACACGAATTGATTCGTTCGTATCAAAACCAATTTCTCTTAGTAAATCTAAGCAAATAGATAACCAATTAGCTATTGTGATAGCAAAAAGGTTTCAACCGTATGGTCTGGTCCATAGGTTCTCAACCTTTTGAGGTCCACGCCCCCTTTCAAACTATTTTATGAGTTCACGCCCCAGGTTATCGTCAAAACAGTGATTTTATTAATACCCAAAAGACTAATGAGCATACATCTAATATGATTTGTACAATCTGCGACCAACACACCGGCAAGGTATGGCGTAGAAAACGGCAAAGTTTTCATTTTTCGTTTTTTTTCAACATTTTTACGCCTCCCCTGAAATTCTAGATCTAACTCCGGAAGAAGGAATTGAAAAAAAAAATTTACTTTATAAATGAAGGAAATTAGATTGGCAAGACAACACGATTTAACGAGTTTTGTAATTTCTAAATTAGTAAAAACATAAATTCTTAAAATTAATAATATAGTACAACTACTATAAAAAAATATGATTATAACAATATAAATTATAATAATAAATTAATAACACATAAATACATAATATGTAATACACAACGAATCGCTGTTTCGTCGTAAACGCGCGTGTCAACTGAACGATCGGTATCGTCATAACAATATTCCAATTCGCGGTATCACGCGCAGAAATAGAAACTTGCGTCGTTATCGCGATCGACGCGCCATGTGAACGATGTATTAGAAACCCGTATATTTAAATACGCGCGATTAATCA
This sequence comes from Rhopalosiphum padi, assembly GCF_020882245.1. NCBI lineage: Eukaryota > Metazoa > Arthropoda > Insecta > Hemiptera > Aphididae > Rhopalosiphum > Rhopalosiphum padi. The sequence goes on from NC_083599.1 coordinate 57,773,943, forward strand.
ACGCGCGTCCATGTGAACCCAGCCTAGGGAGTACATGCCCACTTTGGTTTGTGTTTGCGGTGCCTTGCGCATGCATTTAAGTGTGGGTAGGTTACCGTGATTTAGATATTTTTTATTATATTTGTATACTATTTTAATAAGTGTGGCCGAATCGGTTGACTTACCTCTGGGTCGACGGTGAGAATTTGGCCTACAGATGTAGCTAGCTGGCCGCACGATACTCGTGGACGTGATGAAACTCAATAATGTATGTGGTATGGGGGAACGGGTACTTACAACTACAAGAAAAGGGTAAACACCGTATTATGGGTGTGCGCTTGGCGACGAAACTGATAATTATTATACAAGGTAAAAACAAATGTACGATCATACCTTGACAAAGGACCTATACGTTTTGGAAATGGTAATAAACACTATAATATATGGCGCGGGTGGCCGTAGGTAGATTACACCACGCATATGAAATACCCGTGTACCGATGATCGACTATAAAGGGCGCGAGGACGCACGGCGGCGACTGAGACCTCGAGGTCGACAGTGCACAAGCAAACACTGGTTAACGTTGACAACGACAATAGTAAAACGGCGCGCGGACACGCGTGAAGTCGAACCGTCCGAATATTGCAGGTACAACGATCGAACAACAAGCAACGTCGTACGGAACAAAAGAAACGTGATCGAAGGCGGGTTCGTACACTGAAAGCGGAACTCCAGACGAGAGTTTTCGGCTAGCAAAGCTTGGGCGTGCGCAGTGAACTGGTTGAAAACACGGATGGCTACGATGGATCAAGGTGGAAACGCGCGTCACTGGCATGATCAGTGAGGGGGAAGAGGGGACGGGGTTAAACGTCGCAAATGTTCGACGCCCGTTGTAATGGCGATGGCGCTCAAACAAATAGAGATATGAAAAATCTTCATTTGCAACATACGTAAAAATAAATACATTAATTCTAACCAAAAATAAATGGTATTTAATTATGAAGATGAATAATTTGTGTTTAGTGTTTACCAATAAATTATGGTTCTATAAAAAAAATTTAGTTTTTTGTTGATCCATGGTACATTTATTACCACGTAATATGGTACGTTTATTTATTAGTCATATTAGTAATTAGTCAATACCTAATATCTTCGGGTTCTTAATTGCAAAAAAAAAAGAACAATACTATTAAATGTTTTACAAAAATTACACATAATCTAAATCTAATATATTTATAATTTACTATTTGGATATTTGGTAAGTTATGAAAAACAAATTGTAAAGCAATGTCGTGCTACGGCTTTTGTCAGCACTAATCATGATGATAGGCGTTTGATGTTGACAAAACGTTATAACTATCTTGTGAGGGATTTTAATGAAGAAATCCCTTTATTTCGGCATGAGTTGACTACTATCTGGTATGGAGAGCAGTTTACAGCCATACACTCCACAAGGTATCTAGAATCAATTGTGAAGTAAGAATTCAAGTTGTTTCTTTTGTGTTTTGTTTACATTTTAGTTATATAATGTATAACATTATATAAGGTATCCATACTAATAATATTATTAAATTAGTTTATTGAAATAATTGTAAATGGGATCAATCTATTTATTAGTTACCCTAATGGTGCTCTTAACTACACCTTCGTACAAGCTTCTAAAATAATGTGTCGTATGAAGCGTAGTTGTTTACTACCAACTCTTCAAAATGTGAGCCATCGATGATTCAAGAAGGTAACAGAGAGTTAGTAAATACATTACAAATTCACCTAAAAGGATAAATTTAATTTCAATGTTTATAGAAAAATTAAATAAATTACCAAATTTTACCAAGGTCCGCTTATGGTGAATGGTAACATAGAAGTTTTGCTGTATTGTAAGCAATACATCAAATATTGAGGAAATAATGCCAGAATTACAAAATGTATATTTATTTAATAAGAATCCTTCACAGACAATCACATTAATTCATTGTTTTGTATTTATAGCCTTATAGGTCCGTGTTACAGGATGTTATACCAGCTATTCATTCATCTTGTGATTTATAAAGATGTTATACGTTTCAATTAATGATAATAATTTACCTATTTAATTAATTAATAAATTAGTAAAATATTCTGTAATATTTTGTAATAGACTTTTCCATAAGTACATACAATTTTGACTGGCAAAACTCAAGATATTGATGTGGCATTGTTGTTGTACATAAGAAATGTGCTGCTCTTATTATACAATAATGTCACATTAATCACTGATTTTGAGTTTGGTGTCATTAATGCTATCAAAGTTGAATTTCCGGAAAGTCAACATCACTTCTGTCAAGCACAAATATAGGAACAGAATATTTAGTTTATTAAAATTTGAATTACTAAATAAATTACTAATTAAATTATTTTTAACTTTAGAAGGCTGTTATACGTCATGTGAGAAATAAAAGGGTTAGAATCTTCCATTTAAAGAAAACAAAACTAATCCAAAACAGTTGGGAAACGACGATTTATGAGGAATCCGTGGTTTAACCAGATATGTGAAAATGCCCTACAACGTAGGAAGCAAGCGAGGGAAGTTTGGTTAAAGGATATTGAAAATGAAGAAAAATTCTCTAGATATAAAACAAGACTAAAAGAAGCAACCAAAATTATAAGATACGAGAAACGAAAATGTATCAAAGACATAGTGAAAAGTGCGGACCAGGACTATAAAAATCATAGGACACGAGACCTATACAAGAAGATCAGCTCTTTAAGCAAGGATTTTAAACCAAAAGAAATGTTTTTAAGAATGATACTTTGTTAACGGATAGAGACGACATAGTCGAGGAATGGGCTCAATACTTCGACCAGCTGCTAAACTGTAGAGAACCCTCTAATCCATTCCTCTTTGAGAATAAAGAAACGAATAGGGAAGATTATCCCGAACCTACGATAGAGGAAATTGAGAAACAACTAAAAACCCTAAAAAACCACAAGTCGCCCGGTGAAGATGGGATTACCGGAGAGCTACTTAAAACAGGTGCGGATAATCTTGTTAAATATATTCATCGTTTAATAAGTTTAATATGGCAATAAGAAGAGATACCAAAGGAATAGAAAACAGCCTAAGTCTATCCCATCCACAAGAAAGGAGACAAACAAATATGCAACAATTATAGAGGGATTGCCCTGCTTAATGTAACGTATAAGATTTTATCTTACTGTATACTTGACAGAATCAAACCTTGGGCAGAAGAGATTATAGGAGACTACCAGACCGGTTTCAGGCGAAACCGCTCCACGATAGATCAAATCTTCATTCTACGTCAGGTGTTACAATACACTTGGGAGTATGACAAAAGCGTACATATGGTTTTCATAGATTACAAAAAAGCGTATGATTCAATATATAGAGCGTCCCTAATCAAGACTTTAGAAGAGTTCAGAATGCCTAGTAAGTTAATAAGCCTCGTCGAGTGCAGTATTAGTCACATTGACATAAAGGTAAAAGTAGGACAAACCATATCGAAAACGGTTCAAGTGACAACTGAACTAAGGCAGGGTGATGCCATATCACTGGTTTTATTCAACATAGTATTAGAAAAAGTAGTAGAGAAGCAGCCTTAGATAAGAAAGGAGTAAAACTAGGAGAAAATAACATTGGAATATTGGCATATGCAGACGATATAGTCTTGATGGCAGAAAGCTAAGATCAACTTAAAGAACAATCAAAAAAACTCATAAATGCTGCTAAACGTGTAGGCTTAGAGATTAACGATGAGAAAACTGAGTATATGGTTGTGCATAGACATGAACAAATAGGCTGACGTAACGAGGTCCTAGAAGTCAAAAACTACAAATTCAAAAAAGTTCAGCAGTTCAAATACCTTGGCACACTAATTACACAGCAGAATGAAATAGGTACGGAAATAAAAGTAAGAATACAAGCTGCCAATAAATGTTATTATAGCCTGACAAAGTTATTAAGATCTAGAGTAATCTCGAAAAATCTGAAGTCCCAAATATACCAGATACTTATCAAGCCAGTGGTGACATATGGGTCGGAAATTTGGACCATGAGAAAAAAAGACGAAAATGCTCTTTTAGTGTTTGAAAGAAAGGTACTGAGGAAAATTTATGGACCATGTATAGACGAACCTACAGGTGAATGGAGAATACGTAAAAACAAGGGACTCCAGGATTTATATCAAAGACCAAGCATTAAAGAAGATTTCACCAGATAAAAACTGAAGTGGGCAGGACATTCTTGGAGAAAAACAGGGTCATTGATAAAAATAGTACAAGAGAATGCACCGAAAAGATATTTATTTTAATAAACTCTGAAATGTACACAGGCTGTAGACAATGAACTCTAAATTTAAATCTATAATTGGTTTGAGTTTTCGTTATTTTTAGATACTGATAATCGTTGTTTTTGACGGCTTTCCCCGAACAACGTATATTGTAAAATATACATTATTAATACTTTATTAATAACACAATTTTTCATATTAAGCCGGGTTTACACGTGACAATAAATTCCAGCAATTTATCGTAACGATCGAATTGTTTCGATTTATCGTTATGTATAAATATGACATTGTAGCGATTTATTGGAATTGGAATTGGATCGGATGATTGAAGCCGAGCGGCATCAATTTCTGCAAATCGTAACGACAAGTTGGAACATGTAAACATGTAGCAACAATTTATCGCTACAATTTGATTTAGTTTGCATTGGCCGTTCACGGAGGATAGTTCGTTTTTTCGTTGATAATTTTTTTTATTTTTACTGAAATTATCATGGCAGAACAAACACCTCGTGACAAGCAAACACCTCGAGACTTCTTGAGAGAATTTATTGAGCTATATAAAAGTTTTCCCTGCTTGTGGCTTGTTAAAAGCAAAGAATACTCAGACATAAATAAAAAAAGCCTTGCTTACGAAGAGATGGTTAAAAAATACAAAGAGTTTGATCCCTCGGCAGACAGAAACATTGTTGTTAAAAAAATTAATGCATTGCGTACGGTTTATAAGAAAGAACTATCAAAAGTTCATAATTCGTCAAAATCTGGGGCTGGAGCGGATGAAATCTATAAACCTAGTTTGTGGTATTTCGACCTTCTGCATTTTTTTGAACGACCAGGACTCTAGACCTACTAGGAACACAATGGATGACGAGGATGAAGAAACACAACAATATATTGTAAGTCAAATTATTTTTATTTATAGTAAAATTAGCTTAATAATTAATAATAAATTATAATAATAATAATAATAATTAAATAATAATTAATAATAATAATGAACAATAATTATAAATAATTTTATATAAATGTTATATAGTATACTATTATACTTTACTATGTATTAATGAATTAATGATAAATAGTGTTCAAATGAATTGTCTGTAATCTAGTACAGCGGTTCTTAACCTTTTGTAGAACACGGACCCCGATGAAAGATTTTTAGAGATCGCGGACCCCCTACCAATTTTTTTTCAAATACCTTTTTTTTACAAAACATATCAAGTTATCATAACCAAAATTATAATAACTATTTTATACTACAAATTATAGAAGTAGACATAACAAAATGTACACATTTATAATCATTACACTTGAACATCATTAAACACTTAAATTTAAAAAAAAAAATTGTAATATAAAATTATTTTATATTATTTTATATTATTTTTATTATAAATTCGTATGAACAAGAAACTGATAAATAAATATTAATAGTAAAATTATTAGGTTTAGATACTTAATTGTATCGAATTCCACATTGTAATCGGTGTAATAAAGATAAGATAGGTTTACCTATCTCTTACAATATAAGATATATTTTATAATTTTATATGAAACAAAAATAATAATCGAAAAATATTGTAATAATACACTCATGTCACAAATTGACTTATGTTAGGTGGTAAAGTTGCCGCGGACCCCCGATATGAGTGTTGCGGACCCCCAGGGGGCCGCGGACCACAGGTTAAGAACCGCTGATCTAGTAGGTAAAGTGAAAAAATCGCTATAAAACTAAATAAAACTAAATTCTTACAAGCAGTTAATATGATGATCTTTTTTCAAGAACTGTATTTCAAATTTTTTTTTTTTTTTTATATTTTATTTAATATTTTCAAATTTCAAACGTTCAATGCACTTTTTTCTTGCCAAGGAACAGACCCCTCACCGTTGAAATATGTACAAAACTTTTCTCGAATAATTTTTGCTCTTTGTAAAACTTGACCTCCTGAACGTCGTTCGAGGTTGTGTAATATATCGGGATTACACCTTGCACCTAGTTGAATAGTACCATCCATAGTATTTTCGTGATCAAAACATTCAAGAGATGTGTAGGAAACTGATTTTTTGCGTAATAAATTGTGCAAGGCACAGCATGCGAGAACTACTGATTCAATAGTTTCCACTTGTAAATTAATTGCAGTGTTAAAAATACGAAATCTTGATGTTAAAATTCCAAAACTGTTCTCAACCACTCGCCGTGCTCTCGATATCCGATAGTTACATATTCTTCTCTCGTTATTAAGTGAATCTCGACTGAAAGGCTAAGATCAGGTCGCATCGCAAAAGCATTATCCCCCACAAAAACATATTCCAGGTCAAGATCGAAGCTTACTGGTTCAGGTGCAGGAATATCCAATTGGTTATTTACAAGTCGTTCGTAGAAAATAGTGTTATTTATCACACCTCCGTCAGATATTCTACCGTTCGTTCCTACGTCACAATATATAAATTCGCAGTGAGCGTTTGCAATAGCCATTAAGACTATACTATGTGTCTTTTTGTAGTTATAGTATTGGGAACCACTATCCTTTGGTGGAACGATCTGGCATGTTTGCCATCGATCGCACCCAAACAATGAGGAAATTGCCACTTCTCTTCAAAATCTGAAGCGATTTTCATCCACTCATTTGCTGTTTTAGGAAACTGGAATAAAAAGTTTCTTTAGATTCTGAGCAGAGCGATGTGTGTGTGTGTGTGTGTGTATGTGTTTTCAACAGTATCTTTTCTGATAGGAAAGTGAATCTAGTACTAGTTGGTACTTTGGGGGGTCAAAAATTAAAACTTCCAGTAGTTTCCATAATATTCACCGGTAAAAACAAAACAAAAAATTAAGGAAAACAGGAATTTTTACGCAAAATCGATTTTAGTTTTTGGTATAACTCTAAAACAAATGTTCGTAGGACGTAGATACATGACATTTTTACTGAATGTTTATAATTTTATATTAGCATTTTCTATACACCATACAATTTTTAAAATATTTTGACTTGTCTTAAGCTGTTTATGGACATTTTTAGTTTTAAGTAGTTTTAGTCAGTTCGGTCACGACCGTTGATAATGAAACATCGTGTCTCGGTGTTTATCCTTCTTTTCGTAATAAATTACAAAGTTATAGTCCGTTTTTTTAAAAAGAAAAAACATCCACGAATTCAACAAAGTGTCATTCTTCTGACTTGCCAAACCAAACTTCAAGCCATCGAAAAGGAGCGCCTCCGATCCATATTCGGTAACAAACTTAATTATTACAACCTAATTATCGTCGCGGTTATATCAAAATAGTACGGCCGGCCGTCGGGCGGCCGCAGTCCCGCACGATCAGCCTTATCAGGCTTCTCCGTTATCTAACGGCAAAATAACCGTCGCCATACACAATGCCAGATAATCAACAACCTAAATCCGTCCCACCATTAATAATACAGAAATCTCGTCTACAGAGTGTGTCAAATAATAATGTAACTTCTCAACAAATTTCCGACCAAACCGACGGGTTCACTGTGAAAACAAATAAAAATAGTAGAAATGGTAAACATTCGCTGCCCCACTCACCTAGCTCTCCTACACAACAAAGTAAAACATTTGTTTCATCAAATCGTTTCTCACTGTTTTCAAATTACACCGAGCCCTCGGAAAAACAAAACGACAACCAATCAACCGAGATGGATTTAGAACCTGAAATAACCACACCTGTTATCAAGCCACCTCCACCAATATTAACAGGTTGACCGCCATGAGTCTCTTTTAGGGTTCTCACTGGTCTTACCCCCTGACGCCTCAATATTTTAATGGGTTTACTCAAATTTTATTTGAACAAAAAAAATGATTGGATTCTGCTTAAAATTGATATATGGGTTTAGTATTGCTTATATAACTTATCTACAGTTATTTTGGATAAATTCTAGCTGAGATCCTTAATAGAGTCTCGTGGCGCTGATGAGTAACTCGTAAAAAAAATTAATGATTGTTCCTAACATATTGAGACACTAAATAGGTTCTCAAAGTATTAATTGTAATAATAACTGTCATTCCACTACATTTAGTTAGTATGTTATTTAGGATATGAGATTGTAGAATATATTTGTTTAGGAACATGATGTGGTTAAAAATGTACCAAACAATTTTTCAAAAGATCATACTTATCTCAGTTATTTTTCTCATAGCAAATATTTTAATTAAAAGTAATAATATTTTATAATATAACATTTAAATTGCATGATTATCACAGTTTCATTTCTTATAAAGTAATATACAAGAGAAAAAGTAACTTTTTAGGTACTCAATAGTATAGAATTACTTATAAAACTTTACATCTCAATAAAATTGTATATTGTCACATTTTATTTTCTGATAAATATTATATAAATATTAAATAAACAACTGAAAAAATTGACTTGTACCTTAATTATACTGCATGGTGTACAAGTAATTATAATAATAGTAAATAATAAAATGTATGATTATTATACCAATAACAAAATAAAAATTTAAAAAGTAAAATTTTCTTATTTTACATAATAGGTATCACAGTAAAATAATTAGTATCACATTTTATTTTCTTATAAATATTAAATTAACAACTGAAAAAATTGACTTGTACCTTAATTATACTGCATGGTGTACAAGTAATTATAATAATAGTAAATAATAAAATGTATGATTATTATACCAATAACAAAATAAAAATTTAAAAAGTAAAATTTTCTTATTTTACATAATAGGTATCACAGTAAAATAATTAGTATCACATTTTATTTTCTTATAAATATTAAATTAACAACTGAAAAAATTGACTTGTACCTTAATTATACTGCATGGTGTACAAGTAATTATAATAATAGTAAATAATAAAATGTATGATTATTATACCAATAACAAAATAAAAATTTAAAAAGTAAAATTTTCTTATTTTACATAATAGGTATCACAGTAAAATAATTAGTATCACATTTTATTTTCTTATAAATATTAAATTAACAACTGAAAAAATTGACTTGTACCTTAATTATACTGCATGGTGTACAAGTAATTATAATAATAGTAAATAATAAAATGTTTGATTATTATACCAATAACAAAATAAAAATTTAAAAAGTAAAATTTTCTTATTTTACATAATAGGTATCACAGTAAAATAATTAGTATCACATTTTATTTTCTTATAAATATTAAATTAACAACTGAAAAAATTGACTTGTACCTTAATTATACTGCATGGTGTACAGGTAATTAACTACTTTGATACTTTGTGATCTTCAAAAAAACACTCAAAACAAATTTTTTGGTCACATGCCTCACATTTTGTACTTGTTTTTTTGGAGTATTTTTGGGAATATGTTCTTCCTTTTTCTTTTACCATTTTTTTATAGCATTTGTTGCATCTACCTTTTATTGTTTTCACTAGTTTATGTTTAATTTGGTTAATAGATTCAATAGGTTCAAAATCTTTTGTGATAAGATTTTCTACTAACATTGTACGAAATTCAGTAATTGATATTTTATTATCTGTCACTTGAGTAAACAAAACATGTGCATTGACAACTGCAATATTTAAAAGAGCATCTATCACTACTTTTCTGTACCACTTTACACAACGACGCAATGGATTTGAATATGCACTCATTTGATCAGATAAATCTATTGGAGATTTACCTTCATTATAATCCATTACAACTTTTGGTTTCATAATGGTTTTACCTCGAACAGACAACTTCACCATTTGACTGTGATGTTTGGATGAGATCATACATAATTCTCTTTTATCACGCCATTTTAAAACTAAAATATTTGATGAAATCCTCATAGATGAAATTTCACCTTTTTTTAATTTTTTTGCTGTCACTTCTGTAGGATTTGATTTCCTGTTGGTTCTTAAAGTACCTACTAAATGTGTTTGTTTACTGTTTAAAAGTTCAGCAAGTTCAACACTAGCGTACCAGTTGTCAACCACCAGTGTTCGACCACAATTCAGAAATGGTTCTGATAGTTCTTGGACAATTTTGGAACCAACATTAAAATCTGGATTGGCTTCCTTTCCACAATACACTTTTACAGCTAGTGTATAGCAGGGATGGATGCATAATTTAAATAGCTTGATTCCGAATTTGTTTCTTTTATTTTTGATATATTGTTTAAACGACAATCTACCCATGAACTTTATTAAAGACTCATCAATACAAAATGATTCACCAGGTTTCATACACATATTTGAATTGATCATTATGTCATCTAATATAGTTCCCAATTTATATAAGCGGTTAGTTTTATCAATCTGATTGTTGTCAGAAAAATGAATCATTTGTAGTAATATTTCAAATCGATTCCTACTCATGATGGTTCCAAATTCAGTATTATAAATTTTTGAATTGCTCCAATATAATTCATATGTTGGCAATTGAACTAGACCTGTCCACATGAGGAGTCCAAAAAATTGTTTTAATTCAATAACATTTGTGTCTTTCCATTTATTAAGACGAGAGTGAGGTGATATATTTTTACCACTAATTTGCTGGGATGCATATCTATTAGTTTCTATAACAATTTTACCAAGAATTCCATCATCTACTATTAGCTGATAAAAATCAAGTGGTGACCCATCAATCATGGTATCAAATATGTCTGGATTAATACCTGTTATTTCATTATTAGGATTGAATATAAAATTATTTATAACTTTGTCGTCAACTCGCCACTGACGATTTGGTTCAGATACTGGGTTCTTTGGTCTTCCACGTGGTTTATGTGTGACAATGAAATCGTCTACTGAGTCACTAATATGAGAAACATCTATATACAAAATATACTATAAATATAGAATAGTATATGTTATGTATAAAATTAGTTTTAATTTACCAGAGTCATAAACATTATCTTCTTCAAAATCCATATAAACTGCCAGAGGGTCAGCTAAATAATAAAATAATAAATAACTCAGTTCAACTGTTGTACAATTCAAGTATTATATATAATTACCATTGTGATTACTAAGGTTACTAGTTTCTGGAAATAGGCAACGATTTGTTTTAATTTCATCAGTTTCTGAATCACTTTCATCTAAGTATAACATAATATGAAAATATGGATACTAAAAAATCATTGTGTGTTATAAATAATAATGTACAGGCACTTACTAGTCAAATTATTATTGTGGGATAACTCCCATGTAGGATCGTCATCTGAGTCATCAGGATATTCCTCAAAATCAGAATTAATTAAATCACTTATCTCTTGTGAATTCATTTATAAATTATTTGAAAACTAAGTACAGTAAGACAGTACATCAAAAATAAATAAAGTAAAACAGTAAAGCAAAAATTTTTTAAAAAAAACGTTATCGTATCATAAATTTAATTTTTATCGTATTATCAAGTTCTATATTATCAGTAGCGGTAAATATCATATTATACAAAACAAAAACCAGAAATATAAAACCACAAACATGGTCAAATACATTGTACAAACATGACCAGAAAACTTAATTGTTATAAATAAATTTAAAATGAAAAAATAAAGATAAACGTTCGCTACAAAGACCAAATTAATGTGGTCACACTGTAGAATCCGATTCTGTAATCAAAATCATGTTAAATGAGACTCTTTTCAGAGTATCAGCATTTATTTCTAACTGATCATTGAGATCCCAAAAAGAGTCTCATACACGATTTTCAGTAATATAGGTGAGACCCCAAATTAAGTCTCATGGCGGTGTTGAGTAATCTTAAAAAAAACCCGTGGCGGTCAACCTGTTTTAATTCGCGTAGTTAATGACTTCAATGCTTTCTGTAACTCCATCAAAAAGTTAATCAAAGGTGAACATTTCTCATGCAAAAGCTCAACTAATGGCGTAAATCTTTCCTCTACTTCAGCAGACTCGTACCGTTTGGCTATCAAATTTCTGCAAGAGTCCAAAGCAGATTTCCATACATACCAACTGAAACAAGATAGGGCGTATCGGGTAATACTGAGAAATCTCCACCACACTACACCAATAGAAGAAATCAAAAATGAATAACTTGCCCACGGTCATCAAATCAGAAACATCACCAATGTTCTCCAACGAAATACAAAACTTCCTCTCCCGCTCTTTTTTATTGACCTGGAGCCAGCCATCAACAATAAAGACATATTTTCGATCGATTTTTTGTACTACACCAAAATAAAAATCGAAGAACCTGGAGCCAACAATTTAACAATACAATGTCTCCGTTGTCAAGCGTTTGGACACACCAAATCTTATTGTAACCATCCCCCAAAATGCGTCCGTTGAGGAGCCAACCACCTGTCCACGTCATGCCAAAAATCCCAGAGTCTCCCAGCAAAATGTGCTCTCTGCTGCGGTGACCACCCTGCGAACTACCGAGGATGCCCAGTTCATAAAGAATTTCAATCTACTCTACAATCAAAAAAAAACTTTAACTCTCAATCAAATTATGTTCACCCAACATCTGTAAACGCTACTTCAATTTCAGCCTCAAACTTCCCCAAAACATACGCCCAAGCCACCACCGAAAACGCAAACAATCCAACCAATCTTACTCCCCCCGATCCAGACATATCCCTCAAACTTTCATCTTTTCTCGAAGAACTAAAAAACCTAATCTGTCCTCTAATCTCTCTATTAACCACTGTTATCAATAAACTTATAGTTTCTAAAGATGATAAATAATCACGAAACTATTCTCCACCCGATATCCATCCTTCTTTGGAATGCAAACGGCCTATTGCAACAAAAAAATGAATTAAAAGCATTTCTTACTCTAAATAACATAGACATACTTCTAATAAGTGAATCCCACCTCACCACACACTCAAATTTTCATATTCCCTGTTACTCAACATACCTCTGCGATCACCCTGATGGTACTGCGCATGCTGGTTCTGCATTATTAATAAAAACAAACATTAGTCACGCTGTACTTCCACAATTCCAAACTCCATCCTTTCAAGCTACAAATATAGCAATTTCACTAAACCATGTACCCACTACAATCTCATCTGTATACTGTCCACCGGGACACGCTAATAAAATAACCGACAATGATTTCACTCAGTACTTCAAATCCCTCGGTAACACATTTTTATCCGGAGGTGACTTCAATTCCAAACATAACTTATGGGGATCTAGAGTATCCAATACTAGAGGCCTTTCGCTACACAGATCTCTACTTTCTAACAATCTAAAATACTTGTCTCCTCCTGATCCAACATATTGGCCATCACATTCCAACAGAGTCCCCGACATTCTTGACTTTTTCATTCATACTCTTCCTAATAACATTAACTATAATATTGCCAATCTCGCAGACCTCTCGTCTGATCACACTCCTATCCTATTAACTTTAAATAATCAACTGGTCTCACTGAAAAAATTCCCCACTCTCACCCCAGGGATAACCGATTGGAAAAAATTCTCCCACATCGTTGAAAACAATATATCTCTAAACATATCTTTAAAATCTACTGAAGAGATAGACTCTGCTGTCTCGACCTTCACCACGCTGATAAAAAACGCCGCGCTTGACTCTTCAACCTCCTTGCCCACCAACCACAATAAAAAATTTCTCCCTGAACACCTCTCAAAACTGCTTGTTGAAAAACGCCGAGCTAGAAACCGATGGCACCATACCCACCTCCCCAGTGACAAAAGTCGCTATAACAATCTTGCGTGCTCCCTCAAAAACCTTTTACGCATTCACAACACGGAAAATTACCAACGATATTTACACTCTCTATCTAACTCAAACAATTCTATTTGGAAAGCTACTAAAAAAATCCTAAATAAAAAAAATGTAATACCACCAATTAGATATCCTGACAGATCCTTCGCTAAGACCAACTTAGAAAAATCAAACCTGTTTGCCTCTCTTCTAGAAAATAATTTCTCTCCTCACCCCGACGTCAACAACATCGACCACGGCCGTAACACGATTGCGGACTTTTTACCTTTTAATATTTGAGAAAAAACAACACGATTGCGCACCTTAAATATTTTTTCTTTGAGCAAACACAAATATTTAAATAAATTTACCAACATTAATAATAACTTAATACGTATAGTAAAAAAAATCTTATAATATATCACAGTAATTACGCGTCAAAAAAAGGAATAATATGCCGATATTTATTTATAAAAATAAAGAATTAAGATACACTCATAACGATGACAATAATAATAATTAATTACATAATTCGTATAGTAAAAAAAAAAGTATATGTATATACATTACAGTAACTTATTATTACGCGTCAAAATAAAAATATACATATATATATATAATAAAAATCAAGTTCTTATAACTTTTTAGCACAAAAACGTGGTCCTAATATCAGCAAATAATCATTTAAAGATATTTCATTATTTTTATATTTTTCCCAAGTGTTAATTATAAATGCAATATTCTCTTCTTGCTCTTTACGAGGCTTGTTAATATTTTGTTGTTTTATACTATATATTTTTAAATAAGTTTCACTTATTATCACATAATATCCAATAAAATATGTATAACTTGGTGAATAGATGGATGAGAAGTATAAAACTGAGCATTATAGTGGCTATGGAAAGATTCTGGCCCATTGGTCGTTCTTGCCTCTGTTGAAGGTTCAGTTGCCCATAAAATCGGTGGGAAAGCGGCATCAGATGATATATAATTGTTCAGTATATAATCAGTAAATTCAAAATTATCAGTAGGGCTATTTTCAATTAAATAAGTAAAAGCATCTTCTACATCTTCCGAAGGTAAAAATCCAAGTGCAAAAAATTGTTTCAACCATACACCTAGTTCAGATTTTGAATTATAGTTTTTTAATAAATTACTGTCACTTTGAATTTTCCTGAACCATGATTGGCCTAAATGAAATCTGCAGGCCATAATTTTGCAGTTTGGGAAAAAATGTCTAACAGCGTTGTGAGCACTCTTTTCAAAATCAAAATGAAAATTTGAACACTTTAATGAATTTTGTATATTTATGTCGAATCTTAAACATAAATTAATAATTGTGTGCCACATTTGTATATAAGTTTCAGTTGATTTTGAAATTAAAAAACAATAAATTATAGGAGCATAAAAACCATTTTGTAATATATGTATTGAATACAGTTGTTCAAAATATTTGGGTGCATATGAAAATGTACCGTCTGCAAAAATATGAGAAGATTGACTCAATAGTTCAAGATTAGTTTTGCAAGTGAATATAATTGGACTTGAAGTTTCTTCCATATGACAAAATAGTTCACCAGTATTAGTTATAATATTTTCACGACCATCTAACAACTGAGTTATCGCTTCCTCTAACGATTTTGGAATTTTTTGCATATTCTTTCTACGTTTATCATACATACACTTTCTCCATAACTTTATATCAGAATAAACCGGCTGGATATCGTTTTCGGTATTTATAAGTTCTTGCCTAATTATTTTATTTGGCCTAGTAAGAAGATCATTTTCACATTTTCTTTTTAAACGAGAACTCACAATTTGCCTATTAATAATATTTTTTGGAATCACCTCATGTGTATGCTCATTTAACATACTTAACACTTTGGTTACATCCTTGTCAACGAGTAAACTGGCAGAACAATTTTTATTCGTACAGTTATACCGAATGTTCCCACACTTTTTCAGAATTTTAAATTCACTATATTTATAATCTTCAACTAAAATACACGGCTTACCTTTTTCTGTTTCAAATTTTTTTTGTATTTGTTTCTCCATTTTCCCAAAACAAAATTGCACAAAAATAAAACGGAAATATATACGTTGCACAATTTAGACTGTCTCAATATAATATAACGTTTAGATAATATGACGTGAGAATGTGACCGACGGGCTACGACTATCACATTATAGATCTCTTTGACGTACAGTATTAGTTAATTATCAATAAAATAAAATTCGGTACAATAAATATTAACAGATGTGAATACTCGTACGTTGGAAAAGCACAGCAACTATAACACTTATCACTTTATCAGTTATTATCGGTTATTATAGTAATAAAATATTATTAGACGCCATATAATAGTATCCACTGGCCGTAACAATTGTGTATACGTAATACGTATACTATACTATTATAGGTGTGTTTCTTAAACTATAACCATTTATTTAAAATTATTTAAATATTTGTTTATCGTTATGAGTGTATCTTAATTCTTTATTTTTATAAATAAATATCGGCATATTATTCCTTTTTTTGACGCGTAATTACTGTGATATACTATAAGATTTTTTTACTATACGTATTAAGTTATTATTAATGTTGGTAAATTTATTTAAATATTTGTGTTTGCTCAAAGAAAAAATATTTAAGGTGCGCAATCGTGTTGTTTTTTCTCAAATATTAAAAGGTAAAAAGTCCGCAATCGTGTTATGTTTTTTTCAGGTAAAAAGGTAAAAAGTCCGCAATCGTGTTGCACCGTCGACCACACATCCTTCATTGAAAAATCTCTAACCAATTGTCTTCCTATGTCCTTACCCACTAAACATACCTCCCCCAGCGAAATTCAATTTATTATCAGTAAATTATCAAACAAAAAATCCCCAGGTCACGACCTCATAACAAATCGAATTATAAAACATTTGCCCAAAAAAGCCATTCTTCTCTTAACCTTCATCTTCAACTCAATTCTTCGTCTCTCCCACATTCCTCGTTCTTGGAAACACTCCATAATTATTCTAATTCCAAAACCTGATAAACCTCCTGACCTGCCTTCCTCATACCGTCCTATCAGCCTCTTACCTTCATTCTCAAAAATTCTAGAAAAGATTATACTAAAGCCGCAGCAAACGAATTGCGTCCCAAGATCCCTTTTTCATACGAATTGCGTCCCGATAATATTTAACAACTACGCTAATTGCGTCCCGATAATATTTAACAACTATACTAATTGCGTCCAATATAAATACATTATTTTCCTTCCCATTTAATACAGACTTAGGACTGTCAATAGCAACATAAAATATTATATTGCTAAAGGTAGGTTAAAAATATTGTTTTTTATCGTTTCGTAATTATTATGTACATCAAAAATATTGTTTTCGTCGTTAAATATAAAAATAATAATTAAAAAAAAAATTCCAAAAAATATAAGTTAGGTTATAAGGTTATAGTTTTCACATGTTATTGTAATATTATTTGTGGCTCGGTAAAAATTTGAACGATACAGTTTTAACATAATCAAAACGTGTAATTTCGTTAAAGTCGTATTTCATCATTTGATTTCTTAAAAATTCTTGTTTTTCACATATTTCACGTCTTATTTTCTTCCTTTGACTACTGCTACGAATTTTTATGTAAGTGTCTTTTTGTACGTTTTTAAGTACATCAATAAATTTATAGATATTTGGATGAGCAGAATAAAACATACCGTTTAATTTTGAATGGAAAGCTTCACAGCTATTTGTTGTCCTTGTAATTGATCCCGAATACATTGCCCATAAAGAAGGAGGAAAGTCACAATCGGGGGTTAAATATGTGTTTAAAATATAATCTGTAAATGTTTCTACTTTTTTATTCTGTGGTAAAATTGATACTATATCATCGGTAAAACAGTTTTCTACATCTTCAGGTTTCAAAAAAGGGAGACCAAAAAATATTTTTAGGTAATTGCTTATTTCTGAATTTAGATTATATTCATTACTCAAACCTAGAGCTTGAATTTTTCTCCACCAACTCTGGCCTAAATGGAATCGGCATCCTTTTAATTCGACAGATGGCCAAACAAATAATGCGGCCGAGTGAATTGCTTTTTCGAAATCAGCAAATAACAAAGTAATAAGGAAACGGACTATAATTTTCATCGTATGTTAATGGTGTGGGAGGAGGGATATTAAGTCCTGCATTTTGGATCCAATATTTCATTGCTGAGGCACTGAATATACCCCCATCGTTGTTTCTTCCGGGAAAGCCCGTTTCGATAATAGTGAATAACCCGTCAGCGTCACAACAAGCCATTAACACCATAGAATGATACAACTTGTAATTGAAATTAGAAGAACCACTATTTGGAAATTTTTCAATTCTTACATGTTGCCATCGATGGCCCCTATACAGTTTGGAAGATTCCAGAGTGTTTCAAAACGTTTTGCTATTCCTTTCCACTGCTCTGTACTTGGTATTGGCATGAATGTTTTTTCCAACACTTCCCAAATCACTTTTACTGTTTCCGTCACAATTCCACCAACTGTAGATTCTCCTCTACCAAAATAAACAGCAATTGACGCAAATGTCCCACCTGTACCCAAGTATCTGCAAAATGAAATAAACAATCATAAAAAGGTAGTCAAGTGTGTGTCACTGCTGTACAGTAGATTACAAGGAGGGGTTGTAGTTAATCGGGTTTGCGTAAAAATAGCAGTATAACACTAGATTGTTATTACAAATTATGTATAGTCTGAATGTTATCTTTTTTTTAGTATCTGAATGCAAAGATAAGTGGAAGAACCTTCGTGCTGTTTTTGTGCGTAACATGAAACCAGCACCAAGTGGTTCTGGAGCAAAACCAAAGAAAGCATATTATTTATTAGAAGCTATGCAATTTACAGTTCCATATATTAAGGCGTTAGGTGTGCCTTCGGGAAATCTTCCTAATCCCCCAGAACAGAAGGAAAGTTTTGAACAATCTGAAGAAATTGACTTTAACAACTCCGAACTTGACCCACAGCAATCTTCACCATTTCAACCACATCTTACGCCAACTTCGCCATCGCCTTCTACATCATTATACACACCTTCAGCTACTGACATGCCCCAAAAGAAGAATAACATTACTCTGAGTCAATCCGAGTCTTCGCCATCATACGTGTCAAACAAAAAACGCGGATTAAAAAACGAAGCAGTGGACAAAGCATTTCTAGAATATTTCCAGGCAAAAAAAAAAGCCAGAACAGAGAACTCTTCAGTCAATGCTAATCAGGATCCAAAAGCAGAATCTTTAAAAATGTTTCTTCTTAGTATGCTACCTGATGTTTTGAAAATGTCTGATGAAGAAGTACGGCAGTTCAAGCGCAAATCACTTCAGATAGTTGATGACATTTTGTCAAACAATTCGGCATTCACACCTATTCATTCATTCTCGTCTTCATCTACAACGCCGTCAATAGATCAACAAATTCTACTGATATCTCAGAATGAAAATGCTCATAAAACCTCTCAACCTAACACATTACAAACTATAAACCAAAATAGTTCTGAAAAGTACTATGAAGCAGTTAATGAAGCCTTGTACGAATTAAACCAACAGGAATAAATAAGTATAATATTTTGTTTTAGGTTCTTTTTAAAATTATTAAAATGTTTTCATATATAAGATAAAAAAATGATATGTTTATTGTTATAAAAATATTACTAATATGCTAATTATATAGGTAAATGTTACTAATTTCAATAAAGTGTTTAAATTTGCATTAAGTAGATAAAAAAGTAAGTTACTTACCTGAGTGTAATTAATATCCGTTCCTCGGCATTCACACACTCTCTCATGTTTGTATCTCGCTTGTTTATGGCAGGGGAAATCAGGTTCACCAAATATAAGTAACTTTCTTTTGACATCCGATAAAAACATAAAAATTTAGTATCGGAAAGGTTCAATTCTCTTGCAGCAATGAATAATCGGTAATGAAAATTTTTTTCGATGTATGAACCCAAAACCTTCTATTTTTTTTATTTCTCCTGTAATAGTAGTATGCTGTTATTACTTCTTCATCACTAGAATCACTGTCAACATCCATGGTGTAGCAAAAAGATAACGAAAAACGTCCTTCATCCATAGTCACCCAGAACAAACTACAGGTTTCGATCACGAGTAGGTATGTTATGAGTAGCCTCGTGTATCGATCTGAGTCACCAATACGTTAGTAACCGATTAGTAATTTCAATCACAAAACAGTTTAGTTTTTTTTTAATAGCTCCGTGTGTAGAAAGCCTTACAGATTGTATATATTCTTTTTCTAATAAAAAATAAAAAGTAGTTTTAGTTTTTTTTTCTATGAATGTCAATAAAATTTGATTCGTTCAAAAAACTTGAAAAGTACAAGGCTAAGTAATACAAGGCTTTAGTTATGCAGTTGAAAAATATCAAAAATACTATGCATAATTTTTTTAATTATTTAAAATTAAAATTTTGAAGTTTAAATTTCTACAAAATTAACAAAAATTGTTGTCTACCATAGTATATTCTTATACTTTTTAAGGCAACTAAAAATATATGCTCTATTATATTTCAGGAAGATTCTGAATCTACGGATTTAGACCATTCCTACCAACGAGAGGTCACCACATCAGTTGTGCCAACATCAGGTGATGATAGATCAACTACATCACGAAGTGTGACACCATCACCTATCGGACCGCAGCCAAAGCGGAAAAAGAAACTAACTCCGACAGATGAGGTGATGCAGCTAGCGGGACAACAACTAAAAGCTATTCGTCCCGATGATGAATTTGAAGCCTACGGAAAGTATATAGCCCACAAGCTACGTTCTCTTAAAGGAAACCAGGCCGTATACGCTCGAAAACTCATAAATGACGTGATTTTTGAGGGGGAGCTTGAGGCACTCACTAAAGATTTTAAAGTAATGAACAGTCAACCACACCATACATTCGAAAATAATGACTTGCTACAATTTAATCCTCAACTTTATCATCCTACATAGATACCTCGAATATTTGAGCATCAACTGCCAAACTCTCAACATCTCTCAAACATGACAATTCCAAATGCTCAACATCTCTCTAATACGACACCGCCAATCTCTCATACAAACGAACCAGAACAAGCCAATTCTAAACAACTAAATATTCAGCAACCAGAATCTCAACAGCTCGAAATTCAGCTACTCATTTACTCAAACTACATGCCAAGCTCAAGTAAAACGATTAACACAGATCTCAACCAATCAATGGAAAACAATGTTTCTAGTTTCTTTTCAAAATTCATTTAGTAAAAGGGCATTTTCACGTGTAAAACATATTCTATAATTATTCACTTTATATTGTACCTATTACATTTGATTATAAATTATAATATTTGTATTGTCTATGGTTTAAAAGTAAATAAAAAAAAATTTAGTGAACATACCTGTATGTATTTTTTTAATACTTTGTAGATAGCCTCACAGGTTTCCGGAATTATTTTGCAGAGAGCCGGTTTAGAAATGGCAGTTGAAAATTCCATGTCCTTAAAGCTTCTTCCGGTAGCAAGGAATCGTAAGGTAGCTGAGAGTCTCTCGTGTGGAGATATGGCTTTTCTCATAACAGTGTCTTTTTTTACGATAAACGGAGAAACTAACTTTAACAACTCAACATAAGTCTCTTCATCCATTCTCAAATAATTTCGCCAGTCATTGGGTTCATTTCGTAATTCTCGCAATAAGTTTATATGAGAAAATTCCCTTTTCTTCAGCAACCATTTGCGGCTCCACTTTCTTCTTGGTCTTCGTGACTGTTTTGCTTTTTTCGCTAAACAAACTAGATATAACGACCAGAACAGTACTTCCTCCATGGCGAAAGCTAATGGCCAACTGAGTTGTGATGAACCGTGGTCGACAAAGAATATTGGACAAGAAATCGTAGCGTGTAAACAATATTCACTATTTCGATAAATTGTCAATTACATTGTAACGATTTATTGTTACGTGTAAACCCGGCTTTATGAACGTATACAGAGTGTATATTAGATATATTATGAATTTTTCTACTGATATTATCATTTACAAATATTATAACAACTATTGTAACATTTGTAACATACTGTATCATGCAATATGGCTACTTTGCCACTAGTTAATTTGTTTCATTTCGCATTATCTACAAAACTATAATGGATGACTAGCTACTGCTTATTTTATTTTATAACATTTATTTTATTATATAACAATTTATAATTATTTTGACGGTAAGTTTTTTTATTTCAGTTTTATGTTACATAATTTTTAGGTGGTACTTGCTATTATTTACTTTTACTACCTATAATTACGTATTATTTTTATTTGAATACTATTGTATATTATATTTTTTGTTTCATATAAATATATAATGCAAAAAAAATACTTATTTATTTTATTTTATTTATGCCTAGTGCATACCATATAGTATACTTGATATTATGATATATCATATAAATTTTTACCGACTATTTATCATTATATTATTATGTAGAAATTATTGGATCCTAGTATAAATATGGATAGTCAACCAGGACCATCACGTGAGAGGTCTCCAGTAGTAACGAGGCGTAAGACGTTGACTGACGAACAATTATTGGCATTGTTACAAGAGTCAGATTTAGATGATGGAGATAGTGATTTTGAAGTAGATACAGAGGAAAGCGATTCTTAAAATAATTTCTTGACGGAGGCAGACATACCCGAAATAAGACATAGCATATCGGCTGAGCATTGGAGTTCTAATCCAGTGCAGGTCCCGTTAATTCCGTTTATAGGAAATGCAGGGTTGAAAGTACAACTAAAGGGACATGAGCCTATCGATTATTTTGATTTGCTAGTATCTGATGATTTTTATAATTTTATAGTAGAAGAAACTAATTATTATGCCGTTGAAGTTCTTAGTCTTTCGTCAGAAAAATCTAGGATAACTCATTGGAAAGATTTAACTACCACTGAACTGAAAGTATTTCTAGGGCTACTTTATCACACTAGAATAATACGTTTAAATAAACTTGAGGACTATTGGAAACAAGATGATCTATTTAGTATTCCATGTTTCAAAAAACACATGAGTAGAAATCGTTTTTTATTAATTCTTCGAGTTTTACATTTTAGCCATGACGCTTTGGACCCCAATGATAGACTTTTTAAAATTAAATCAATTGTGGAATATTTTAATAATAAAATGGATGAGGTGTATTATCCTGGTAAAAATTTATCCATAGATGAGTCAATGATATTATGGCGTGGTAGATTAATTTTTCGACAATATATACAGGGGAAAAGGCATAAATTTGGTATCAAATTATATATTTTAGCTGAGCCAAATGGCCTGAATTTAAAAATTATGATTTATACTGGACAAAAACTGTCACAGCTTGAACAACCGCATTCTAATAGTCACACGGAAAACGTAGTTATGAACCTTATGGAAGGAAAATTGTTCAATGGTCATTCGCTTTACATGGACAATTTCTACAATAGCGTAAATTTAGCTCAGACACTACTTTCAAAAAATACTTATTGTACCGGCACATTACGTTCAAATAGGAAAAAAAATCCAATCGACATTGTTAAAAAAAATTAAAAAAAGGAGAAAATATATCTAAGTACTTTTACAACGGGATCTGTGTATTCAAGTGGAAGGACAAAAGGGATGTTTTGGGCATATTAACAGAATGGACTGCAGATATGGTAGATACAAAAAATAAACGTGGAGACAAGAAAAAAAAACCATTGCCAATTATAAAATATAATGATTATATGTCAGGTGTAGATCGTCAAGATCAATTGATGTCCTACTACCCGTGTGAACGAAAAACTTTTCGATGGTACAAGAAAGTTGGTATTCACATTTTACAACAGCTACTTCTCAATTCTTATCTTTTATATTGTCAAAATGAACGTAAAATACCTTTTTATAATTTTCGGCTAAATATCATACGTTCATTGTTAAAAAAAGATGATAAAACTGGCGAACTTGGAGAAAAACAAAATGAAATTTCGACTAAATTACCGACTGCAGTTCCATTTGTACATACTCTACAGCTCTTACCAAAAAGCGAAAAAACAACAAAAGTTCAACGCAAATGATGTAGTTACTGTAAAGAAATTGGCAAACGCAAAGATACATCATACTACTGTTCTCTCTGTCCACAGAATCCACCTCTATGTTTAGGATCCTGTTTCGAAAATTATCATGCAAAATAATGTTTTTTTTAATTTTATAAATTTTCAATAATTTATATATTTATTTAATTTTT
Source organism: Rhopalosiphum padi (assembly GCF_020882245.1). Classification (NCBI taxonomy): domain Eukaryota; kingdom Metazoa; phylum Arthropoda; class Insecta; order Hemiptera; family Aphididae; genus Rhopalosiphum; species Rhopalosiphum padi. Next base: position 57,798,126 of record NC_083599.1, read on the forward strand.
AAGCATTTTACAAAGATTGTAAATCATTAATTTTGTAATATAATATATCGAAAAATTCCTTGGGCAACTCGGACAGCCATGTGCGCACGAACCCCTCTATCTCGTCGTCGGTGTTGAACTTTTGACCTCCGAGGGTCTCTTTTAGTGATCCAAACAGTAGTCGCAGGTAGTCGCAGGGCGATAAGTCCGGACTGTAGGGAGGGTGTTCCAGTACCTTCCACCCCAATTTCGATATTATATCGAGCGTGAGACGCGCGTTATCCTGGAGGAGAATCGCACTTCGTGCTGGAATGCTCCTCCGTTTCGAGAGATAAGCGGGTTTCACGAGTGTTTTCAGAAGGTTAGAGTAGTATACAGCATTGATGGTACGTTGAGTGCGCAGGAAATCGACGCACGCCCTGCCGGTCACAGTACACGTTTTCTGGTGTGACGCTGGTTCGCAGTCGACGATTATGCGGCCATCCTTGAATGCTTTTGCCCATTTAAACACGGCAGCCCTACTCAGGCACTCACTACCGAACTGCTTTTGCAAACGCACAAAAATATCCGTGTATTTAACGTCTTCTCCCACTAAAAATACGAATGATAATACGTTGCGCAATGGCAGTCAGCACTTGACGTTCACTCACGGTCGTAGCACACGCGTGAAACACGTGCTCCGATAAAAACAATGTCAAACTATTCGTAAGAGGGTGCTATCACATACTCACGCCCCGAACTTTGAAACATACATGCGCGCCATCTACAGCGTTTGTCTCGATCATATTTGAACCACTCTCATTTATTATATATACATATTTTCTTCCTTACCTAATGTCATCACATCCGCTTAGGTACTATATTATTATTATTTTATTATTATTATTATTTATATAAGTATTACGTTATAGAAATTCCATTGTATTATTTTGTTTTGATTGTATTCATTATTTAAAACGATTGTAAATAATATTGGTATTTTGTACGACTGAAATAATTTTTGCTTTGAATAAAGAAGAGTTAATAAATACAGAGAACAACCACGTTTTCAATTTTGTTACAATTAAAACAGGGTTTTTTTTCATTTTGACATAAAAAAACTTTACATATAGAACATTTACTGAATGGTTTGGATTCAATTTTTTTTTACTACAAACTTCACATCTACCCCTTCTACTAGAATATTCAATCCAATGTGCTCCCAAGTTACCTAATTTAACATCCGAAGGTATAGAGTATAATTGTTTGCCCCTTCTTGGTTGTAAGCAATTTTTTTGGTACCTGGGGATATGTCATAATTTCTTTTTAATACGAGGTGTGTTCAATAAATACCCAGACAAAATTTATTACACATTATACTTAAAACTTACTAACTATTTAAATGGATCACCTTCAAAATAGTGTCCTTTAGCTTTAATACAATACTCCCAACGGTCTTGCCACTTTTTGAAACACCTTTGAATTTCCTCCATAGTTATAGCCTTTAGCTCTTATGTCGCGTTATGGATAGTTTCGTTAACGTCTTCAAATCTATGGCCTTTGAGGGTACTTTTTAGTCTCGGAAACAAAAAAAATCACACGGAGCTAAGTCAGGTGAATATGGTGGCTGAGGTACCACTGGTATATTTTTAGATGCCAAAAATTCACGTATGGAAAGTGCTGAATGCGCTGGTGCATTGTCATGGTGCAAAAACCATGACTTTGATTTCCACACTTCTGGTCTTTTACGGCGTACTTTCTCTCTTAATCTTTCTAATACTTGTTTATAGAACACTTGATTTATTGTCTGACCCGTAGGTACAAACTCATAATGAACTAAACCAAAAAAATCAAAAAAAACAATGAGCATTGCTTTGATGTTTGATCGGACCTGACGACATTTTTTGGACTAGGTGAAATTGCGGTCTTCCATTGCGATGATTGCACTTTGGTTTCGGGATCATATCCATATACCCATGTTTCATCACCCGTAATAATTGATTTAATAAAATTTGGGTCATTAGAAACCCGATTTTTTAGTTCTAAACACACTTCAATGCGATGTTCCATTTGCTCCTCCGTTAACAATTTTGGTACAAATTTTGCGGACACTCTTTTCATACCCAATTCATCTGATAAAATTGAATGACAAGTGCCAATTGATATACCAACTTCATTGGCTACTTTTCTGACAGTTAATCTTCGGTCGTTTCTAATTTTGTTTCGAACAAGATCAATGGTATCATTTGTTAATTGTTTTTGATGATGATGGACGCCCAGGACGATGATCATCTTCAATGGATATCCGACCTTCTTTAAAACGTTTGAACCAGTCAAAAGTTACACAACGGCTTAGTGAAACATCTCCAAAAGCCAATTTAATCAGTTCAAAAGTTTCCATAGCATTTTTACCAATTTTGAAACAAAATTTAATATTGATTATTATTGATTGAAATTAAATACTAAAGGCACACTTTATCATGTTTTAATGATACACATCGGCTCATTAGATGTCTACGATAATAACAATATCCACTTATAGTGATAATCAGTGGGTTTTCATGCTGTAATTATTTTTAGAAAAATTATATATTTGAACGAAAATAATATTTCTCTTATTATTTCTCTCGTTACACTCATGGACCAGTAAGTTTTTTGCCATAATTTCTATTACTAAAATCAGGTTCCTCTTCGTCGCTCGCCTCGTTTACATCCACATTTTCATTAGCAATATCAGCCCCTAATAATCGTCCTCTGTTGTACTTTCTTTTACCACGCATTAAAGATTCATCGACTTGAACAATAGTATTTGTACCTCCCATTTTCCTTCTTTCTTCAAAAGCAGCTACAGGTATGTCACAACATATGATAGCTTACAGATGCTGCAATAGAAATGCATGCTAAATTATTTGATGCTCAAAATTCATATCTAGTGAAAATGAGGAAAACTGTAAAGCTGGTGAGAATGATTTTTTTGCATAGTCAAAAAAAAGCTCATTAAAAGTTTCAATTGAAAATGAAATATACACTTATTTATTAAAAAATCCTAATAAATTACTTAATTAATAATTATTAAATTAAATATCTTCAATTCAAATGGTCTTCATTGGCCCCCCCCCCTTCTAAGTAGTGCATCTGTTGAAAGGATTTTCAGTGTCAGAAGCGCAGTGTTCACAAAGAAATGTGGTCGTATTAATAATGACAATTTTGAAAAAGTAATGTTGGTAAAATGTAATGAAAATATATTTGATAATTAAATTGTTAACTACTATAAAATTTATTATATAAATGCAATAACCATTTGTAAAAATATTATATTGATGTATTATTAATCATTATCTATAATTGTTAATTCCAACCTTTCCAAAACTAGCAGAAAAAAGTATTCGAGTACTATAAGAATACATATTTTGAATACAAAACAAAAGTATTTTTTACAAGACTGCTATTTATTTGGTTTAAAAATATAATTTATTGTTGTATTATAAATTAAATGTTTATTTTTACTAGTACAAGTGATTATTTAATATTCTATTATATAGTAGTTATATTTATTTATGGAACTAAATAATGATAAAATATGATATTATAACTCTTAAAATATTTTTTCTTTTATATTATACAACAATATATAATATACATTATTTACTTATTTGTAGATTCTTAGGTAAAGACAATTTAATACAAACAACAAATTAAATATTATGTTGATGTTTGATAATTTAAAGTAAAATATTGTTTAATCCTATTTGTTTAGGATTACCTAATACATTAAAAAAAGATGGACAAGTGGGTCTGTACAGTAGTTTCGAGCATGTCATTGTAATGGATGTCTTATATTTGTATTCAATATTATTAATATAAATTATTATTTGGAATACACCATTTTTAAATTAATCATTTTAAACTTTATAGTTGTTGTAATAACTGAAAATTGGTATTTCGTGAGGGAATTTTGTACAATTTTACTATAATAAATTATATTTTTAAATTACTTATAGTATTCAAAAGTAACTAATTTAAATTTAGATAACCCAGTTAAATTTGCTATTATAACCACACATAAGCACATTTATTTATTTACAATGGTAAATTGTAAATTATGTACAAAAAGACAATATTACCAAGTATAAAATTCATATAGGTATAAATGTACAGTAATAGAACTAATATAATCTAAATTAAATATTCTTTATTTAAGTTTAGTAGTAATTAGGTAGGTTTAAGTTATTTATTAATACTAATTATTAAATATATTGTGGATTTAATTTTTACTATCAACAAACAATAAGAAATCTCATATTCAATTTTCAAGTATTTTGACCGAATCAAACATTTTTTATCAACAGTAATTTTAAAAAGAAATAACCGATAAAAAATCGAAATTTACTAATATTATATGCTTATAAATAGCTTAAAACAAGTCAAAATATTTTGAAAATTTAATGGAGTACAGCAAATATTAATATAAACAATAAACATTTAGATATATCTGTATAGGTTTAATTTTTTTTTTAATAACACCAACACCAAAATTGATTTTGTCGAAAAATGATTTTCGTAAAAATTCAGGATTTTTTTTTGTTTTACCACTTGAAAACTTCTTGGCATTTTATATTTTGACCTGTGGAATGCACCTACTAGATTCACTTCACCATCAGAAAAGTCACTGAAGTTGAAAATCGAAGCCTATTATTTCAACTAGGTACATATTGTGTATACAGTGTACAGAGGTGCCTAGAACTTGAGTTGAGGGTTCCGTGAAATTATTTGAAGTATATTTTTAAGAAAAAACAGCGTATGTGCGTAATACCACAAGTTATATAAAACCTTGTGTGTTTCAAATAATTTGTAATAATACTGTAATGTTCAATCTATTTCAATTTTCATACCAGGTTGATCGCTATCTCTTCAATGTGGACTGTTATAAAGTAGGTCACTGAAATCTCTAAAAATATGACACGGGCGGTATCCGGCTTCGCATGTCAATGAATGTGTTTACTGATGCGTAAGTGATGATGACACTTGTGGCACGAACAGAAAGAAGTCATGCACGTGAGTGCGTGGTATCACAAAAACTATAAGCTTTTACAAAAAAAAAAAGTAGCAGTGGTTGTAGTTATGTACATACGGAGACAAAAAAATGACTGATTGACGATTTCCGACTGCACGGTATTGGTTACCCGTTGCACCGTTACAGCGCTCCTCTACCGTAGCCGATGGTGCGCTGGTGTCGTGAATCGGTGGTTGGTAAAAACTGGCGCGAACCCGGCAAACCGATGTTTGAATAAATTCCTTGGTCTTCGATGTCATATTTATGTGAACAAGGATTTTTCAAACTACTTGTAAACATAAAAACAAATAAACAAGTTTATTGAAGAATAAATGAATATAAACAATTCGACCACGAATAAAAGATTTGTGTAAAAAAAAATACAATCCCAATAGTGTTACATTAATTCTTTGTCTAATTTCGTTACTTAATTGTTGATTAACCTTAATAATCAAATAATATTAAACAATTATAATTAAACATAAAAATATATAATTAAAGTATTCAAATCGGCATTAACACCAATAATTTTAATAATTTTAATTCAGTATAAAAATGAAATTTGTATTGAAATCAGTGGCATAACTAGGATTTTTCTTAATGGTGAGGAGGGTGGCTGCAGCCCCCTCAGCCATCCCCATGATACACAACTGATTGCAATGGAATATTACCCATATAGTGGTATTATCTTATAACCAGTTGTTATTATTAGACATTTTTGTTTTTGGATTGTATATATTTATAGTTATTTTAATAGTTATATTCGTATATTGTATAATATATTAAATTATTTTACAATTAGAGAACGCTGTATCTCCTACACAAGCTTGCAGCATTTTGGAGACATCATCATTTCATATCATATTGTTATATTTAATTTATGTATATTTTTGAAATAAAAATTAAATGAATGTATTATTATTTATTAATATATATGTGTATTTTATTTTTTATTTTTTGTGTCTATGTACGTATGTTAAGGTATTTGCTAAAAATCCGAAGTCACCCTATAGTAAAACTAGTAATATATTTATAAATAGTAATACTTCTATTAGGTAGTAATGAATCGTGTGTTTATATTTATTTTGTGTAGCTTTGGTTTTCTTCAGCCAAGTGCCTAAATAAAAATTACTACCTACCTATAGGTTAGGTAAAGTAGGTATACACGTAACACGTATTATATTTTATAAAACAATTTATTACAATAACAATTTATAAGTATAGTTAGATATTTTTCCTTGTTTGTTTCTTAGTAAATGTTTTTATAATTTCACTAAAATCTAATTTACAAGTTATTGATGATTCAATAGCAAGAATTGCCAAGCTCTTAAGTCTATCAGATGACATAGTAGATCGTAGATAATTCTTGATACGTTTTAAAACTGAGAATGATCTTTCGGTTGAACAATTTGAGACTGGTGTGCATAAAAACATATGTAATGCAATATTAATGTATGGAAAAGTAGTAATCAGATCAATTTTTTTTTTAAATAAACTCATTTGAAGTAAAGTTGTTGGCGGATCATCCAATATCTTCAATAAACTTTGAAAATTAATACATTCATTATCAAATGATTCATCTAGATCTTCATTATAAATTGTACGTAACATTTTAGCGGATTTTCTTATTTCAGATGGACTGTATTCTTTTAACTTCAAAATAAATAAATATTTTGAAATTAAATTATCATAGGCCTCTTTTATTATTAATAGTTTATTTAACAAATTATCACAGATGGGATAGAAAGTATTGATAGCCACAAAATACAGTATCTGGTTCATTTGATTCATCAATCTGTTTTTTTCTTTTTCGATTTTTTGTTTCAAACTGAGGAACATTTTCTTCAAATTTATCTTGTGCCAATTTTTCATAGGTGTTGAACATTGATCGTAATGTTTTAATATATTCAATTAGTGTATTATACAATTCAACAACAGAAGTGAGATCTATTTGAATAGATTGCAATTTTTTACTAACATTATTAAATGTTTGAAGAATATCACACCATAACCACGTCATAAATGCAGTTCCTAATTTATTCATATTCCGTAACAATCCACTGGCTTCACTACGTGTAAGTGGTTTTTCACTATCAGAATCAACTAGCTCCTGCAATGCATTTGTTACAGCTATCCAATTTTTATTAAGACTCTGGTATGCATCATTTCTAGCAGACCATCTAGTTACTGAAAGTCCTTTTAGAGTTGACTCGGCATGTTTATTTAGTATCATCCAGCGGTGTGTAGATGATGAAAAAAAACATATAAATTTTGAACAAATAAAAAATAATTATTTGCCACACTACAACAGCTGGCTGCACATGATTCAATAAGGTTTAGGGAATGGGCAGAACATAGAACAAAATCAGCAAATGATGCTATTAACTTAATTCGAGCCTGAACCCCTGAGTAGGCACTGGACATATTGGCGGTATTATCATAAGATTGCCCTCTAAGAAATTTAATATCAATATTATGCTTATTTAATGTAGAAAAAATAGTTTCTGCTATTGGTTCAACTTTGTGTCCAATATTTTCTATGAATCCCAAAAAATGTTCAACAGGTTCTCCAACACTATTTACATATCTTACGACAATTAATGACAACTGGTCAATATTTGATATATCAGGTGTTGAATCAATGCTAATTGAATAATACGTTGAAGATTCTAATTCTTCTACTATGGTACTTATTACTTTCTCAGCCATAATTTTAATAAATTGTTCATAAGTAAAAAAGGACATATAGGATGTATTTCCTTTACCAGGATTTCCATATTTTAATATAATATGTTTTGATAAAAAGTGGTAATATTCAGCAATAAGTTTCATAGCCATTATAAAATTGCCATTATTTTTACCAGAAGATTCCAAATTATCATCTCCACCCCTAAATGATAGACCATGACTAGATAATGATTTAACAACAGAGCAAATTCTACTGAGCACATTGATTCAATAATCAGTCTCCATTTGAAGTTTATATGTTAGTTGTAAGTCTACTCTTCCAAAATCCGATGAACGATGTTTCATTTTAAACGTACAGGTTTTATGCATGGTTGAATTTTCATGATAATTAATTTTATTTGGATGTTTCCAGTCTAAAAATCCCTTATGTGAAAAATTGGAAGTATTTTCAAACAAATAACATGGTATATTGTACATGGTATATTTTACCAGTACTAATTGAGTAACACAAATAGTCTCTTTGATATGTTTTTCCATTAATTAATGTTGTTTTAAATAAATCTTTACTTAGGTACCTGTTGTGGGATCTTAACTGTCCTTGGCGTATATACTGGTATTGTGTTTTAGATTGTGAAAAATTGCCATCTAAGTTCTGATTAAATCCATTTCTACAGATAAAATCTCTGGTCTCCTCGTTTAATGTCCATAAAGCAGGGTCAGCACTAAACACAAATTTCAAAAATAAATAATAATGATTATAATTATTATTTTAATCCTAAAATTCTAAATAAAAATGATATTTTTATCAGACAACATTATAAATAATATTATGTACAATTCTTAATTTAATTACTTACCCTGGCAAATCTGAAGAACTGGGTGTTTGTAAAATATTTACTTCATTGTTAATTTGAGTTTCTAAGCTTAAATTTGTATCTTGTACTCCACAAGTATAGTAATTACACTTTTAGCTGAATCATTAAATTCATTGCTTAATTGTCCTATTGTAAGTCGCTTAATGTGTTGAATTGTGATTTTAATTTATCGTTGTATTTGACTAACATCAATTTGTTGATGGTTTATTCAACGTATTTCTTCTGATCACTATTCCTCTGGACACTGTGGATACCTAATTATGATTACGTTTTAAATGCAGCTGTCCATCTTTTATTTCACTAGATTTTATTTTTTTCGTAGTTATTCCATCTTCTGGGCTCATACTTTTTGCTGATACTGGACAATTTATTTCAACTAAAGTATTATTGTCCACAAGACCATCAGGAGATGCTGTTAAAAATGATAGACCATGATCTACTATCAAGGCTGCATGTTTTTATATTTTTCCCTATAACTTTTTGTAGCTGTTCTTTGGCAATGTCTTCGTGCTGGATTCCATACCTGGTGCAGCATTACCGGTAAAAGTACCAAACAATAATTCCTTGGCGACTTTGTCTCGTGAAGTGGATTCACGCATATATATTTTACCGGATACAGACACTGTTAACCTATATGAAGTTTAAAGAAATACACATTTATGCAACAACAAATACAAATATTGTTTTATATAATAAAATGATTAAAACAAATCTTTTTCTTACTTTCCAAATGCCATTCATCACATTGGCTTTGTCGTATTGTTCTTTTTTCTAAATTATGAATTTCATTTTTATCAAGGTGTAACTTTTAAAAAATTATTTTTTAACTTTTCTTTTTCTTCTGTTGTTTAGTGTGTTAAACTATTCGATATGTTCCCATAGTTCTCGTCAGGTCCAACGTAATAAATTTTAGATTTATTTTTAGGTTTCCTAGAAAAAAGTTAACGTCGTATTTTACGGGCATCTACTGTTTTTTGATATTTTTTTATAAACATTATAGTATATTTCCCAGGGCTTTTATTTGTAACGTGCTTATTAAATAATGATAAACGATTAGATCCAGCATTATTAGCCATAACTGCAACATTACACCTAAGTTGATATGAATCTTTTAACGAAAAGTTTACCCGTTTTCCTCCTATAAATTTAGTCAATATTGAATTGTATGTTATGATTAAGGAACAAGCTTTCTGCGTGGTAAGTAATATAATTTTGAGCTTTGGTTATGTCATCTTAAACACCTAATCTTGAAAGTTCCGGAAGTAGGTTTTCTTCTCCTTTAACACACATACATATATACTACGGTACTAAGTAAGTAAATTTAAATATTTTAAAATAGTTGAAATTATAATGTATTATCTTACCTTCTTTATTACCCTTACAAAAATATGATTTACAGTTACAGTGATCTTCAAATACATGAAATGGTCCATTTGTTAAATTTTTTTTTTAAAAGTGAACATTCCTTATATGGTTTATCAATTATCAGTAAGATGTTTTCTATATTTGATCGCCTTTGTTACTGAATATCGAAGCCTATAAGTAAATTTAAATATGAAGTAATAATAATATAATAATATTAATTTATAGTAGTTACTAATTAGGTACTAACCTTACACATAATTTTTAGATGATTATTAAGTGAAAGAAAATTGTCTTATAATTTTAAATCTGTATATTGATTATTATAATATATATTTTTTATACAATGTTTTGTTGTAACCTAAAAAATATGCAAATTACCTAAGTAATCTATCTTGAACAGCTTTACGATAGCAGCCTGGTATAACATCTACTTTATCGTTTTTTCTTTTAATGCTTATATCCCTCATTTGATTTATATATATAATTTCGCAATAAGTGATTAGTACATTCAAACTTTTTTATTACGAAATTCGGACCATATGGCTATCCAATTTTAATCGTTTCATTATACTGCTATTTCCATCTCCTAAAGATGTAAACATTAATAAAGAAGTATATAAAAATTAGAAACACGCTTATTAATTTTGTGATTTTTACGACTTTTGTCAAAGTTCTAACTTCTCTAAATTCCTACAGAGTTATTGTGAAATTACGATCAATTTTATTTTTAATTACTAATCATAACAAATTATGAAAAACATGTAATCGTTTTTAAAGCATTTTGACTGAGCACAATTTTTTTATCGACATTCATGAAAAAAAATTTCAAATGTCTATTAAAAATTTTAAAAAAACTCAAAATATTTTGTAAATTATACTATCTACCTAAAAATAATTCTGTTACAAACATACGATGGAAATTTATGTATTCAATATCATACTAATAAAAAAGATTTTGTCAAAACTAATTTTGCGTAAAAATCTACCTATTTTTTTTCCACCAATTTTATTATTTTGAAAGTACTGAAATAGAAGATAAGACCATATTTTTACTAGGTAGGTACTCTAAAAATAAAAATTAACACAAATCATAGTAAATTCAATGCATTTATCACTCCATTCTGAATCTAAAATAATACCTATCTACAGTATCTATATATTTTAAATTATAATACAATTTAAAAAAAAATCAGTATTAACTATTAAATCAAACTAATTCAACTTAGTATTATTACCAATTAACTGTGAATATATTAGATTATGCATTGATACACTTTGTGTATGATTCCATCGCAGTAGGAGCATTCCAATTTTTAAAACATAAATTATCAGTCGTCTGTAATGATTCCTTTTTCTCCGCCATTTGATATATACAATAATATTCATTGCGAACTCCACAAAACAAAATTTTCTTTGTCCTAGCTCCAATTTTATTATACAAGCCTGGTTCAAATTAATTTAAAATTATATTAATTATTATTTGGTATGCGTATCTATGGTAATAACTATAATAGCATGCAACTATATGCGAGTTATAATTAGTTATAATAGTTTCAAGTTGTTAAAAAAACAACGATTTTATTAAAAATGTATATATTTAAATATTTTTTATCCTTATATATTTTTAAGTTTTTTACTTTTTTGAATGACAACATATAGTTTTAATTTAGAAGAATATAAATATAATTTTCTGTGGTGATATTAATATTAACTTATTAAACAATGATAATTTGACTAATAGTTACATTAGTTTAATGTCGTCTTATGGATTTAACTCGTATATTAACTCTCCAACTCGTGTATGGGATGGGGAGAATCATGCATCGACCACATATTCGTAAAAACAATAATGAACTACAATATTGATAATGCTCTAATATTAGATTCATCAGTTACAGATAACTTCCCTACATAGTACATTTAATCAAATATCTCTTAATACTATTTCAAAAAATATAACTAAAAACACTGTAAATGAAGCAGTTTTATATAAATCATATAACAAAAATAACTTTAAATTACTAATAAAAAATGTGCAAAATTTACTCAATCTAACTTCTACTGATAAAATACTTGACTCATATACTAACATAATAAAGGACACAGTAAAAAAGGTGAATAATATATCAACCAGCAAAATTAAATTCAAAATAAAACCTTAGATTACTACTTATATACTATGCTTGTCTAAACTTTAAATATGTATAACTCATAAACTATCGCCCTAAATTCGATTTTTATGTATCAAAATACTCAAAAAATTATTCTGCTTTGGAATATGAAATTAAAACTCTATGTTGTTATTCAAAAAAATAAAAATAAATATAAGGATAAAAAATATTTAAAAATATAATTTTTTAATAAAAACGTTGTTTTTTTTAACAACTTGAAACTATGTAAAAAATGTTTTCAAAAATATGAATACTTTTTGAAATAATGAGTGTACAATGATGAAAGAATCACCTTATAAGTAGTATAAGTAGTCCTAAAAATTAAACAATATTGTATTTTTAGTTTTTGTCGACGTTTTAAATGTTTTGCTGTATGATGCGTATGATGGACGTTGTTCAAATAATTCTACCATCACTAATTTTTTCAATATCACCTCAATATTTTTAATATTTAAACCAAATATTGAACTATTAAAACGTTTAACTGAGTTTATCTTCAAATGTATTAGTTACTTTTATCGTAATTTTAATTAGTTAAAATTAGTTAATTAGTTAACTTTTTTACGAGTAATTAACCCAATTTCGACAAAGATGAAAGAATTTTAGAACTTTGACGAATAACAACAATTCAATATAACCCTATTTAGTCAATTAACTAATTTGAAAGCAATTATGAATAAAAGTGTACAATACAAATTATGAACTTTAAAACTCATTAAAAACTAAAAGCATTTTGTAAGAAATTGGTTTAATAAATAACCAAGTTTAGAACATTAGAAAGTTCTACGTTTCCATCATACAAATATTATAATTTTCTAGACTAATCATTACTAAATATTTTGTTGAAAATGTGTTTTACACTTGTAAATTATTATAAATTGTAAGACCTTATGAGTTATGACAGGCCATGATGAAAATGAAAATGGCTTTATTTGATTCGATCATAATATTTCTAAAAAAAAACTTAAATTAAGAATTTAGAACAATACAGTAGATACATCTTATACACAATATAATTACCCATCAAACAAATATAATTAAACTAAATAATTAACCAGACTTTTGATTTAAATGGCACACATTACAACAATATAAATTGGTTGTGAAATCAGTTCATGTCGAAGGTAGGTACATAAAACGTACACACCATACATAAAACATATAATAAGAATAATAATAATCGTCACGAGACGATTTCAGTGTATAGCTCATCACAGCGCTGTAACAATTTGGTGATGGGCATGACGTTGTACGGAAACACACGGTTCTCGTGGAGCCGCAGCATCTTCAGCCGAAGTCTGATCAACAGTCCCATAGCGTCATCCAAACCAGTGCCAAAGCTATAGAAAAAACGTAGGGCGTCCCGGCAAGCAGCCTTTAGTACACGCAGGGCGTACGGCAGAAAGTCACTTTCGTCGGAAATGAGATAATCTAGCAGCACGTCCGGTTCGTACGACACGCACTCCAACAATTCGGCGAAGCCAGCGAACGGGTCAAGCAGCGGCTGAGCGTCAGGCACAGCGTCCGCGACGTCCAGCGCACACGTCAGACACTCGATGGTGGCGTCATCCCGGTCGCTCATCAGACGGACTGACCACCGGCAGAACTCGACGTCGGTCGCGTACAGCGTACTGGCCTTGACGTACGAGTCCAGACAATCGACAACGTTTCTGATCATCGTTGTCACAGCGGCGTCTCTGTTACCCTCAGAACCCAACATTCGACTGTTGCTGGCGACGAACGCACGCAACGAACGCATCGCCAACAGCACAGTCTCCTGCAGTAAGACCCTCATCCGGCAGTTATTCGGACCAAATTCGCTCGCTATTTTTCCCATGAAGTACAACAACCGCCGCCGTGTGAAGCCAGTCAATACACACTTCGCCAAGGCCATACTTCGGGCCGTCCGACTCGTGGACATCTGCAAACTGGCACCGAACAACCGGACCGTGTTCAGCCACACCAGCGATTCTGTGTCTGTCCGGTACAACAGCCACTCCAGGCTAGACAGTCCCGAAAAGAACTGATCGCGGTTCCGGTACGCGGAGCCCGTGGACCGGAACGAGCGAAACACCGCGGTCCACAGCCTAACGATTTCAGCCAGATCGTAATTGTCACGATCGGAGGCAACCGTCGTTCCGTTTTCGCACACTATGGTGTTCACGACGTCCGACCACTGGTCGTTCAACCTGTCCATCAATAGCGTCTTGGCGTCAAGGTCATTTGCAACAGGTGTGATACAGTCTACTTCTTCGCCACTGTAATGACAACACGTTCGCACCGTTGAGATCCGTCGGCTATCACACTTGGCGTCAAGCACGCGCGTCAAGACGTTTATAGCTGCGGCGGGCGACCGTCCCGTCGCCGTCGTAATCGTCAGCAAAACTTTGTCAATCAGATGTGCCGGCGAATCACCGTCGTTGTCAGCACACCCCAGCACTGCTTCGGTGACCACACATGCGGCCACATACCTAACGTGGTCATCCTCGGACGCTAACACGGCTAGTAATTGGTCGAACCACGTTGTGTTGGACAGCGTTGCTGAACACGCGCGCTCGACGGTTGGACAACAGTTCGAATCTGCGACTGGTTGTTGCTGCCTGCGGCGGCGACGCGTAGACAACAGCAGACGCATTGCGCTCAGATGAGATATCATGTCTGATGGCAACGCGCTCATTTCCCCGGGAAAAGTGACCAGCCACCGGTACTCATCGGCCGACAATTGGCACGCACAGCCGTTTAACAAGTAGCATGCGATTGTTCTCGATGTTCTAAAAAAAAAAAACCAACGCGATCGAATGATTATATAATATTATTGTAACTATATGAAACTCAAACTATTATCATATTAAATAGTAGTTATAACATTTTATAATTTGTATACGTATATTTGTTTTAATCTTAAACCATACACAATTGTCTATGATCTAAATTGAGTCTTAACTGCCACCTCTGATACCTTAAAATAGTATTAAAAATGTTAAAAAATAATAAATATTATAATTAGTACGACGGAAATGTATAATAATACATTTTGCATATAATATATTGAATATAATTTATACTCAATGTATGATATAGAATATAGAATATACTATTATAGGTACATGGTTTGAAAATTTTTTATTTACATTTGTTTACTCGATTTATATAAAACTGTTTGATGCAAATTAACAACATGTAGGACTAGTACTATCATTAGGTACCTCAAGACAAATTATATAAATATCTAAAAATGTATTTTTCAAATTTCAAAAACAAAAAAGAAGAAACCGAAAAATACTTACATTTTTAATATAGTAAATCAGTGACTTTTTATTTCTAGAATAATATAATTCTTAAAACACTCATAAAAAATAAAAAAATAAAAGTTGGAACAAAAAGCACATTTCATTTTTTGCTTTTTTAAATACATTACTGTTTAGTACTAAATTATTGTGTTATTTTTTATTATATCAATATTTTATAAAATATAAAATGTATATATTTATCATATAAAAGTAATAGTATCCATTTAACAACATAATTTTCTGTGTCTATTATTTAATATTTTGTGATGTCAAGTTAAAATTTTATATTATTGACACAAAATGTGTAGCTTTTTATCTCTTATAATTGTATAACTATTGTTAGTAGTTTTTTTTATCTATTGTTAATTGATGACATATGTTATTGTTATTCTCAACGTTAACTATATATTGTTTAATGTTTATCTAAACATTTATTTTTGCCATATAATAATACTAATATAATATTTTAAATGAGTAGAAAACAATAAAACAAAGATCAAAAAGAAAAAGTTTGTTGGGATTTTAGGGGAAGAGTATTTGGTGTTAATAATATTGGAAATCATGTATTTAAAAAAAAAAACTAAATCAAATTGCATTATTTTTATACATAAGTTTTATTAATTCATTTAACAAAATAAGAAAATATTGCTTGTACTTAACCCTGTTGAGATTATTTAAAATTGTATAACATAGAACTAAAGAAAAAACACATTTTAACATATTTTATGACATATAAATTTAAAATTAATGTCTCAAAACTATTTAGTTCACCTGCATAATGAAATTCTTAAATTTAATCTTAAGTTTAATTTAATATATGAAGGTTATTATGAGCGTATAACATGGTTGTAATAATAATTTCTAGTTCATTTGTAAACAATTTTTTATTATTATTTATAAAAATTAATTAATATTTGTACAAATGAGATTGCAATTTTAATTTCATAACCATATTATAAACTAAAGAAAGAAAAATTGTATCAAGAAAAATTATTTCATACAAAAGATAGTTGTTTTAATAAAAAAAATAAAATCACTTCCCTCTTTAGTTCTTAATGTACTTCTTCTTGATAATAAATGTTATCACCGGTAACTTGAAAATTATAATATGTATCTTGAGTTAACTAGAAAATCTGCAATAAAAAATACAAATTACCAAACTAAAATTAAATTAGAAAAGTTGTTTTTATAATCCTACATTTTAATAGTATTTATTAACAAGTAAGAAAAAATATATTATTTAAAAAAAAAACTACTTAATTGTATTTTGTAATTTATGATCTGGTTAAAAAAACTGAATTTTCAAGCAACTACAATAAAATTAATTTATAACAAATAATTAGTTTTTTTTCACTTACGTCATTAACAAAAGTATCACTTTATATATGTAAATTTTTTTTTTATTTCTGAATAAGATGAAACCTTATGTAAAATTACAAATGTTTTAACGTTAAATTAACAATTTTAATCTATATCAATGTATATTATATTGTTTACCGTAGTTATAGGTTTATTACAACACATAATAAAAATTAATAACACAATATCTACAATCAATAAGTATTTAAAGTTTAAATGCAAATATAAAGCTAATTGAAACAAAATTTTAAAATTGGTAAAAGTCAGCTGATTGTTGATTAATATCAATATACTTATTTGAAAATGTAATTATACATTATAAACATTAAATAACTATTTATAATATCTAATATAGTAAGTTGTAAGAAACATTTTAAAATGTCTTATTAAATTTATAAGAAAATTATACCATTATACAGTGTTTATGTGAGTGAATTGAGATAATATGTATCTAATGCCTATTATCCTATAAAGATTTTTCGTAATAGTCATATCAAGTAAATTATAATTAAATAAGCTGATCTTGCATGGTGTGGACTGTCAAAAATTAAATTAGCGTAGATTTACCTTTCCTAAGCTATGCTAAATACAGAGTAATATGTATGCTGTTTAAAAAAAAATCTGTAATATATATAGATTAAAATAAAACAGTACATACAAATTTAAATTTAAACGTCTATTAATCATGATATTATTATAATAATTTACTTATGAATAAGCTTAAATTATATCTATAATTTTATTACTTTAGAATTTTGTTAAACTGACTCTTAAATATTATCATCAAACAGCTCTATAAAAATATTTATTTTATACAACACTAGTATAGGTACTCCAAAACATTTTAATTTTAATTTAAAGTGTCTATCCTTTTTATAGTACTTATATACTTGTATTGTAAGTTTAATTTCACATGTATTGTAATATTAAATTCTGAATTATTTTTTGAATACATAAACATTAAATATAACTATGCATATTTTATTATATTTATAAATACATAATATTTTTTAAATGTATTTACAAATATTAGTGAACATAATTTTTCAAGATAAAAGTCGATTAATGAAATACAATTGTATTGTGATATATTACTTTACCTGCAGTCTAACTTCTAAGACATTGCTCATTGCTCATTTTTGTTTTTAACTTTTAATAAAAAATAACTAAATAAGATTGTATCATAGGATGTCTCAATTCATAGATGGCATCTTCAAAACAACATTGTAAGACAGAATATACATATTACAAGCATAGCTAATTTAATTTAACATAATATAATATTAATGGACTTTTTTTGGCTATTAAATTTTACTTTAAAATTTTAAGCCACTGAATTAAATTAACTTTATTATTATATAATTAGTATCATAATTGAAAATCTGTCCGTGATAGAAGAAAAGTAACTAAAAAAAATAATAAAATATTATGAGTATATGTCTTATTCAATTTAAACTTATGCAAACGATAGAAGAATCTCAAGATAGGTTAAAGATATAGAAACTGTATAAAGCGGCATCAATAATAGGGTTACATCTATATGGAAATAAAATGGAATATATGATTTTGAATAGATGAGAGTTACCGTTTTGTCAGTTCTATTTTATCACTATGAATTTAAAAGAATAAAACATTTCAAATGCTAAGGTACTATTTTGACTGAAAAAATAATATAGCAAACAAGCGCAAGAATTCAAGGTGAGAATAAATATTATTATGGACTTATAAAATTACTAAAATCACAAACATGGTCATGAAGAAGGAAAGTACAATTATTATATATGCCAACTGGTGAGTGGAGACGAAAAAAGAATATAGAGCTGGAAGCACTATAATATAGTGACTATATAGTAATTCAGACATATTACAGGTTATCAAAAGAGGAAGACTACAATGGGCTAACAATTCTTGGAGGAACCAAAATTCATTATTACGTGCAGTGATAGAACAGAATCCTGTAGGGAAAATCATTAGAAAGACTAAAAAAAGCCCTGGGAAGATTCCATAAAAAAAGGATATGGAACAGATAGCAAGAAGTAGTTCTAATTGGAAAAATCTAGGGTTGAACAGGAAAGAGAGGAAGCTTGTTAGTGAGGTAGGATGATCTTAAAGGCCCAATAAATCTAAAAAGAAAAAGAAGAGTATATGTCTAATGTAAAATCAAAATAAAATAATATTATAGGAAAAATTAACTTTAAAATTTATATAGCTTAATACAAAAAAGTGAATTTAATAAATAATATAAAATATAAAAATGACATGTATTTTTTAGTGTTCTCAGCCATTTAAAATAATTTTATTTACTTCTATTATAATAATTAAAAGACTATATTTGAACTTACGTTTCATCATCACTGTCGTTATTGCTGACTTGATTATTTTGAGTGACAGCCGGATCTAAAATATCATTACATTCTTCAGAATTGTCAGGTGTACTTTTTACCAATTCTTTAAGAAAATCAAGACGGCTATCAGAGTAAATACATTGCTTTCTAAAAAAAAAAAAAATAGAAAATGATCAAATGCTATTAATAATTATTACAATAATATTTAAGATCTTACAAGTGGGCAAGAGTAAGGGTCCTTGCACTTTTTTGCATTGTGACATCACCAGCTTTGACTAAAAGAGATGAAACAAAAAGTTCCAATGCTCGAGGTATACTTATCATTAAGGAATTTTATAATTTAAAATATAATTAATAAACATTATATAAAAACATATGTTTTTAAATTTTACCAATATACATCAAGTGAAACAAAAATTTTAAATATAATTTATTATTATAAGAGTTTGAATATTTTTTTTTTATGCTAAACAATGTTACAAATATAAATTCTAAGGATAGATGCTGGGATTTATTTTAAGACCACCAATTAAAATACGTATTTTTACTTGACCCTTATTTTCTTATAGTTAAGGGGATTCAATGTTGAAATAAAAGAAAAAGAATCAAATACATTTTTGTAAAAATTATAATACAAAAATTCTAAATTCCTAAGGTAGGCAAATCAATGAAAAAATTAACTTGATTTATTTAAGTTAAATTAATAGTTCACGAACTATATAACTACTCGTATAAGTAAATATTAGCTAAAAATTCAAAATGTATAAGAAAAAAATATGAATTTAACTCAATTAAAAAAAGTTGATTATTTTTTAAAAATATTTTGTTAAAAATCCATCTAACATTATTCCTTTTTATTACACAGTAGTGTGTATTTGTTATATTTGTGTCAAATAAATTATTGAATCAAATAGTTATTTGTTTATTTGTATTTAAAATTATTATTTATATAGAATGATTAAAAAAATGAATTATTTCATTAGTTTTAAATACAATTTTAATTTAAGGTATTATTTATCAAATTAACAGTAAATAGTTTTTTTGTTACAATAAATATATTAACTAGTTAGGTTAGGTACTAATTCAGTTAAGTTAATAAGAAACTTAATCAACTAATTATGTTAAATAGTCATACATAATTAACTTTTTAATTAAAAACTTTGTTAAATTTAATGAATCAATAAATTACTATATTCCAGTATCATTAAAAAAAAAAAATAGCATAATGGTCAAAAAGACCATTTTTATTTTAGTATTGAGTTTTGGAGTGAATATCCCACAATTGTTATGGCACTCATTTCTGAACCAAGTAATATTTTTATAAAGACATTATTAATATTTTAAATTTTTTAGTAATTCAAATATATTTAAAATTGTTAGTAAAAAACTATATTCTATATTTATTATAAATTTTTTAAATACATATATGTTTATAATATACTTTATAAAATTATTTTAATTAATATATTCTATTTTAAGAATTGGTTTGATGTTAAACTTTAGTTATGTAAATTTATCACTTATTATAGTTATTATACTATTATTTATTGAATGATGGGGCATACATTTTTCTCTACAGTTTTTAAATCAAAATTTAAATGGCGAGTAGTCTTTGATTTTAAATAAGTTAAACCTCTATATAATACACAGTCACACTACCATTAAATTTATAATAAATGGTAATAGTTTAGCAATGACAGTAAATGAAAATCATAAAATTTATAAATATATATACCAATATTAATAAATAATGCTAGCTTTTATTTAATCAACTATAATTAACAATAATAATATGAAATATATCAATATTATATTTTTAAATGTTAATATTTAAATATAATTACATTTACCTAGTACTTATTTAATAATTGAAATAAGTATTAAAAAGGATATAAATCATAACTGGAACTGGTAATGCAACTTTACCAATTTCATCATCAATTCTCATAATTTTTTTGATCCTTCCCTAAAAAAAAAACTTAAGAAATACAAAAAATTTAAACAACATGGAATTATATCGTCTTAATATTTTAAAGCAGTTTAATTTGTCTAAGAAAAAAAAAAATTTTATAACTGGACAATAACCACAATTTTTAGATATTTCAATAAGCTAATCAACATAAGATAATTGATCTAAAAGAGAATATTTATAATTTATACTTACAGCAGGAAATCTAGCATTGTACTTCCTCTTTTTGCTGGGCATTTTGATGTATTGAAAAATATATTTGATTTTCTTGATTTTTCTGGTTAAAATTAAGCATATGTTATTAGAAGGCTATATTTATTTACAAATAAAAAAATAAATAATATGATGGTAAGTAAACATTTTTATAATGGAAATAAACTAAGACACCTTAAAAATTATTATAATAACTAATTTCAAAATGATTTATTAAATTTTTTTAAAAATATTATACAGAAATATAAGTTAGAACCGTCAAATATTTATTTATTTAATCTATCAAACTAAAATATTGAATAGTCCCCCGAAGTTAAATTCGAGCATAACAATACTGATAACGAAACAAACGGTATTATCAGGTGATTCGTTTTCCCTAAATGATAAATATTTGTTTTTCCTTATTAATTTTCAACTGCTTTTAGTCTTAAAAAAGTCTGTACCTAATGATCGAATATTCATAAGATGCTGTACCTACTTGATGTAGATGATACTGTTTGGTGTTCTGGAAATCTGTAATGGAAACCATAAAACTGTGAGAATGGTTACGAGATGTAATATCACACATCAAGTGGGAGAAACAAATTGTTGGGACGAATTTTGTAGAGCAAAAAATGTGTCAGTGTAATCATACCGAGTTATCATAGTTTGTGATAGCGGCGTGTTCACGAAACGAATAAAAAAAAAAAAACGAACGAATTTCTTTTATCACGGAAACTTGAATTATCTGTTCAGTTATAACGAATTCGGATGATAATGATTATATTGATAACGATATTACTATCATGAACATAACATAAACTACCTTCATAAGTAGTTTTTACTGTTATTGTTGAAAACCGCGGTTAAACTATTATCTACGATTTAAGATCGTGTTTTTAAATTTATTCATTGAAATTTATTTTACAAAGTGTTGAATTAACCAAGTGGTTAACGTGCACTCTAATTGTACAATTTCGTCAATTTGAATACCTAATTTCAATTTTGTAATTTCGTCAACTAACCTTCACCATGATTTTATTTTGACATATTGGTGATAAACTAGTTACAACAGTAATTATTCCACAGTTATCGTGTAAGTATTTGTAACTACTGATTTACTATTGGTTGTATGTACAAGGAAATGTTGGGAATCATGGCTTTCATCGGTTTGAAATCTAGATTTATACACAACTATTTGATGTATGTTGTTCAATTGATATATACGCCTTATATAAACCTAACCAGCCACTGCAATAACAGCTTTTCATTACTCCTATAGTTCCGTGACATTGGCATGGTTTATTATGCAAACAATAACGTGCATACATAAATGGTGTCTCTACAACTGACTGCTACAATAATACTGGATGTTTATGTGTTATACTTTTAAATGTCATTTGAAAATACACCACCATGCCATTAACTTTCATTTCATTTATAAAAATATGGTTTAAAGCCTGGCGTTTTCTTCACCTTTGTTGTTGACTTCACAAAACAGTGTTTCCATTTGGTATTCACATTCTTCCTTGTTCTTTGTTGAATTTACATCATATTATTATATCCGCCGTCTCTCTATTCATATAATGAATTGAATACGTGTACAGTTCATGTCCAGAATGTTGCATAAGAAAAGTACTGATTAAAAAATGGTACCTATACTTATAAAAATAACTTAAATACAATATGGGTAATATGAAAATGTATTTTATCATTTTGAAAAATCTTGTTAACTCTTTTGGGACTAGTTATGTTTCTAAAATATGGTAGGACGATATATTTTTCTATTCAGTGTTAATCATAATAACTAGGGCTGGGATTTTAATGCCCTAAAAACCCCGAAAAATGTCCTAAAAAAAATGCATTTTGCAGAATAACACCGATCCGTCGGTAGAAAAAATATTATGTCCAAATTCTTGTACAAACGCATGCAGTCGACTCGCTGTCGAACATTTTACTTTTGGCATTTTTATATTAAATTATCAAAAAAAATTAACTAGATTAATAAAACAGTGTTAACGACGACAAAACTCTTACTGAACGTCAAACGATAATATCATCTGACGTCGATTTTACCGATTTAAGATTATTTAACAGGAAATGCGGGTAGAGGTTACTCAAACCTTGTCCGATAATATAATACGAATTACGAGTACCTACTTATAATCTGTTATATTTATTTAAAAACCATGTTGGTGTAAAAATCTTTAAATCTTAAAATAAAATTTCAAATTCATACACTTGGTTTCCAAAACCTCAAAAAATGCTCCAAAAACTCTAAAATGCCCTAAAAAAATTAAGAAAATGACCTAAAAACTAAAAAATGCAAAATAAACTTTCTTAATGAATCAAATGTACATAAAACAAATTTGTGACAAGACGAGCATTGCACAGTAGGCTTTGAAAAACAATGCAAAGTGCATCGAAATCCCAGCCCTAGTAATAACCAAATTTATTTACATTTTATTAATCACAAAAGTTTCAGATAATAACAAAATATTACTTTGTCGAGTTTATTATAATGTACAAGATAAAAAGCAAATATATAGTTACAGAGTTATAGATTACTAAAAGTAGTTTTTTATCAATTTCCAGAAAACTAAAAATGTAAAAAGATTTTATTCAACATTTAATTGATGCTTTCTTGTAAGGAGAACATTATACTTAGTCTTTCTATATTAAACTGAAGTAAAATTGTACATGTATTTTAATCTTATCAAACAATTTAAATGATTTTTCAAGATGAGTGGTATTTATTGTATAGTATGTAAAAACAAATATGGTACCTTAGAACGTTATATATTTCATCTATTTCCTTAAGATGTAGAACGATATTTAGTTATAATTTATAAGTTATCTTAATTTTCATAGTTTATTTTTTATTTAATGTTTATAATTTAAATTACTAATTTAATTTTAGGTGCAAAAAATGGACTCAGCTATGTCACCGCCCAAACTTAGCATACATGGATCCAGGAGTATGTTATCTTGCTTATAGATTGTACTCTGTTCACTTTGATCCAACAAATACAAACAAACGCCTTATATATAAAGCTAAGCCGTCAATATTTAATTGGTCTAATTCAAGTAAAATTGATATTAAAAGTAATTTAATAGTTGAACCCATGGGAATTAAAAAATGCTCTAGTCAGATTAAAGGTGAATATTTGTATTTATTAAAAATATAATCTAAGTATAAATAGTTATTTAAAAAAAAAACAATTAAAGTAAATATATATATTAAAATATAAATTTTTTGAATAATTGTATAAAAATGTTATAAAATACTAGTTAAATAACTGGGGAAAAATTAAAATACCATGAAATTCACCAAAAATTAGGTTCATTAAAATATATATGTGCTACTTTTTTATTTTCTGGTCAAATATTTGGAAATTTGGTAAGGGGAATGGGATATTTGGAACTACTTCAAGTTTAATAGTGTAATTAGAAATGTAATATGTAAAAATGACCTATTATTTTATACATATGGTATAAAATATGTTTCTGCTCATAATATTTATCTATCGATGAGCTTTAATTTTATAAAATTGTTAGAAAGCAACCATAAGTTGTAAACTGTGTTAATATTTTTAACTATATAATTTTAATTTATAATGTTTTTGTTTTTTATTTTTTTTTTTAAGTTCAATTTTCAACTTCTTGAATCATTTATTTTCATTATTTTATTAAATACTTCAGTTTGCATTTAAATTATTTATTGAAGACTCAGTGAAGTATCTTCTGGTATTGATATAGATATATATATTATAAACAGTATTATACACCCATCCGACCTATTTATGTTTGTCATGATAACAGGATAAAGTACCTAGTGTGTTAATTGGGCCTTCATGTTTCACCAAACCAGTTTCAATAATATTCTACAAATTGGTTGGGTAGCTATTATTATAATAAGAAGAAAATAATTGAAAAACTATGAAAGTACGACAAGTATAATCAAAATGTTTACAGTAATGCTGGCTTAAACATATTTTTTTAAATAGTTTATACACATATTTTATATTAATTGTAATTACCGGCAATCATCGGTATGCAATACTAAAATTTTACTTTGTACTAGATTTTAATTGGTTTTTATTCAAGCATAACTTTAGTGGAAACTCAAAAAATAATATTGGTAAAAGTTTGAGAAAATAGATAGTATATATGAGCTACATAATATTGATCTCTAGTAACTTCAAAGATTCTTACTTCTAAAATAAGAATTTGCCAATTCTATAAATGAGTCCACATTGTTACAATTAACATATGTGGAACAATTTCACATACTTAAAATTCCCATTAATATTGTAATTTATAACAAAATCTTGCATAGAAAATTAAAAATTAAATCTTTTACTTTCTGTCTAATAAATATATATTGTTCTATTAATTGTAATACAACAATATAAGTGATAATTTTCTTGTTCATTTTTAGAATACACAAACATTATGAATAATCCAAGGAGATGTAAGAAATTTGAAAACAATAATAAACATAGTAGCTTCATCACTAAGGTAAATAATAAGATCAATTATATTTTCTAGCTTTTCATTTTATTTGCCAATTTATTCTAATGAATTATTTCAACTTGCTTTTATTTTTATAATTAATGTTTAATGGAATATTTTCTAGAAATTATTTATTAGAAAAGTATTTGATATAGGTAATAATATACATTGCCATTTTGTTAGTACATATATATTTGTTTAACAAATTGGACATCTATTTTTATTATATATTTTATCCATTTAAATTTAGTTTTAGAAGGTAGTTTAAAACTTCTAAAGGAACACAGCAACTACCATAAATGATATAGACAATTTATTTAATAACAAATATAATTAATATCCATTGAGATTATTAATTTTTTATACCTTCATTTACAAATATTATTATTTTAGTGATATTTTTTTACATAGGTTAAGTTAATGTTATAAATCTACTTACAGAATATAACTAAGTTTTAATTTAGGTTTGATTACTACTACTACTTGATTGCTACTTGTTTTCTTATAAGAAATATCAAGATTATGTTTTAATTGTTAAATTATTAGATATATCACTTATTAGTAGGGAATGGATTTTATTGTAAATATATATATTTTTTTTGGAATGAGATACTTTAAATTTGATAAATAATGTGTACAATTTAGATCATTCTAATTGAAATAAACCCAAATTTATTTTACATATATAGGTATAAATTCATATTTTAGTATTTTTTGATTTTCAACAACGTTTAACATCATCTGCTTCGTCTAAAACAACAAGATATGTAATTTTTGACAGATATTTTAATAGGGAAAATTCAACAAGGATCTCTAGAAATTGATTTCACTCCTTCTGATATAGTGAATAAGAATTATGCCCCTATCACATCTGTTGATGTGGAACGGTCTTTTGGCCAATACAAAAGTATTTTCCAACCAAACTGTTTTAATTTTTTATTTGCAAACCTACAACAATATGTCGATTCTCATTGCTTTGTTCTGAAATAATATTCATAATTTTATATACTTACATCATTTGTAATACTTTTATTTAATATTTATAATTATAAAATATTTATTTCTTTGTAATTTTCAATACTCTTACATTTTTTCAATATTTACATATTTTGGATTTTTTATTCCATATTTCAAGAAAAATTAGTACATTTATTGATTTTTATTACTATAAAATCCGTTCCCTACATGTTAGATGTTAGATACTATTCACTAAAAAAATTATATTATTTTTTTGAATAGTCTATACTAAAATATGACTCAGTCTTAGAATATGTATCAGACATTTTTAGTAAATTAAACCAAACAAGTGTATAACATACTTAATAATTTATTAGTTCTAAATTACTTAACTGGATTCTGAACCCTGACTAGTGAAAACTTGAGGCATATTAAATAATTGAAGCCTCTTGATGACGCACTCTTCTTACACTCAATTGTGATTGTGATAAAGAATAATTTTCTATATGTTACATTCAATGGTGTTCTTAGACCTGATTTAGTACACCAGTATTAGTTTTATTAATTTCATCACAGCTATTATATTAGTTTTAGTGTATTGTTTCTTTGAATTTTATAGATACTAAAAAACAGTTTATTTCTCTGTACTATCTACTTAATGAATATTTTTCCCTATAATAGAACAGTTCTCATTAGCCTTTTACAATAACTTGGCAAAGGGTATTAACATTTTTATTTGTTTTGCAACTATATAAGCATGTAATTTTAGATATAGATATCCAATGTTTCTATGTTTAAGTTAATATATTGTAAGTTTATCTTAATATACAATTCCATATGGTCCACATATGTTCAAAAAATAAAAATAATAAACAATTTGTTTTTCTGTTACAGCATAAGACTTTTTATGACAGTCAACAGTTATCAAATAAGCAGTTTTTTATAAAAACTAAAATGGAAAACATAACTAATACTGATATTAAAGTGAAGAACAGTATACATTTAATTGATCATAACTACTATACTCCACCTGGTAAGTGTATATTTATGAGTACAAATATATTAAAATCTTGAATTAAAACCTATTTATTTTCAGTTACAAATAGCAATAATATTAAAAGTAGGATTAATAAACATCTGTCAGAGCATAATTACTTTTCACACGGTAAGTATTTTAAAAATAATTTGATGGTTTTATTACATATTATTTATTATTTATTTTGTTTATTATTCTTAGTTACAAATATTCAGTATGATAAAAAAAAGAATAACCAACATTTGTTAGAACATAACTATTTTTTAGCGGGTAAATTAAACATAGTAACTTTTGAAATTAAAGTTAACTACATCATAATTTCTTTTTTTTAGTTTTTAACTTAAAAACAAAAAAAGAAATCTTACATTCAGAAAATACAGATGATATTAACGAAGAAGAAAATGTTGTTTGTAAGTATTGTTTCTTAAAAACTATTATTATAACTTATTAGTATATTATTAATAAATTACTATGAATTAAAACTATAAAATAATAAGTCGATTTAAAAATGTTATAATTAATTTAAAATTTAAAATTGATCTACTTAATGCATCAGGAGAAATGATAATATGACACATTACTTAAAAAACATTGACATTTGTAAATTATAATTTAAACTTTTATTATTTATTTTTTAACAGCTGATAAATACAAAGTACCTGTTTCATATTCCATATTGCCAGGTGTTCGGCTGAACTCACAAGTTTATATGGATAACTTACACCACAGATATTATAAACATTCAAGTAGGAACAATGTAATGTAAGTATTACTAATTTAAAATTATTCATATAAAATTTCAATATTTTATTCAATATTAGATCATTTATTTAATTATGTAGATATTTAGTATGTGAAAATCAAAAGAATAAAACAGAATTTTGTCCAGTAATGGCATCTATAAGTGTAGATATGAACAACAATAGAATAAAAACAACTGGGCAACATAATCACCTTCCTCGACAAGTAGACATTTCTATGGTAAATTTAAGAAGAACGATTTGTTTACAAGCAACAAGATCTGGATCACTGTCCATACCAATTAAGCAGTTATACAATCAAGCAATAATCACGTAATTAATGAGCCGGGCTGGGAATATAAACCTTTGAAAAAAAAATAATCTAGAACATTTATAGTTTAAAAAATAAAATGATAAATAATAGTTTTATTGTTAATAACATTTTTTGAATTATTTTAGAAATCCAGAAGGTGCAAAAAATTATACTTTATCACAATCACAATTGAGTGTAAGAAGAATGCGTCGTCGACGTCGTCGTCAAGCGGCTTCAATTATTTAATATGCCTCAGGTTTTCACGAGTCAGGGTTAATAAGACTCATAAACTATCACAATTTACCTTCAGGTAAAATATCATTTGTGCAATAAACATACTCAATTAAATGTTTGAGCTAAATATATGCTTAAAACCTATCCTTTATTTATGTTATTAGTCAAAACAAATGTTCTTTTACTTTTTTTGTACTGTAAAAATTACTCAATGTATTATTATTTAATATAAATATATTTTTGTTGTATAACCCAAT
Source organism: Rhopalosiphum padi (assembly GCF_020882245.1). Classification (NCBI taxonomy): domain Eukaryota; kingdom Metazoa; phylum Arthropoda; class Insecta; order Hemiptera; family Aphididae; genus Rhopalosiphum; species Rhopalosiphum padi. Next base: position 57,827,443 of record NC_083599.1, read on the forward strand.
GTTTAATTGACCAATTTTTAAATGTACATCATCAAGTTAGAAGGTTAATGTCACTATTGATACTCTTCTATTACATTTTTAATATGCTGTTTTGGTGTTTAGTACAATGTTCATCAAAACTTGAATTATACATATATAGTTTTTACTATAGTTGTATAACAAGCATTCATATTAAAACTAATCTAATCTGTGGTAATAATATTTTCATGAGAATACTACTTATTGAAATATAATTAATTAACTAAAAATTATTCTGAGTAATTTATGGTATTATTATATTGTAATAGTATCTAAACTATATTCATATAGTTCATATGAACCATACTCTATTGCAAACTTGTTTATACGGGTGAAACTTCATTGTACAGCAAAGATAACCATTTCCTGATTGTCATCGACAAAAATTGATCACTACTTAGTACAGTATTTAATTTTAATAGAGTATAAAGTATTTATTTTATTTAATTGATTAAAATTTCAATTTTTGTAGTATCTCTTGTGTTAATATTATTTTTTGTTTTGATTCAAATTTATTTCAGAGTATCACAATCTTTATTTTGTAATTTCATGTGTAACTCAAATCGCTTAGTTTGAGTATATTTTTGTGTAAATTAAAAGTACTAAAATGATATTTGTATAGTTATGACCTTTGACTGTAATTATGAATGATGAAATAAAAACCAATGGACAGAATATAAAGAAAGCAATAAGATTACAGTATCCTGATTACTTTTGACATTTACAAAACAAGAAATAATTATCATGTAAGTTATAACATACAAATATTATATATTAACTATAATTTCATTACACAATATATGTATTTGTTTGGCAGCTATTAAAAATTGTAACAATATTTATTTTATGAAATGTATTTGGTACATTGTTTAAATTATTGTTAATTAAATTTGATTATTGTTGATGTCATACTACTTTATTGTTTTTTAGTTATTCACGTGGTTTAAGAAAATGAAGTTTTATGCAAGAAAAATGAATATTATCTAACATTGTTTTGCAGATCATGCCTTATATTATTTAAAGGTATACTATTTACAAATTAAATTATCTGTCATAAAACATAAATTATATTTTTTTATTATTCTTATTATTATTTTTTCAGCTTTTATTTCAACTGTTGTATAGCTGTGTAAGAAACTTAAAAGGGATTGTTAAAATATTGATTTTGCTGTCAATCATTATTATTATGTAAAAAAAATGTACCCATCAATAAATTTAATTCACAAAGATCTCATGCTTAACAATTAATAAAATAAAACATTTGTTTCCTGGGAGTTATCAGCTATAGAACGTTTGTTTTCCAGTATTAATATATTAATTGTAAGAATTAGTTTGATCCCAAGTGCTACAACTACTACCAAGTCATTATAGTTTATTAATTAACTTCTTGACTATATATATATATATAGTATTTACACTGATTATTTTTTTTATTAATAAACGGAAAAAATTACCAAATTATTTTAAATAGTGAATAAATGACTTTTTTTAAAAACGAAGAAACCACATATATTTTAAGGTTCTTAAGCTTTAAGAATGTTAATTCACTAAGTGAAAATCTTTAAGAAGATGTTTCACCCACATGTGTTGTTTCCGTCTTACACACGTACAGCATGGTAAATTTTTGTTCACCAGTTTCAATAGTGTGCTTTTAGTTTTAATGTTAGAGTGACCTATTATCAAACTTTTAGTTAAGTTATGGTGAGTTATGAGTATGAAATTATTAAATATTTCAAAATGCTCATAATTCACTTAAAAATTAAAATATCGTAAAAAGCCAACGAGAGAACACAGATAATGTTCTTACCTAAAAGTTTAATAATAGGTCAATTCACTTTAATATTAAAACTAAACACACACTATTGAAACTGGTGAACAAAAACTTACTATGTCGTACGTGTGTAAGACGGAGACAACACATGCGGGTAAGACGTCCTCTTAATTCCAACAGTGATATACTATGAAAGTAGATTAATAAAATTTATATACGTTCTTTACAATTTCAATATTTTTACTAAATAATGAATAGGTAACTTAATATTTTTTAAATAGATGTACCTATGAGGATTTATCTATTATCTGTAGAAGTATTAACAGAATAAAAACAAATTTATTTATATTTTTTAGAAACTAAAATTGTTAGTTCTAATATTAATAATTAAAAATGAAGTCTGTTAAGTTTCTGTTTTGCTTTTTCAGTTACCACATTATAATAATAATAGTCAATTTGATAATAACAGAGTGTTTATATTTATAGATCTGGGAATAAGTAATAATAGTAACTATAACATTAAAAATAATTGCAATTTGTGTTTAAAAACTTATTATCATGAAAATACAATTATTTTATCATTTGAATACTTCTGCAGCAGAATATTCATTGATGCGGATTATGGTTGAGGAGTATATACACACTAATGATCATTATTTATTTATTAAACACTTAACAAAGAGCAAGAAATTAAAAAATTAACTAGACACAACTCCTTAAAAATGATACTTTCGCATTGGCCTTAAGTTATTGAATGTTTATATTTTAATTTAACTTTAAATTCAAAATATTTAAAATTATTCATTCTATCTATGATTTCAAATAAATATTCACCAGCACACTTAATCCTAAATACATTTTCAGGTGCATCAAAAATAAGACTAACTGTATCTGTGTGCATGCCTATGCTTTTTGCTTCTTACAAAACTCCAACTGTCAACTACTATCGACAACTATTGTTATAAATGGATAATAATATTACTTTCTCTCAATGTTTTAAACCATTCTATTATTATAAGAAAATTATAGTTATACAAGTGTATAAAATATAATTGATATCTAAATTATATATTAAATTGATGTCTTATGGTTTACTATTTACTATGCATCTAATACTACAGATATATAAATACTTTTCAAGATGCATTAATATAATAAAAATCTGACATGGAGTTATTACAATTATGTTAAGTGCTGAAACATGTTTTTTTTCTGATGCATCAAAAGTTAATAAAGTAAACCAAACCAATAAAATAATTTGTACTTATATTGTAAAAATCAAACAAAATTAAACATATAAACTAGTATATTACTTAGTAATCACTCGTCTAGTACAATGGAGTGTTTAATCACAGAAAATCTACAATTTACAAATATTATGTGTACGTTATGAGTAAATAAAAACTTAATTGTGCTTGAAAAAATTAAGTCTAAAATAAAAGTAAATTGCACAAAAATCAAACATTAAGAATGATGATGACAAGGGAACGGATTTTATTGTAATAAAAAAATCAATAAATGTACTAATTTTTCTTGAAATATGGAATAAAAAATCCAAAATATGTAAATATTGAAAAAATGTAAGAGTATTGAAAATTACAAAGAAATAAATATTTTATAATTATAAATATTAAATAAAAGTATTACAAATGATGTAAGTATATAAAATTATGAATATTATTTCAGAACAAAGCAATGAGAATCAACATATTGTTGTAGGTTTGCAAATAAAAAATTAAAACAGTTTGGTCGGAAAATACTTTTGTATTGGCCAAAAGACCGTTCCACATCAACAGATGTGATAGGGGCATAATTCTTATTCACTATATCAGAAGGAGTGAAATCAATTTCTAGAGATCCTTGTTGAATTTTCCTATTAAAAATTACATATCTTGTTGTTTTAGACGAAGCAGATGATGTTAAACGTTGTTGAAAATCAATAAAAAAAAAATTAAAAAAACACTAAAATATGTATTTATATTTAAATATGTAAAATAAATTTGGGTTCATTTCAATTAGAATTATTTAAATTGTACACATTTTTTATCAGATTTAAAATATCTCATTTCAATAAAAATATGTATTTACAATAAAATCCGTCTCCTAATGAAAACATTTAAAAATATTTAAAATAAATTATTGAGTTTTTACAATATGAAATATTTAAAAGGTGAGTTCCGAGTCAATCAACTATTAATTGTTCATAATTATATTATATGGGTAAGTATTAATGTCATTTTTGTGAAATAAAAAACTTAGAAATTATGAACTAATATTGAATTTATTAACAAAATTATATTTTTTTCTTGACTATTAATGTAATGGACTATTATATGTGTTACGGGCAGAGTAGGTATTCTGGGCACTGTGTACAATTTACCAACATTTTGGGCAATGTAATAAAGATCATTTTAATACTCAAATTGTTCATACATTGACTGAACATTGTACGAGATTGGAGATTGCCTGGACAAAGTGTACACTGTCCAGATTCAAGTGTGCAAAGTGAACTAAATACAGAGCACTGCATAATTTATATCAAATGGCATTTATAAGTAACAATAATACAGAAAATTATAAGAACTTAAGATATTCTATGTAAAGCCCAGACAATCACAAATTCAAGGATCTGTTGAAAGGGGCAATCAAAACATCAAAAATACACCATACCTATAAATATTTTGTAATAATTGTTGAAAACTAATCTTATAAAGAAAGCAACTAATCATTCGGGGCCTATTGAGAATTTACCTACCTATTTAGAATATTTTTGATGATTAGAAAAATGCTTTTTTTTGTTGAAATAACATGTAAATTACTGTTTTTGTCCAAGTTCTTACTATGTTATAAAAGTGAGGTAATATTGAATATTCTTAATGCATACACTTATGATTTATATATATATATATTACTATATCAATGACTTATTTATTACATTACATTTTTTGTTTAATGACATTTATTACCTTTGTTAACAATTCATTTTTATTCTGTGATGAAAGTAAAGAATAAGGATTAAAAAATGAAAATTTAAAAGCTTCAGTTGTTAAGTTGTTTTAGTAGTCAATGTTGTTGCTATTTTTTAAGTGAGACTGATCAGTCAAAAATCTTTCAATATCATATTTATATAGAATTTATATTGATTTAGAAATATTATAAAAACATTATTTTGATAAAAGAAAAAAGTTTAGTAGATAAATAAAATCAATGGCCACTGGTCAGGGGTTGTTTAGGTATATAGAAACTGAGAATACTGATAAATGACTTAATAATTTTAGTTATAAAGGTATAACATTTAAGAGCCATTAGAACTTTTCATGAAGGGTTATTAATTAATTAAATAAAACATTTTTGGATTTCTAAGTACCTATTTATGTTTCATCATCCACAGTAACGTTGAAAAATACCTACATAATTTAACAGATTCTTGTTAACCGAATCTTTCTTACACAAGAACGAAAAATAAAATTGTTTTAATTGCAATCGCTACATATTACACAAATACCTGCCGCGTTAATTTAATTTTTATATTGATTAACAAATTATTTCTTTTTAGATTGGTAAATGATAGCAATTTTGTGTTGTGCACTTTTGAATTTAGCTTTTTTGTCTATTAAATTAATATTTTTAAATAATAATAACTAACTTTGAATAGTGGAATGTGAATGCATACCCATAGGTGCAAAAATGGAAATTTAATATCATTGTATGTTTAGTGGAGGGTTGATTAGACACTTGTATTTATTATCATAAATCATTTCTACTTAGTACATGCAAGGTGGATATATAAAGATAGATCCACCTTGAGTACATGCTATCCAATGGAATAATATTTGTATTATTTTTTATTATTCTACGGAACGATACAAATATAACATCAATTAGTATTAGTATTCATTATTTTAATTAAGTAACTATTGACAAATTTAAGGAATTAAATGATTCCATCATAATATAATATGTCCTTTTATATTTTAATGCGAATGTATTGCAATTTGCAACTTGTGAGTTTTATTATTAAGAGCCCTAAAATTATTGAAATACAACCAAATATACTATGTTTCTTATCACAAGTTGTATGAAAACAGTCATTTATCTTTGGCCGCCTAAACAATAATTTGAGGTAAACACGCGAAACATGTTATCATTCTGTTATTTTAAATATTTAGGTTCTTTAATAAATGTCTAGTATATTATTATTTTATTTATTCTTATTAATTTAATGAACACTATGAAAGTGCCATATGGATATTGTGACTTACGTGTTGAGCGAGTTAACGATGGTATTATCAACACTTTCATTGAATGTAAGTAACGTTTAAAATTGTAAGCCCAACAGTAGTGTAATCAATGGTGCATATATAAGTATCGGTGGATAGAGATTTTCAGTCAAATTGTTGACTAAATTGTCTGGACCGATTGTACATCTGAAGTTAACATAATAGAATTTTAACACCTTTAACTACTTAAATATTGTGGTCTTAGATTTTTTTCCAAAATCGACCTGTTTAACTTTTAAATGCCAATTTCTGTTACATCTTCTCAATCATATTTAATAATATTTTTCTATCGCTTGAGGCATGTACACAACTGTTGTGACAGTATTTGTGTTTTGCTGCATCTTACTATTAACACTACTGCATCAGTGTAAGTGAACCTTAAACAGAATATCCAAGAGACATCTATACTGTTGACACTTAGGATTTATATATTAAATGCAGGGCTAGACTTACAAAATAATTTGGGCTCCATAATTTTGTAAATATTTATTTATTTTTAATTTACACTTAAAAAATATAAAGTGTGATATTTTAGAATCCAGAAAAGATAAGCTTAGTCCTCTAAAAACAAATATAAAAATAATTCTAATGTTTTTCTTTATTAACATTTTTATCATATTTAAGTATTTAATGTTAGCGGGCTCCCCCTCTCTCAATCATTAGTTATACTCAATTTCTGCTTATGATATATGTTGGTACCTACTAAAACATTGTTATTGTGCAAAGAAGTACTCTAAATAATTTTGCATTTATACTGGAATCATCGGTGACATTACTATTTTATAGTAAATTTTGTATCTATTCAATTTCCTTGCTTTGGTTGGTCAAATTAGATTTTTATACTTTTAATCAAAAATAATTCATTGTTATAAGAATTTTTTTTTTAATTATTTCTTCTGCTAAAAATTTAATAAGTATTCTTATTTTTCATTGACGACAGGCGATTTATGGCGAACATGTCTACTGCATATGAGCACAATATTCAAAATAACTGTTTCAAATTAAAAAATCTCTTAAATTTTCAGAACAATTTTTGTTAGTACGTTTGAACATTCTCAGCATTATGTTGAATTTTGGATATACTAACAATGAATTAAATAACTAGTTGTAAAGTTAAAATGTATACCAAATCCCCTAAAATAAATTGTTATGGACATTATGATTCTAGAATGGTGTTTAAATATATTTTTTTAATTTCTAATAGTGCATTTGGATAGTCTCAGCACCATTCAGTGTTAAATATAACGACAATGAACTGTTTAATTATTTTTACAAATATTCAATTTAAATATGTATCAAAAGATGTAGCTTAAGGTTGAAGTTGAATGATTTAAATATTTAAATATTTTAAATTAAATAAACATTGATTTGAAAATTGATTTTTTTTTTTTTAATATTGATATGATTATTGCCCATTGAATTGAACTATTTGATTATACATTATGTTATATCACACACTGAATCAATGATTAAAAATACTTAAACTAATAGCCAATAAATACTAGTATTTATAATTATTGACTAGAGATATACATATGCTTCTATATCTTCAGTATTCTTATTTATTTTAGTATTAGAAGTAGTAAATATATCATTGTATTTTTTAATATAAAAGATTTGTAATATTGGTGTATAAGTACTGTTAACCATGAATAAATATATTACCCGTATTTTGTGTCAACACAATCTATTATTGATTGCCATTTAGAGTTTATGTATTTTATTTTTTCAAATTTTATCTAACCATACATCCTATTAGTTTTTATATTTTATAATATTTTAATAATTTTTAATGATAATATATTATATAATTTGTCCATGGCTGATTATATCAGATTCTAATCCTAAATAATAAATAATTTGGCATTATCCATTTTAATATTAAAAATGTCCTATTTAAATATTTTGTCTGCATTTTTTTTTCTATTATGAGAAATGTTTTGATATATCTAATTGTTTATAGATGGGTACACTTTTATTGCAGTAAATACTACAGTAAATTGTTCAATACTAGGTGTTGGAAATTCTAATAGAAAAAAAAGGAAAATTGCAGAATGTAATGGTGAAAACAATGAAGAAAATGACTGGATACCAACTCCTAAGTTAATAAATGTAAGTGTTTTATATTTAGTACAATATATAATATTAATGTACCATTATGAATAGTATGATAGGCTCAATATATGTATGTGCCTTAGCCATAGTTTGAAAATAATACTCTTATCAATTATACTGTTCTTTTCATAATAATATAGACATGACTATAAGAAGCCGGAATAATATTCCCTTAAAAAGTTTAAAACATTCTTCTAATATTCTTTACAAATCTTAATAACGTATGCAAAAAATAAAGTATGTAACACAAAACTGATATAAATAGCTAGGTATATGATAAAAAAAAAAAATACAATTTAAAAAAACTTTAACTTTTTATTTATTTATTTAATAAAGTTTATTTATTTGATAAGATTTTATTTATTTAATTAACTTAGATGAATGACATATTTTAAATTAAGAAAATTTTTCTCAAACAGTTTACAACTATATTTTGTTCCATGTGCTCTCTGATATCATATTGGTACGACGGTCTGTTAAAATGTTTATATGTAAGTACTGAAAGAATATTTGACATCAACTGAAGTCTTAAGAGCATGTTGAAAATCAATTATCATAGTCGTCGAACAATTAACTATAAGTTGTACCTTATTATTTCTATTCAAAATAATGAGCTTTTGTTTTTTTTTGTCGGAGTTGATCAATTTTTAATTTTATGTTATGTCCATTTTCTCCGGGTATATAAAATCAACAAGAGACACATTTGACTTTTATAAACTTTTGATGATTGACAAGCACAAGAAAATGGATTTGAATAAATATTACATTATTCTCTACGGTTTTTAAGTCAAAAATTGTTATTAAATAAGGCGTTATTATTGTACATAATACGTATGTCGTATATATATTACATACTATTATTGGATATAATATAATTTATTATTATATTTATGCCACTACAACACAAAGTATCGAAAATCCATAAAATGAATCAATACTTTCTCCTATATTCTTTTACATTGAAATATTCTCAAATATGCAAAAATGTTTTATATTGATTTACGCGTTACATGATTTGCAAAAATGTTGAACCCCTGTATGACTTCTTAGACTCAAAAAACCAAAAAATGCAAAACTATAAAATTCCAACCTCTAGACATAACACAAAAATAATAAGTATAAATCAGTATATTTTTTATATAAAAAATCATGAAACGAATATATATAAGTAAGTGTTGGTTTTTTTTATATTATACGTAATTTTATGTATAATAAATCATTGAAAGATGAAATCTAATTATATTTTTTTTTTTAGTATGACGATTCGAAATTGACTATAGTTAATCGATTGACAGTACAAATATCAAATATTGGACAACTGCATAGAATTGTAAGTAATATATATGTTTCGGGCAAAATGGAAAATTGGGAAATGCACACAGTTTTGATTTAATAGTCTCACTAGCAAAAAATCTATACTTTTCAGTATGACCAAATAAATAAATTGACAAAGTAGACTAAGTATAAAAATTAAAAATTTTATTGAATAGAGTAGTATTTAAAGTCAATATACAAAACAAATTAATAATATTCCTTTAAACTCACCTAATACTATTATTATATAAATCAATACTAGGGATGTAGTCCTAAAATTTTTTGTGAGTACCTATGTTTAAAACATTATGCTAAATATGTGACAGCTTAAGGGTTGCTTTTATCATCAACCCTTCCACTCTATCACCTCCATTCAATTATATAAATTAATAACATATTTATAATTAGTTATTAAATTAATTTGAAATTATATTAACTTTAACAATGTAATTAATATTATCATAAAATTTATGTATTTACCTAATACATAATACATACTTATAAATTAAGGTTATATCTTATAGAATACTCCACAATTTTTGTTTGTAGCTTTCTTTTTTATTTTTATTTATTTTTCTGTATCTATTGTCACCAGCTGTTTTACTGTTCTATGGTTTAAAATCGAACTTTTAAATAGTCTTCATGGTTCCATATACTCAATGGTGTACCATTTATATTAATTAAAATCAGATTTAAAATATTGTGAAAAGTTAATTTTGAGCGTTTGTTAGTGCAAATAATATTCATCAAGCTAAATCCACGTTTGCATTACGCTGTAGAACATGTGATCGTTTTTATCAAATTATTTATTTCATTTAGTTCTTCAATTTTATTAGTTTCTTCATCGAATAATATTTTTAATCCTCTTAATGTTTTTTCTTGATTTAAAAGAAATCTGTTACAAAGTAATTTTACTTCCTTTTTACCAAAACGAATATTTATGTCAGCAGGCTATGTTTTTTTTTATTTAAATCTACATTTCACGACAGTTTGACTTAATAATAAATAGAATAAAATAATTACCGCCTACTAACATAAAATAATTTTTGTGAAGTGGGTATATGCACATTTTTCAGCATTCTCCAGTTATTTTCTTTAATATGCTCTCTTTTTGAAATTCACCACTCATACCCTCCACTACATCCCTGATCATCGTATATTAACAGATGTGGATCCAGAAAGCAGATACTGAAGACATAATTGTACATTATAATATAAATTAGTGTCACAATGTATTGATATATTAAAACGGCATTGGTAAAGCGTGTGATCTACCGGGTCCGCCATGTTCTACTATTAATAGGTAACGTTTAATATGCCTTTTGTGACTAAATACACAGTGATAAGGTCCTTGGGTGTTTGGTTTATGCTGGAGAAATTGTGATGTATTAGAATGCAGATTTTTTATTGTTGAACGAAGAGATAAAAATCTATTAATTCTAATCATACAAAGAAAAGTTTTTCCGGGGACTACCATAGTGTCTGATGAATGGAAATCATACTCCAGTTTAAATGATATTGGCTATAATCATTCAACTGTCAATCATTCTAAAAATTTTGTGAATCCTGTAAATGGGGCTAATACACAAACAATAAAATGTTTATAGAAAATTCAAAATATTAAGAAAAATGAATGGGACTAATGAAAATCTATTACCACGCCATTTAATTGAATGTTGGTACCGCTCAATAACGAATTGGAATAATTTATTGATACATTTTTTGGAAGATAAAAAAAAGTTTATTATGTTTTAATATTGTAACAATTATTATATTTTAAACATAATTTATATATTTTGACTAATACTAATTGTATCATTTGTTTTGTAGACACAAACAACTTTTATGTATTAAATATAGTTATTTTTTTAATTGAATTACATAATATTACATATTATTTTTATTTAACTAGTTATCTACTGTTTTCTCGGTAGATCACACATTAAGCCTCTAAATGACCGGTAGATCACACGCTTTACCGATGCCATTAAAACAATATAAATCAAACACTAATAATATACTATGCAGTATTGTCAGTATGAAAACTACAGTGCAATATTTTTGTTTGTATTAATTAGTGACTGCTATCAAGAAACACAAAATTTTAATAATAAAATTGTGATAGTCAGAAATCACAAACATTTATAATTTCCCAATAAACTATATTTTAGTAAAAATATTTATAGTTTATACCTTAAATGTCATCGCTTAGTTGTAAAGGTGTAATAAACTATAACTATGGAGTAAATTGTGACATAGTATAATGATTTTAAGTTAAGCTTGCATACATTTTGGCACCAACAATTCAAATAAAACTAGAATGATGACTATTGATATATAGTTTTTCAAAATAGTATTCAGTTACTGTAATGATACATTTATTAATGCGAAAATTGTTATTGAATAATCATAAGAAAAATACTTCATAACTTTTAAACAATGAACACATTTTTGATATTTAGTCAAATGTTATTAAATTAAAAATTAAGTAGCAGTATTGCTGATACCGTAAAAATTGTTTAAAATAAAAGAGCCTTAAATATTCCTTTAATTGTGCTTCCTCTCTTGAAAAATCCTGGATTTGCACTTTATAAATTATACATCTATTAAAATGGGCAAGGAATTTAAACTATTTAATTTGACTAAACATATACAAAATAATGAATTATTATTATTATTATTTTTGTTTTTACACATTATTATTATGCCACTTTAAGTTTCCTTGAATTTTTATAACTATACTTTATACAAAATTATATGCGTATTGTGTATAACAGTTATATCCTTGATATATAATTAAAAAATGTCCACATTGCTCCTGGTTCCTCTTAAACTAATTTGGATAGTTCGATATTATTTACATATTTTTGTTTCAGTTCCTAATAAAGTCATAACCAGGGCTCGAGACTTAGAGCACTTAAATTTTTTTAAATAAGCACTTAAATAAGCATTTAAAAAACTTAAATTTGAGCTAAAATATTTAATCATCAAAAATAAAAAACTTTCTTTTTACATGATAAAGTAGGTGCTATAGGCATAATTTGAAACTGCGCTAAAAATAATATAATTAAGACCACAAAAAATATCAAAACAAAATGATTACAAAAAGTTTCTAACTAAAAAATCAAAAAAATCAAAATAAATCTTTATATTATACAAAAAATAAAACTTCACTTTTGAGACGTTTTGCCCAATTGTTTATAAATTTTCTGATGAATTTTCTGAAAAAGCCAAAAAGTAGATAAACTGGAAATAAGCATATTTTTAAAAAATTGTTGAAAAAAGCAAAAAAAGTACTTTCAAATTTCATAATTGAACGTGTTTTAACATGACATACTCTTCCATAACACACATTTTAAGCCAATCCATAAAAATAAGCAAATGCTTTAAGTCTCGAGCCCTGGTCATAACATAATTTTTAATAATAAATATATTAAAACAAATTATAATAATTGTATGTTGTTTTCATTTTTTATTAAATACTAAGCTCAAAATAAAATAAAAAGGGTGGACAAATGGGTATAGTAGAGATGGAGAGTAGGTCACTATAATGGATGTGTTAAATTTGAATGCAATGAAAGGTATCATTGTATATAAAAAACGATTCTGAACGGAGATGATTTGTCAGTCTAAGATAATTAATAGGATATATTATTACCTATAGGCTGCATTATATTAGTAGTAATATACCGTTATTATACGCGATTTCAAAAAAAAATTAAATTTCATAGCTTAAAAAAAGTCAAAATATTTTGAAAATTTACTTGTAAATATATAATGCTAATACAAACATTTGGTGAAAATTTCAAGTATTTACGATAGTTCGTTTTTGAGTTACAGCAAAATAAAAATCGATTTTGTTGAAAACTGGTTATGCGTAAAAATTCCCGTTTTTCCGTTACTTTTTGGGGTTTTCCTGACGCTTTTCTAAACAACTGAAATTTTTTTTTTTAACCCCCCATAGTACCAACTAGATTTATTTTCCTTTTCAAAGAGAGGCTAAAGTAAAAAATAAAAGCACTATTACTACTCCAAAACGGGATGTCAGATACAAACAAAAAAATCACATCATTGTAAAATCATTACATTCATCACTCCGTTCAGAATCTAAAAAAAATATACATAAAAATAAATAAATAAATATTACATTATCCACCCAAATCATTCATAATGTCCATTAGTAGAGTCATTTATATCTGGATTTCACTACTATTCGGGTAATCTGGATATTTTAAACGTTTTGCTTAATTATTTAAATAATTTAAATAATTGTTATTTAGTTTATATACGTTTTAGGCTATTTTATTTAAATTGGTAAGACTTGAAGTTTAAAAATAAATGTTTAGATTAAAAATATTAGTAAATTTTTTATCATAATATGCAATTATATTATTTATTGATGAGAATATTATATTATCTCAAACATATTTAACTTTAATATGTTTTTTCAATGTACTCGTAGGTTTAATTTTTTTTACATGTGAACATTTAATTTATTCAGATAACCAAAAATCCGTATTTTTGACATCACTAATGCACATACATTCTTCTTTTCTAGTAACACATACAATAATTGAACTGTTTAAAAAAATTAATTAATTAAATTTTTTTTTTTTTAGTTCAATTCCCAAAATTTTAAATTGTATAATATTTTTGCAGTAGAACCATTGAATGATCAAGTTTTTCAAGTATGTACTGTTATTATTATTTTAATATTTTTTGTACTCTACACTGTATTCTACCCATAGTATATTTTGCGAGAACCTAACTTAATATCAGGGGTGGCCAACCTGTGGCACATTTGACGTTATTGAATAGCATGCTAGTAGCATCAGATAAATATATTATATTACAATATTGTGTAAAGTAAATAATAAATATTAATTTTTAATTGCACATTCTCAATTTTGTAATTTTTATTTAGCACAACAAAAAAAAAGGAAAAAGGTTGGCCACCCCTGGTCTATTATATATTATTCAGTGTTAATACAGAAAATGTCCATTATTTTAAGTATTAAATTAAAAAAAAATAATAATTTACTTGTAAGTTCAGCTTCTGAGAAATATGGTGAGTTCCACTTAATGTGATCACTGGTTTATAAAATCAACTGTTTATTGGAATCAAAATTGAAAGTTCTAAACCAGATCTTATGTTACTAATATTAAATTAAACTTTTATTAGAATCACCAAGTATCGGATAATTGAATCATTTTTAAGAACATTCTTATCGTTTTGATGGTATTTCAAACTTTCACTAAAAAGAAACAAGAATTGTTTTGAAAAAGTTAAAAGGAGCTATTTAAAAGTATGGTGATAACGATACTTTTCAGTTATTCCAAAAGTTATAGGTGGCAGGTGCAATGTACAATGTACATACATTATTGTTTATTTAATTTTAAATAATTAAAAATCATATATATATTATATTAATTAAATATGGATTTTAAATTCAGGCTCAATGAAAATGAAATTACAGTAGTAGATTCTCAAGTACCATCAAAAATAGAGAGTTTTTTACTTTATTTTAATGTAATTTTCAACATACAAATTTACATATAAATATAAACTCATCAATAAAAAAAAAATGTTTTATGGAATCAACCGGTTAATAGAATCAAAATGATTTGAACCAATGTGATCAAATAAGGCGGAACTTACTGTACAATTAAATAATTTTTTGAAAAACTATCCATTACCTAATTTAGTAATTGTTATTTACTATTCTTTTATGTACAATAATATAATATCAAAAGAATAAATTCAATAAAATGTAGGTATTATATTTTATAGTATAATTATTTTTATTACTTTAAGTTTGGTCTTAGAGCTTAGAAGATTTTAACATGAGTTATCATTTATAACTTTATAAATAATATGTATTTTTGATGTAATAAGTATGGACAACCTGTAAAATATAAAAATACATATTTATATTTTAGACTAGATATATTTAATTTATGCTCTTCTCATCTCACATATTTTTCTATACATTTTGTTATTATATGTATTAATTTTTAGGACATATTGACCTCATCATCTATTGATATAATAACTTGTAATATAAAAACATCTGTAACTCCAAAGCAGTATACAATTGCAATTGAAAAAAACATTTATTTTGAAGTATCTTACGCGCCAATGTTAGTAAATTATGTTGCTCGTCAAGATACTTTAAGTTTGGCTCATCTTTTGCATATAAAAGGAAAATCAAAAGTAAACAATAAACCTTTTAAGTTAAAATAACTTTTATTAAAATAATTTTTTTTTCAGAATGTAATTGTTTCGAGCGGAGCAGTTAATAAATTAGACATACGTAATCCTCATGATGTGATGAATTTGTATCCTTTGAGTTACATAATTAAGTTTTTGATTTACTGATATTTTAATAAGGCAATATCAATGTGTCTGATATTGCAGAAAAGTTTTTAAAAGTAACAACTAACAACTATAAATTCTATAAATATGTATTTCTTTGTTAAAATTGTTGGTAAAAATATAAAATATCACTGACAAAATTATCTGTGTAGATATAATATTTTTTTTAAGATAAAGAATCAAGTATGCCAATAAAAACTTTATTATTAATTTTTTTAGTATTTGATAATATGAAAATACATTAAATCTTTAGTAATTTATTAACATTGTTTAATTTCTTTTTCTTTTTAAAGTTATAATTAAAATTTAAAAAAACTTACACTTTTAAATAATTATGTCGTGAACCTTGTTTATTTTTATATTTCATTATACAGTAGCGTTGTGGTAATCCAAAGATAATTGGGGAAAAGCATTGTTCAGATTACCTATGACTTACAAAAATATCTTGCAATATTTTTTTTACTAATTTGTGTATAAACTATTTGAGTAAAATATATATAATAATTAATTACATTTTTTTTTTAAATTTATTAAAGTTATTTTCAGTTTTAAATTATGTACAGTATTTAATTATTTATAATTACAATAATAGAATGGTGGTGATGTACACACGAAGCTATTCGGGTTACTACGTAGTTACTGTATTTGACATTTTGTGACTACTATTCAAGTTTTATAATTAATTAAGTATTTTAAATTAAATTATGAACGTTGCATTTGTCTTATGGATTTTAATATAAATTAACTTGACTTTAAGTTTAGAGGTATTTTACTAGGTCTTTCAAAGAAACAGTCAAAAGAATCAATCACACGAGGATGTTATTCAATTATATTACAGAGCTGTATGCTATTATAAATATGTTTTTAAAAATGTCAAGTATTAAATAAATAACTATGAACTTAAATATTTCAGATGGGAAAAAAATAGGAAAGTCAACAATTAATATAGTACCAAGAACAGCCAATTCATAATATTGTAAATAATTTTTAAAAATTATATATATTTAATGATTTGTTTTTATTTTTAATGGAAAAAGAATATTGTTAGATAGATATTTTTTTAACAATGCAGAATAAGCTTTCAAAAAAAGGGTTTTAATATAGTACAAAATTGTAACTATTTATGAATTTTTTAATATAATAAACTAAAAGACAATAAGTATAAGTGATTTTTTAAGTATATATAAATTGTATAGTAAAATTAGCTTAACCCTATTATTATGCATTTGGGCATACAATTACTAATTAATGGTGTTGTCTTTTAATCATAAATGAATTAAATTAGTTATATTGCATATCGTTTGAGATAATTAGATTTTTATTCAATTGTTCAACTTGTGACCGATCCAACAATCACTTTACTCCTACTGGCTACCACCAAGTATATTATAATAAAAAAATAATATAGTGAAATAAATATTTTAGTTTTATTATATTTCTGTATTATGGCCATAATATTGAATATCACCTTCAAATTAATATTGTTATACAATGTATATTTAATATATTCATAGTATATTCATATTTAATTTATTTATTATTAAATTACAATTATTATTTATTTGCTTTATTTATTACCACATACACAACTATTATGACACTGAGTTACAAAGACGACCAGATCTTTTACATTTACACCGGTTGGTCTTACACAATGTATAACAAGTACACCTATCGTACCCATGGCCACCCAAATTAGAAGATTTTCTTGCCACTTCTCTTAATGAAATTTGTACTGGTGGTACATCATCAGCCTGGATAAACACCTCTTTGCATATTGTGAATTGGTTCCGACTGTAGAGTTGATGTAGTCTGCCCTCGTTTGTTCCAATTTTACATAAATTATCTTTTACTATAAAAAAAATTATTAATATAAAAATTATTTTAAAATTAATTACCAGAAAGTATAACTCCCAGAATACACCGAAGATCACATCTTGCTCGATACACATCAGGAATTTTTATTTTAACATTTTCTCCTTCTTTTCCTGGAAAAAAACGTTCTTCAGATAAATTCTTCGTTTTGTTAGCTTGTACTTTAAGATTTTCAGCAGCATTTGATCGATTTGAAGAAATTGATTCTATTCTCAATTTTATTTGATCGTTTTCATCTTCATCAGAAAAAAGTTGTTTTGCACTGTCCTTATCACTTCCATCACTTTTTCGTATTTCTCGTTTATGTTTACGATATTAATTCCACAGTCTAGATCTTTTACTAAATCTTCCTCTGATTTTAAAGTAGAAATTAAATCGGTTGAAATTTGGGTTGATTTTAGACCAACTTTAGCATGTGTTCCGAACATAGCTTCGTATGGCGAACGTTTTGTACCATGGTGAAAACTCCGATTCTTCATAAATTGAACAAATTTAAGACCTTCGCTCCACTTTCTGGAATTATTATCGGCTAACCATGTTGCGAGAATATTTTGAATATCTTGGTTGGCCCTTTCGACAGACCCTTGACTTTGCGAGTGTCTAGGCTTTCCGTGGACAATCTTAAATTCTTCCCACATACTACACAACTCAATAATAACTTTATTGGCGAATTCCCTTCCATTATCACTTTTTTCATTATCACTTAACGAATAAAATATATAATTATAGTTTTGTAGTGATATTATTACATATAAATGCAATTTGATATAAAAGTGTGCAGCGCACTGTATAATTCACTTTGCTCACTTGAATTTGGGCAGGGTACACTTTGCTCGGGCAATCTAGTACAATGCCCGGTCAATGTATGACAAATTTCAAATTTGAGTATTAAAATGATCATTCTTACATAAGCCAAAATGTTCGGGCATTGTGCGCAGTGTCTGGGCATTGTTATACAATGCCCAGATTTCCTACTTTGCCCGTAACATACCTACGTTATACCCGCATGTGTTGTCTCTGTCTTACTAATATATAGAATATAGATCATAGCTAATTTTCGTTCAGCAGAACACATTTTGTGATGTTAGTATTAATATTAGAGTAAATTTACTTATTATCAAATTTAGAGGTAAGAATATTATTTAGGGCATCTTATAGGCTTTTATTGATATCTTAATTTTTAAGTGAGTTATAGCTATGTAAAATATTATAACATTTTTTCATAACTCACTTTAAAATAATAATATCAATAAAAGCATATGACGTTTTCTACTTTCTAGATAATATTCTTACCTTTAAATTTAATAATAAGTAAATTTACTCTAATTTTAAAGCTAACATCATAAAATGTGCTGCTGAACGAAAATTTGCTATGATCTACATTAATAAGACAAGAGACTACACATGTTGGTAGAACGTCCTCTTAATACAATAATACGTAGCTATGTCATTATAGTTGGCCAATTCATTGATTATTATTACATTTGTCACAATATTTTGTTACACAGACCACAATGTTTTGACTTTCGTACTCGTCACTCGTATCTCGTACAGTCATACTGTGTAGCGCATTATACATATTTAACTGTCTGCTGTAAATTGTAATGTATATTGTCTATAGTCTATTTTATAATGTCTAATAAAAGAAAAATTACCACCTATTTTACTTGCTTTACCACTAAACACTCGGACTCGGATGAAAAAAATAGTATGATCATCCCTAGATCATTACAGAAAATGAAGTTGTGGACTTGCCGATAATATTTGTTTAACTAATTATTGTAATGGGAAAAGAGGAAGAGGACGGCCGAGAGTAACAAATCTGGGAAATATGAAGAAGTTATTATCTCTAGGGAGCTATGTAGAAATGAAGAGACTAGCGGAGAATAGGAAAGACTGGTTGAAGTGACAAGGCGATATTGCGTTTAGATAAAAAAAAAAAAATTGTGTAAAATGTTATATTTATGCCAATGGCTTGTCCACTAATAACCTCCAATGAAGTACTGGATAAATTGGCAAAAAAAAAAATTGATTTAATAATACAATACAAATATTGTTAATATTACATTGTTTTAAATAAAGTACCAATTTACCTTAATTTAAAAAAAATGATATTAGGCATAACCGTAAATTATATTTTTAAGATTAAAAGTGCTGAATATTAAAAAATCAGCCACATCCCTCCCCATGACAAAATCATTTGACCGCCACTGGATAGTATACTTATAAAGTTAACAGTCAGCGTGTAATTAGTAAATGTCAAGCAATTTTCAACAAACAAAATCAGTCCTCAACAGTGCGCTGATAAAATCAAAGAAATTCACAACACCAAATGCCTCAAGACAAGTTATATTATTGTCCATAAATGATTAATTTTAAAAATATAGTTGTGTTTTTTATTGAAAAAATTTATTTTAAATTTAATTTTTAGATGGAATTCTTTTTACGATGCAATTAAATGTACCTATTGTGGGTAATATAACCAAAATGGAAAAAGTGTTCGAAGTAGTTCAACTACTTTCATTTACAGTTCAAAGAGATGTGTCATTCTTAATTGAGTATTACAATGTATTAAAATTTATGTTTATAATTCAAAATAAAAAGTATTTCTGTTGAATAATTAAATATTGTTTATTTAAGTTTATTAATTTATTAGTTTAAAACTATTAGTTCAATTTTTTATTGTTATCTAGCTTCGAGATACCTATTTCAATAGCATTATATATTTATATATGTTACATTGTTACAAGGGAATGTGTGTATTGAGCATCTTTTACCAACTATAACAGCAGTAACAAAAAAATTGAATGAATTAAACAATTTAAATTACTGTAGAGTCTTCAGTGTAGACCATCAACTAATACTCTCAAAAATGGATTTATAAAAAGGTAAAATTAATGTAGGTATTAAATATTATTATAAATAATATTAATCATGGTTAAATTATAGTACATTTTCAATTATTATACATTTAATATAATATTTTATATATGATGACGGACGAGGTACTTTTAAAGTTTTATACTCGTTACTCCCTTTAATATTTTTTTTCACTACTTATCTAGTTATGCAGCTGATTTTGAATTAGTAATTTAATCTCGTTTTGTGTTCAAGATTTTTGTATTTATACAATTATTTGTATTTATTATTTTAAACGTAATTATTATTTTTTTATTTATCTAATATGAATGATAGGAAAACAAAATTAAATAACCCTACTCTAACAATGTTTTAAAAAAAAAAAAAAAAAAGGAAACGAGCGAAGACGAATCTAATACTTCAAATTCTGTAACACCCGTTGAAAACAATAAAGAAAAAAGCTCGGTTAGTAAACTAAGTATGAATGATAATGATATTCCTAATTATTTTAAACAAACACATATCTTTATCTATTCCTGGTCGAACAGTTATTTTATTTGTATCTTGTTGTAAAAGAACGCAGAGACAAAAAGAAAAATAGCAATTTCAAATTCAAATATGAACTCGCCGGAAATTTTATGCACTGCAAAAAATAAAATGGTTTTGTCTGGCCAAAGAAGTGCTGCTCACTTATTTGAGGAAATGCAAGCATCTCCAAGTAGAGCTAAAAAAATTAAAACTAAATATAATTATTCAAATTATCCAATTTCCTATGCAGCAGATGAAGCGTTAGCGTTTATTATATATAATAAACTCACTAAACAGCAGTACTTAAACATTCGTCTGGGTTCAAAAAAAAGAAATTGTAATATATATCCATCGTATGAAAATGTAAGTATAGCGAAAAAAACTGCTATCCTAATAATCTGGACATTGGGGAATCAAGTTGCAAAATACCACTTCAAGATCTATTAGATCACACTACTAATAGAATATTTCAAGTACCAGAAGTATGTAAAATTAATTTAAGTTCGACAAAACTTGAAATGTTGTATAAACGAGGGTGTGATGGCAGTAGTGGTCAGTCTCAATATAGACAAAATTTTAACGACGATCTTTTAATAACTGATGAAACAATGTTTATGTTTTCAATTGTGCCACTAGAACTTCGATCTAATTCTGAAGTTAGCGATATCAAAAACAATTATGAAGTTATTTGGACTAACCCTTCTCCATCATCCACTAAATTTTGCCGTCCAATCAAATATATGTTTAAAAAAGAAACTATCGAGAGTACTAAAGAAGAAGTTAAAGATATTGAAACACAAATACTTAAGCTTATAAACACAGATGTAATTTTTAACGAATCAGTCGTTCATGTCAAACATACTCTCATATTTTCAATGGTCGATGGAAAGGTACGTAAATATTAGTAAAATTTAACTCCAGAATTATGATTATACTTAAATTTACTTTAGGTTTGCAATTCTATGACTGGACACTGGAACATTAGCCAAACGTGTTACATTTGTGGGTGTAAGCCGACACGTTTTAATGACATCGATAGCATTAAAAAATATTCCAAATAAAACTGAAAATTATAGATTCGGACTATCTACACGCGTGGATACGGTTTTTTGAATATTGTTTACATTTTGCATATCTTATAGAGTTCAAAACTTGGCAGGTATACATCTTAAATATTAAAATTATTTTCATAACTAAGTTAAATTGATATTTATATATATTATTAAAATTGTACAGGTCAGAGCTATCAACAAAAAAGCATTTATTGATAGAAAAAAATTAATACAAAATAAGATTCGGTCTGAAGTGGGACTTTTAGTCGAAGTGGTATTACAAGGTAAATACAACTAAATATATATATATTTAAACTAACGATTTTTTTTTTAAAAAACTCAGGACATGGCACTACTAATGATGGTAATACTGCAAGAAAATTTTTTAGAAACGCTGAAGCATCTGCAAATTGTACAGGCTTAAATTTGGAATTGATTCAATGGTGTGGATATATTTTATCAGCTATGGCAAGCGGAAAGATAATTAATATAGATTACTTTGAAGGGTATTGTTTAAAAACTGCAAAGATATTTGTCATGTTATATCTATGGTACTACACAGAGTTCAACTTAGGGGGGGCTAGGGGGCTGCAGCCCCGGGCCCCAATTTTATTTGGAGCCCCGGGCTCCTGTTGATATTTAATTATTAAAGTGACACTGTGAAATTTTATGATATTATTGCTTACGTAGTTTCATTTGTCACTTATCGTCATGGAATTTATGATTATTCTGTAATCGATAAAATTAGCTATTAAGTTTTAAGATAAAGTTGGCCAAAAGCACTTTATCATTATGATTAAGTTAGCATTAACTAGAAATATCACCGGTTTTCCGTTTTTGCGAGCGTTCAGCTATCGTCATTAGTACAATCGGTATATTCCGTTGACTGTCGTGATATTAAATTATTAAATTAGTTTTTAGTCGAATTCGTGAAAAAAAGTATTGGGTTGAAGTGTTGCGCCGTG
Source organism: Rhopalosiphum padi (assembly GCF_020882245.1). Lineage (NCBI taxonomy): Eukaryota > Metazoa > Arthropoda > Insecta > Hemiptera > Aphididae > Rhopalosiphum > Rhopalosiphum padi. Next base: position 57,850,596 of record NC_083599.1, read on the forward strand.
TAGTATTTGTTGTTAAATTTTTGGCTGTTCGTGGGTTAGCATTTGAGAGTAATGACTCGCGTTTGGGTTCTTCGAGTAATGGAAATTTTCTTGGAATTCTCGAAGTTATTTCCGAATTTGATCTTTTTTTAAAACAACACATAAATGAACGCGCTAATAAAGGATCAGGAAATGTATCTTATATTTCGATGCGAATTTGTAACGAAATAATTGACCTAATGGGAAATGAAGTTCTATTAGAAATAACTAAGCAGTTACAAAAAACTAAATATTTCGGTCTAATTTTAGATTCTATTCCAGATAGAGCACATAAAGATCAATTTGCTGTTGTTGTTAGATACTATTATAAAGGGTTAGTTGTTGAGCGATTCTTAACATACATACATATATTAAGTCATACTGGCATTTCAATGGCCAAAGAAGTAATACATTTTTTGGAAAATAATAATATTAATTTGCAACATTGTAGAGGTCAATCATACGACAATGCTAATAATATTACTGGTATATATAAGGGTTTACAGGCTCAAATAAAAAAAAAAATGCAGTGTTGCTTTATTTGCACCTTGTTTTGCTCATTCCCTAAATTTAGTAGGGACACATGCAGTGAAATGCTGTTTAGAAGCAATCAATTTTTTTGGTGTTGTTCAAAAAATTTTTGCATTTTTTGTGGCCTCAACATATAGATGGAATTTGCTTTTGACTGGTTTACAATCGGAAGAAAAAGGTAAAATAATTGTTTTGAAAACTTTAAGTAATACTAGGTGGGAGTGTCATGCGGAGTCGTGTAAAGCTATTATCTTAAATTATGACCAAATTATATGTACATTAACAGATATTTTTGAAAATGTTAACGAAAAACAAGAAAATCGTCATATGGCTAAATCAATAAAAAATAAAATGATAAAGTTTAAAACAGCATTTATGGCAGTTATGTGGAGTGAGATTTTATCGCAGTTAAACAGTGTTAGTAAATACCTTCAAAAACCAAGAATAGATTTGTTTACAGCTGTAAATTTGTTAAAAGGATTAAAAACTTATGTTAGTTCATTAAGAGAGAAGTTTATATATTTTGAAAACAAAGCAAAGGAATTATCAACAAATATTTTGCCCTATGGAAAAAAAAATTCTTGGATGGTAAAATAGAAGGAAATTCAAACTTTTGCGAAATAAGAAAGTTGGAGGTTGATACTTTTTACGTTATTGTTGATTGTTTAGTTACTGAACTTGATAAGAGATTAAGCGCATATGATAATCTTTGTAGTATTTTTGGGTTTATTACAAAATTCGGCTCACAATTATTATCGGAGACTTCTGCCGACATATTTATTAGCACATTTAAAGATGATATCGATACAATAAATATAAAACAAGAGATTGTGCACTTTTCAAGTTATATAATGCAGTTAAATTTGCCAATAATTTCTCCTCAACATATTTACTTATATGTACATGAAAATAATTTTAAAAAAGTTTTTCCAAATGTGTACGACTTTATTTAACTTTGCCAGGTTCAAACTGTGAAGCAGAAAGAACAAATTCAAAATTAGAACTAATTGAAAACGCCAGAAGAACGTCCCTTCACCAAGAGAAATTAACTCACTCGTTCGTCTATCTGCTGAAAGGGAAATAACTAACACACTTGATTTTTCAGATTTAATTCAAAGGTTTAGTGAATTAAAATCTAAAAAAATCCGTTGTATTAAATTCTAAACCATGTACATTTTTGTATTATTTACATTGACTATGTTGAAAAATGCAACTGTATTATCTACACTTTTTTACTTATATTTATATTTTTTAATTTCATCGTATTTTTTATATTAATCATCTTTAAATAATTACTTAGACTTATGGTATAATTATTATTATTATTATTATTTTATAATCTATTAATAAATTGAATATAAAAATTCCATATAACGAAAAGACTGTATTTATAATTTAAGTTGATGATTTAGAATTTAGATAATAATTAATTTTGGGGCCCCATCAAAAAATTAGACCCGGGCCCCAAAATTCCTAAGTTGGGCTCTGGTACTACATGCCTGCGAATGTGCATAAAGTGTTATTACACGGTTCAGATGTTATACGATTTGCACCACTTCCTATTGGTAATATTAATCGAAGAGTAAGTTTAATTATATAAAATTAATATTATACATTTTAGGTAAACTATCTGAAGAAGCGCAGGAAAGTCGAAAAAAGGACTATAAACTATACAGAGAACATAGTAAAAACTCTAGACTCAATACAAACGAAGATTTGTTACATATTATATTGTTGATTTCGTCAGACCCGTACATTTCATCCATTCGAAATGTTTCAAAACAATATGAACATGAATTATCAGATGATGTTTTATGAAATTATTGATAATACTAGAATCAGATGAAGTCGAAGAAAGTGACATAGGTAAATCAATCTTTTTCAGAAATCACTTTGACTGATTAATCAATTAGTTACCTCCGTAGAATATATTGTATACAATTATTTATGTTGAATGGTTAATTTGGTCCATTAATTTTTTTATTTCTTAAAATGTGTATATTTATAGGAAAACAATTTAAGTTAACACTAAAACCAAATTTATTAAGTACCAAAATCTAGTTTTTTTTTAATAGTACGTTATATTTATTTAAAGAAACCCATTTTTGTAAATTACTGTTGGCTGTTGCAACTAAATGCAAAAAGTGATTATATTATTAAATAGCTATCAATGTCCTATACAATATGTATATAGTGAACAATTGGTAAAAGTGCGTAAATTTAAGTATCATTACTCCAAAGTTCAATAACCTTTGCAACACTCAATATTTCAACACAATAATATAGCTAATACTAAAAAAAAAAATAAAAATAAAAATAAATCTGTTATTATGGCATTTAAGACAATATATAATAACTGCATAAAAAAAAATATATATTTTTTATCGTTTTAAGTGAGAGAATTAAATAATATAAAATATGTGAAAGTGAAAATATCAATCAAATAAATGAATTGCAATGAACAAGAAAGTATCGGCAGGGCCGTCCTTAGGGGGGCGAGCAGGGCCCAGGCCCTGAGCCTCGCGCTTTTTGCTTAAATTTAGGGCCTCGCGTTTTTTTTTTAATTGTTTTTTTTTCGTAGTATTTAAATTGTATGTTTTGTATACCTAATTAGTAAATATGAATAAATGTATAAAAATAACGAAGTTGGTTCCATGTACTAATATTGGAATATCCATAATCCATAATTCGTAATCGCAACACATCAGCCTTGGTAGTTGGTGATGCAGGTAACAGGCAGCAGCTACGGACCGTCTTTTTCGTCGAATTGTTATTACTTATTAGTTATTAGTAGGGCTCGGATTTTAAAGGAAATGCTTCTTTTTATATATTTAAGATAGAAATCTAATTATTATACATAAATTCGTTTCACGTCAATCTGATTCCAAATAAACGAATTTATTTTGGCTTTTTTAGCTTTTTTCAGTTATTCTAACTGTGGAATTTTTATATGTCTATTATGCTATAAAAATAACTGTGATCGTACCATTAGTGTGAAATGACCTTAAACGTATAGATTATCGATCTGCAGATAGTTAATATGTCGATAGCTTATCGGCTATTGAATATAGTAAATACGTGGTAGTAAATTCTTATTTTAATTTAAATTAATTTTTAAATTTTTTTTATTCAGTTTTATAAATTATTACTAATTATTCATGTTAATTTTTTGCTTTTTTATAGAATGAATATGCTTCATTTTTGCTTTTTTAAAACAATTTTGTGCTTTTTTTGTTATTTATTATGCTTTAAAATCTGAGCCCTAGTTATTATAGTAATAGATAATAATAGATTTAAAACGTCACCGTCGGACATCGGGAAAACATTGATAATAATAAATAATATGTATTGAACAAATAGTAGGTAAATTGATTCTATTAGTAGTAGTTTTTACTTTTTCGTGTGTGCGTTTGCTGTTGACATCGGTTGTATCTAATATTCTAGTACAATAATATTAAAATGAGTGGTCGTTTACGTGATAAATATCGAAAATTTAAAAGTGGTGGTGAAAAATGAAAACTTAAGAGTTAAGATTGCTATTGAACATCAAAATAAACGTCAAAAAAACTCTTTATTCAATTTTTTGAAATTATAGTAATGATACTATAGTCGATAGTGGTCAAATTAAAAGTAGAATAAATGTTAATCTCCAATTGAGCCATAGTGACGATGTTAATACAGAAAAACATATTATAATCTATCTATAATACCTAAAATATGTACAAGTATTTTCGCCCTGGGCGGCTGGGCCTCGCAATTCCTAAGGACGGCCCTGAGTATCGGAGAACTTAGATTATGATGGAATTATGAATGAAAATGAATGAAAATCTTAAATATGCCTATTCAGCTTTACTTGTATGTGATGAAAAAATATTTCCAATTATACGAAAACTTTTAGTTATTCTTGTTACTCGGTAACGACGGCCATCCCTGAAAGGACTTTTTCGACTCTTCGTTGTTTCAAAACCTATCTACGAAATACAACCGGAGACTCTCGCTTAAATGGATTAGCAATGCTAAGTATTTATCGGGATATTGAAATCTCAACAGACGCTGTACTTGATGAATTATCAAAAGCATCAAGACAAATTAATATTAAATTAAGTTAGTATTGTTAGACCATAAAATATACATTTTTTAAATTTAATTGTGCTATGTCTTTAAATATAAGAAGAATACAATTGTATACAATTTTTTTACACACACATATATATTATATATATATATATATATATGGTAACCCCCTCAACCATAAACGAATTCTGCGCCTTTGGTTGGAAATAGAACACGTCTATAATCCAATGTCACTTGTATGTTAGACAAAGACAGAAAATCACCGTTTCCAATACCCTTAAGTACGTTTTGGACTAACTACTTTAATTCCCTATATCTAAAACACGGGCAATAGTACGTTTTGATTATCTTAATACTAGTTTTGTGCATGGAAAATGTTCGTTTTGGATTAACTATTTTTAAAAACTGATTTGACCGGGAATCAATACGTTTTGATCTATTCTGACGTCGCTAATCGATTTATCGCTGTCTTTTCCATAAAAATCGATATCTAACTCAATTTTTTTCAATTTTGGCAATAATAGATACCTACGTTTTGGATTTCCACCCCTCAATTTTTAAAATATTATAACAGTCAATTATAACATATAACTCATATAAGTCATAATATATCAATTTAAAAATGTAAATTAAAAGTATGACAAATTATTTCAAGTAATGTTGTATTTGTTATTATTTTATTTTCATGCTGTATACGGGTTACTCCAAAATTGTGAAAAGTGAGGTTATATAATATTCTTATTACCTTAACTATTCAGCGTTTTTTTTTACCAAGGTAAAATATAGTAAAATCACTATAAACCCCTTGAAAATAGATTATTGTTTCAAAGATATTCTAGAATTTAGGTAATATAATAAGCAAAAGTGCAGTAAAGACATAGGTATACTAAGAAGAAAAACAGTAAGTCCATGGACTTACTGCATTATTTCTTAGGAATCGGATTTCTTAAAATTTTAAATGCTCTTACTGTATATTGCCTTAATAATATTCTGTGTTCAAATGGCTTTTGTGCCGTAACTCCATAAAATAACTTTTTGAAATTTTGACATAACATAGTCTTCAGAAAAATATTTTTGGATTTACATAATTCTAATCATGGTTATACTTCAAAATATGGTATTTGATTAAATAAGATTGATTAGTCCTAATCTAACAATTAACAAAGATAATATTATCTCACTGTTTTGACGGTTAGTAACAAAACAACACGAGTCGTCGAGACATATAAAGTAATACATCCACGTAATATCGTGTTGAACATATTTTAATGAATTATTATGTTGTGGTTTTAATTAATTTACTTATTATTAAATAATTAATTGACTGATTTATTGCTTAAATTTTAATTACTAAAATGTCTTCTTGACAACGCGTTTTAAAAATGTTAAATAGTTGTATATATGAGAAAATTAAAGTATGATGCTATATAAATTCCTACAACAGACGATGAACGAAAACCAATGACACAAAAATGTGTAGAGTTAGAAAAACTAGGTAATTGTTTTATTGTATGTATTACTTAATTAAGATTATTTTCTAACATTCCAAAATAATTTGTTTCTAGAATTTTTTAATACACGGATATAAGGTCTATATTAACTGACTTGGGTGATATTAAAACTATACCAGAGAATAATAATTTAGCAAGTCCATTACAAGTTGAAGCATTGGTTAAAGGTAAAAATAAATTGCCTATGATCTATCTAAAATTATTATATGTAATATAATTTAATTTATTTCTAGAACTTTTTAATTTTGATAATATGCCCATTGAAACAATTTGCTCTAATTATAATATTGAAGTTGTAAGAGAAGAAATGTTAGCATCAGATACAGCCGATACAAGTAATGATTATCTAAATAAAGTTTATAATAAGTTTTAGTAAATAATTTATAGTCTATAGTTTTTACATTTTGACAAAATCTCTAATCGAATAATTGACTAAAATTAAAATAAGAAATACCTATTTTATAATAATTTGTTAAGTAAACAGTATTTTTTATATATTGATTTTATCTTTATTTTTAAGTATATTAGTTGAACTACAACTTCTGAAGAAAATGAGCAATTTGAATTATTTACAAAAGAGGGAAACCTTAAAAAAAAGAAAAAAAATTGTACAAGTCTTAAACAAAGAAAAGAAAAGAAACTGGAAAAACTTTAATGTAAACACCAAGTACTTCCACCATGCAAAGAAACTTGTAGGCATAAATGTATAAAAAAAATACCTGAACAAAGACGGATTGAAATAAATACTACGTTCTGGAAGCTCGGTTGGACAGACAGAAGAACTGCTATTTTAATTTATGTGAACGCTTAGAAGTAATGAGAAGACGTGGAAAGAGACAACTTAAAAATAAACAATGTTATTTTGAATATCATCTTACCAATAAGATTTCAATCAATGTTAAAGTTTGTAAACAATTTTTCCTTACTACTCTTGGTTTTAGTAAAACAAATGATAGAGTTGTTTTTGATGTTTTAAGTAAAACAGTTGGTGAGTTAACACCTCCTACTAATAAATGGCACAATAAAAAAATTGTTAATGTTTAATTACATGATTTAGTGAGCAAACATATTGAAAGCTTCAACTCAACTATTTCCCACTACCGCAGAGAGTATGCCCCCAGTATACAGTATCTGCCTAGTGATGTAAACATAACGTCAATGTATATGGAGATTTCAATGAAACAAATCCAGATATTCATGTTTCATATGATTTCATAGATTGAAAATTAAAGAAAACCACATTTTATTTTATTTTTGATCATGAAGAATGTGAAATTTGTGAGTCGTTCAAGTGACATGACCACAATGAAGAAAACATGAATACTGAATGTGACATTTGTGTAACTATAATTGAGCAAAGTTATCGTTACAAAAATGCAAGAGAATTGTATAAAGAATATAACGATAAATTAACAAAACTAACAACTGATTACTCTACAACTGCAACAACCTCATATTATTCCCCAGATTTGCAAAAGGTAATAATGTTACCAATAGTAAATTCATTCGAAAAAGTAATTTTTGTTCGAAGATAAACTGCATACCACAAAAGTTTTGTTCCGCTGGGCAATAAATCTATAAATGACACATTTTCTTGCATTTGGCATGAGGCAATAAGTGGCAAAAACGAGAAAGACATTATTAGTACTTACTATACGTTTTTGATAAACTTAAGAGATATTCCACATGTAGTAATTTGGCTTGAAAATTGTTCAAGCCAAAACAAAAATTTAACATTGTTAAGCTTTTTAATTTTTACAAACGGCAACAAATATTATTAATTTATTCTTTTTTGAACCCGGTCATACTTTTATGAGTGCTGATAACTTTTACCATCAAGTAGAATCGTCGTTAAAGAAACGAAAAAAATATATGACTTTGCAGATGCAATTCAACATGCTAGAAAAGACAAAATCATTGTGAAATAAATGCAAATTGAGGATTTTTATTTATGGAAGGATAACAAATCTCAATTAAAAACATCAAAAAAGACATTAATAGAGTTTAATTAAGAGACAACATAGCAGTTAGAGCTTAAAAAAATAACTTTAATTTACTGTATAAAACATACCTAAAAAAAAAACGATTACCAAGTATTAGATTTTCTTAATAAAACACATTTAAAAAAGACTGCCATGCCAGCACACAAAAATGAACGATGTGGTATTCCGATCACCAACAAAAATGATTTCCTTGATCAATTAAAAAAATTAAAATCGAAAACCATTCTGGAAAAACTTACCATCAACAAAATATATCAATTGATCAGTGTCTAATCTCTGTACAAATATGTGATTACAATATTATTATTACTTTACTTATAGATCTCGATCACGAATTTTAATTCTGGATACGAAACGGGCGCTTATCAGCTGATACTTGAACCTTTTTAGACTACGGCAGGACACACAGCGCTAATCGTGATATATATTTGAACTAATATAGTATGATAAAGTGATTATAATTCAATCTCAAAAACATAAATACATAATAAGCATTTTTAAATTTGAACAAGTTGTTTAATTATTATATAACATAAATTAAAATTAAATATTGCACCTTTAGTTTGATATTAATTTTGACAATTTCTTTTTAACTCTATTACTAGGTTGTTTTTATTTATTTGTAAACCAAGAGTCTTCAGGTTGACGAGTTGAGCAGCAGGTAAATCAATTTCTTTACCACCAGTTTTTATGCCTGACAAACATAACTCACATTTACTTTTCTTGCTTAATCTCCAAGCTAGATATCTTGTAAATCAAAAACAAATACATTTAATGGTTATTTATTAATTTTATTAAAATAATGGTTACTTATTTACCCAGCTAAATAGTATACAACACAGTCAAATGTTACATTATCAGAGAAATCATTATTTTTAAAAACATCATCCATATCCCATCTTCCTTCCTCCAGTATTTCATCAATGTGATTTCTTAATTTGAGAATTTTCTCTTTTCTAATAGATAACTGACTATTTTCTTTCATTGAATTTTTCAAATCAGAAATGGTTATAACTGGAGCATAGTCAGTATCTAACTATTTAAACGTGGTTTTTTTTTTTTAGTTATAAATTGTTCATTTTTTTAGGGTGTTTCTTTCATACTTGCAAAAACTGTGCAATTTCCACTTTTTGGTGGTTTAACCAATGATTACATTGATAATAGTCTATAGAGTTGGAGGAATGTAGGGGTAGACAGATGATCGTTTGGACTGGAACTCTGTCTGATGATTCCAAAAAATGTCTAAATGAATAAATAATATATCAATTATAGGTATGTTTAATGACATTACACAGTCAAAAATTGAGGATTCTCCAATTTATACTTTGCTTACTTCTAAAGAATCTTAGTTTAACTTTGATGTCAAAACATAACAAAAACCACATTTTTCTAATAAATAATCTACTAAATCGATAGTTGACTTTAACGTTATCTGCAAAGATTCAGAAGTGTTTTGAGTTAGAAATTCTTTTTCTTGAATAATACCTTTTTCTAAATTTGCTTCCCATCGTCCAGCCAATGTAGACTTTGATTCAAGACGTAAAGTAATACATTTTAAGTAAAAGTATATGGTACTTGTTTGTTATCGCCCCGCCAGTATGCCGCATAAAATTTATCGCCCCGCCAATTAAATAAAATAAACAAAATAATGAATAAATATAAAATATGTATGTATTATTAATAATAAAAAATTTAAAAATAAATGAATAAATATATGTTTATAAATTTAAAAAAATATGTATAAATGCATTAGTAAATAAATAATATAATTATAATTATAGTGGAGGCCAGAACTCGGATATCTTTTAAAATGGTTTTAAATGCGTCTTGTTTTCCGAGACGTGTTCTCCACATAAATTCTGCTAAATATGATTCCAAAAAATTTCTGTTTGTTCCACGACGCTTTCTATTTCCCCATTTAGCAGAACCCCACAATCTCTCGATATTTTGTGTAAAAAAAATTAAAAATTAATTTTTCGTATTGGTTTCAAACGATGTCAAAGTTTAATAAAATAACGAAGCCAGCAGCGTACTAATATGGTTTAATATACAATATACAATAGTTTTTCCATTTCCCAAAATAGATCATTCATCACGAGCTAAATACGATAATTGTAGGTATAATAACGGCACACTATATGGCGGGGCGATAAATTTTATGCGGCATACTGGCGGAGCGATAACAAACAAGTACCAAGTATATATTTTAAGTAGTATATAAAATAATAAATAAGTTAGTCAGTATACCATTACCACATCATCACAAACATACAACATACATTATGTACCATACTACCATTAACATTTACAGTTTACTTCAAACATTGACCAAAAATATACAGTTACAAATAATTAACACAATAAAATGAATAGTGGCTTAGGAATTATTCAATGGACCTTCATCCATCAACAAAATATATCAATTGATCAGTGTCTAATCTCTGTACAAATATGTGATTACAATATTATTATTACTTTACTTATAGATCTCGATCACGAATTTTAATTCTGGATACGAAACGGGCGCTTATCAGCTGATACTTGAACCTTTTTAGACTACGGCAGGACACACAGCGCTAATCGTGATATATATTTGAACTAATATAGTATGATAAAGTGATTATAATTCAATCTCAAAAACATAAATACATAATAAGCATTTTTAAATTTGAACAAGTTGTTTAATTATTATATAACATAAATTAAAATTAAATATTGCACCTTTAGTTTGATATTAATTTTGACAATTTCTTTTTAACTCTATTACTAGGTTGTTTTTATTTATTTGTAAACCAAGAGTCTTCAGGTTGACGAGTTGAGAAGCAGGTAAATCAATTTCTTTACCACCAGTTTTTATGCCTGACAAACATAACTCACATTTACTTTTCTTGCTTAATCTCCAAGCTAGATATCTTGTAAATCAAAAACAAATACATTTAATGGTTATTTATTAATTTTATTAAAATAATGGTTACTTATTTACCCAGCTAAATAGTATACAACACAGTCAAATGTTACATTATCAGAGAAATCATTATTTTTAAAAACATCATCCATATCCCATCTTCCTTCCTCCAGTATTTCATCAATGTGATTTCTTAATTTGAGAATTTTCTCTTTTCTAATAGATAACTGACTATTTTCTTTCATTGAATTTTTCAAATCAGAAATGGTTATAACTGGAGCATAGTCAGTATCTAACTATTTAAACGTGGTTTTTTTTTTTTAGTTATAAATTGTTCATTTTTTTAGGGTGTTTCTTTCATACTTGTAAAAACTGTGCAATTTCCACTTTTTGGTGGTTTAACCAATGATTACATTGATAATAGTCTATAGAGTTGGAGGAATGTAGGGGTAGACGGATGATCGTTTGGACTGGAACTCTGTCTGATGATTCCAAAAAATGTCTAAATGAATAAATAATATATCAATTATAGGTATGTTTAATGACATTACACAGTCAAAAATTGAGGATTCTCCAATTTATACTTTGCTTACTTCTAAAGAATCTTAGTTTAACTTTGATGTCAAAACATAACAAAAACCACATTTTTCTAATAAATAATCTACTAAATCGATAGTTGACTTTAACGTTATCTGCAAAGATTCAGAAGTGTTTTGAGTTAGAAATTCTTTTTCTTGAATAATACCTTTTTCTAAATTTGCTTCCCATCGTCCAGCCAATGTAGACTTTGATTCAAGACGTAAAGTAATACATTTTAAGTAAAAGTATATATTTTAAGTAGTATATAAAATAATAAATAAGTTAGTCAGTATACCATTACCACATCATCACAAACATGCAACATACATTATGTACCATACTACCATTAACATTTACAGTTTACTTCAAACATTGACCAAAAATATACAGTTACAAATAATTAACACAATAAAATGAATAGTGGCTTAGGAATTATTCAATGGACCTTCATCCAAATAGTCCTTTAAAATCTGGCTATGCCATACACACAACATACACATGCAACACAAATAAAACCTCTAAGGTAACTTTCTGTTCATAGCATCAAACATATCGTTCATTTTTAATGTAAATGCTTGTGTTCCTAACGAATCGTTACGACCGGTACACTCTTGTGCCCGGTAAAACTGTATTTCTACTACCATAGATTTGCTAAATACCTATATTTACATTTTTTTCAAACCAAAATAATTTAATTAAATTACCTGTGTAGCGTATTTAACTTTCATTTTGGTGAGATTGTTAAGCTCCATGTGATACCTTGAGATTTTTGGACGTATTTTTAACATATTTTTTGAGTCATTGTTAAAAATTTGACACTAATGATCCCCTTAATACAGTCCTGGGAAGGATGAATCTTGGAAAAAATAGCAAACATTTCAATTTCATTATTTAAATTCAAAGATGAATATTTACAAAAAAATTAAATATTTAAATTAAAAATTATAATATTGTTTACTTTAAAATATTTTTTTTGATATAATCGGTCCCTTATATTTTTTATAGTATGTGGAGCTTCACACAGAACAAAAACTTTACGAGTTTCATCATATGGGTTTTCAAAGAAATTTTTTAAACCTGCTTTTTTACCATTTACACCCAACATTTTATACATAGTTTTGTTTGTTGAAGCTCCATCACTGGTAAGTGCTACAACTTGCAATCCAGAATCTTCTAATAGTATAATAGCTTTGACAACAAATTTAGCAAAATTGACACCTGTAATTTTTGAAATGAGTTGGTAGGTACTGATATAAGTTAAATATATTATAAAAATAGATTTTTTAATAATACAAGAATGACTGACCTTTAACTAGTCTACAGCTATAGGTTGGGTTATATTATCAGCCAAACTTTGCCATATAAACACCAGGCCATGGTCAGCTTGCTCAAAACTTGATATTTTATGTTCTACTTCTTGACCAAAATCTTCCAAATCACTATATGTTAAAGTTCTGCTATTTACATTTATGCTTAAACATAAAAAAATTTCATCTAATAATAAAACACCTCTTTTTTAGTTTTGTGTTTTATTTAAGAATTTTTTTTTTAATAAGCTAAATAATTTACTATCGAATCCACATTCACTTTTAATAGCTAATAAATGCGAAAATAGTTGTAACACATGGCAGAGGTAATAAACCTTGGTCCCGCAAGAACTTATATCCCGATGGAGATCTATAAAATTGGAATAATTTTTAATTAATCAAAAGAAAATTTCAACATACACACACACACACATATATATATATATATATATATATAATATGAACACTATAATAAAAAAATATATAGTTATAAACCTTATTTGAAATAGAAGACAAAGAATCATTCAATTGTCAGAGTAATGTCTACTTTTAGGATTTTTAAACTTTGCAGCAGCAAATATTTTGTATAGTAAAATTGATTGACATTTTAAAATTCCTGAATCTTCGATTAATTTTGTTAAGGTCTCAAATAGCGACTTCTTTCATTTGATTTTTTTATTGATATCAAATGTGATTTTAATTGAGAATTTTTATTTATTGTCCTGGATACCTGAAGTCTTACTTTATTTGTTATACATCTGAATCTATTTAAATGATGTCTTTTATTAGGGGAGAAATATTCTCTAACTTGTTTACTCTTTAAAATTGAATAAGATTTTTTTCTGATTGAGTATAGTAACCTCATACACCATAAACAGCTAGGTCTTCATTATAGTTAAAAAGTAAAAATATTAATTAATTAATTAATTAATTAGTTACTTACACAAAATGTATAAGTAAACATAATTCAATCTAAAAAATACAATTTATTTAACATCTGATGTTATCTAAAAATGTACTATTTATTAAAACTAATAAGAAGATTTAATACCTGTTGTTTCTTTTAAAACTGGAACAGTTCAAATGTTTCCAATACCCATTAACCTTTTCACATTGAGAACCGATTGATGCTTTTACATTAGGAAATTTACTTGTTAAAACAGCACCGTAACATATTTTTAAATTATCAAGATTTTCAATTGCACATTCTATATCTTGTACAGTTATTACTGAATGACATAACATAGGGAAATACTGTTGTTGTTGTTCCTCAATAATTTCTTTATTCATTACATGAACTATAATCTTAGAATCTGTTAAAAATTATAATCAAATATAGCCAGATGACAGATAATAGTTGACAAAGTATAATATGAATTAATTATTTAAAATATATTAAATTATATCTTGAGATTGAAATTCTTTTAAGAACACTTAATGTAGAAATGTGTTAAGTTTAGTCAACACATTAATTTATAAAATGTATAATAATAAAAATGCACTTAAAATAATGGGTAGGTTATACTTTCCTTGAGTTACTACCAGTTGTTTTGAAATGATACGTCAGTAATCCTGATTGAATTCAGTTAATTTGAAAAATGGCTTTGTTAATTTCTTTTCAAAACTATTTAATGAAACATCAGTATATCATTTCTGAGGTAATTTTATAGCCACACGCTTATTTATTAAATCAAATAAATATTCCTGAATCATATTATGCTACAAAAGTATTTAATTATAAGTTTAATGATATTGAATAGAATTTCTTATAATTATACATACATTTTGTGATTCACATATATAATTCATTAAAGATATTTCAGTACGTTCTGCGACTTCATTATAAACATTGGTTGGTTCCTACAAAATATTTGTATTTGTTAGAGATAATAAGTAAACTTTTTAATTCAATTTAAAACCATACTTTAGTAATGTTCACAATTTAAATATCTTGGTCAGTATATACAGCATTTGGTAAAGATGTTTTTGATAATAATTGTTCAGCTTAATTTTGACATATATTCACATCCTCCTTTGTATTAATATAAAATAAGATTAATATTGGTGCATGATATGTTGTTTTTTACTATTTATACTGTATAATATATAACTATACTAACACATAATGTATTTTTATCTGAATTACCATTGCCTAAAAATAAAGTCGGTATAGCTTCTTCTATTAATTGAGGTTTTTTTTAAATATATCTAAGGTAAAATAAATGTTGGTGTTGAGTAAATAAGAAAAAAACAATCAATATTATAAAATATTCTTACTGAATAAGCACTTGTTCCTTATCCAGACACCCAAGTATCTATTATGCTTTCTTTTGAAAAATGGTCTCCACACAATCGATCTTTTACCCAAAGTTATTCCCACTGCCTTTTCCCTTTCTTCGTGTGCATTTTTTGGTATTGAGAACCGTGATTTACTAATACCAGAGCAGTTTCTTACACAACATTTGTCTATCTAGGACATAGTGGTTTACAATATCAAAAATACAGTTGGTGTGTAAATTGAACATCGAACATCTAGCTAATACATTCAAGCCCCACCAAGACATTTTTCCGAATCCTGAACACTTGAGCCAAGTTAATGAGTTTATATCTTCCCCCCTATCAATGTCTCCTCCTACAAAATCAATTTCACCCAACGAAATTTCTTGTCTTATCAAGAAATTACCGGCACGTAAAGCACCTGGGCATGATCTAATCACAAACAAAGTTTTAAAAAACCTGTCAAAAAAATGTATCCTCTCATTAACACATATTTACAACTCAATGCTGCGGCTCTCCTATTTTCCCACCATCTGGAAACAGGCGGTCGTAATCGTTATACCAAAATCAGGGAAACCAAAAAACTTAGCCTCATCGTATAGACCCATCAGTCTCTTACCAACGCTTGGAAAATTGTTCGAAAAATTGATTCTTCTCCGAATCCGACCTATCCTACACGAGCATCAAATCATACCTACCACCTTTACCGACGACACAGCCTTATTGTCCACAAGCGATGATATTTCTATAGCTGCACACAATCTACAACATCATACTAGCCTAATTGAGCCTGGTGTAAAAACTGGTTGATTAAAATAAATGAAAGCAAGTCAACTCAAGTTACTTTTACCCTTCGCCATGGCAACTGTCCCTTAATTAAATTAAATAACGTGAATATTCCTGTCAGTAATGAAACCAAATATCTCGGCATTATACTTGACAAATGCCTAACTTGGGGCCCTCACCTAAAAAATAAAATAAAAATAGCGAATAGCAGACTCCACCTTTTTCGGCCTCTCCTAAAATCCAAACTAAAACTAAAACTTAAAATACTATTATACAAAACCATTATCAGACCACTATGATCCTATGGTATTCAAGTTTGGGGGCCAGCCAAACCCTCAAACATCCGCCCTATCCAGTCATTTCAAAATATAACCCTTCGAATCATCACTGGTGCTCCCTGGTACGTAACGAATGAATCTCTTCATAACAACTTACAAATCGAAACAGTAAGTAAACTTTCAAAACGTCACATAAATCCTTTGCCATAAAAACTGCCATCAAACATTAATCACCTAATTCAAAAAATGTCCTCAAATCTTATCCCTGACCAACCTCCACGTAGACTGAAAAGAAATTGGAATCGTGACCTACTACTCTGAAAAAAAAAAAAAACAACAACAACAACATCAACTATACAATCATCCTTGCTACACCTAGATGTATAATATAATACAATAAAACCTAAATATTTGTTTAAGGGGTATTACCAGTGGGTGACTTCCCCTATCATGTGAATCATGTTATGTCCATTTCTAATTGTTATCATAATGACTTATTGTACAGATTATGTGTATAGATTGTCTTTTTCTTAATAAAAAAAAAAAAAAATGTATACAAAGAGCGGGGTACGGGGGCTTCGAGTTTTTGTCAACACTTGCGCTATCTAGGTATCCAAAACAAGAAATAATAAATCGGTATGCTAATCCATCTTAACTTATAAATCTCTCGCCTTTTTCATGCTTCGTAATATATATAATTATACAATATTATAATATATTTTATACCTACCTAACATATTATAATTATAATTCATAATTTAATTGTGTCTATGTTTCATCTTTACTTTGATGACTTGATGTTCAACTTTTTTAAGATAGGTTCATGCTGAATATTTTTTATTCTTAAAATACACACAATTATGGTAAGGTGTTGAGTTCTTGAAGAACATGGCGATTTACTGACATTTCCTTGAAGTGATCATAAAACTGAAATAATAACTAATATTTTCCAATACTACATCACTATGAGAACGAAACCGTTTACTTTGTTACAAAACCAACAATTAAAAAAGAAAAGTTACAAGAAAAAAAATTATCAAAACTTATTACTACATAATAGGTACTTTATAAATTATATAGGTTCTACCTATCTTTTATTTTATAAATGCTAGCTATATAATAGGTACCTGTCTTATTTCCATGTACTAAATACAATTATATAATAAATAATTACAAATTATTGTAAATATCTATATTCTATAATAATAACTTACTATAAACTCGGAATTCGGATAGCGGCCGCCGTCAAGAGTTGAGCGATAGTGTTGATTAGAACCGAAATTCCCTTCACACAATCATAATATTAAGGTGTACTCGTATCAATATTCGTTTCCAGTCCTGTATATCTTAGTTCGTGGTATCCAGTATATCTTAATTCATGCCACTAACCTATATTATCACAATATTAATTTATCTACCTTTCTATCTGGATATAAGTTAGTATCTGGTCACTATTTTTATTGTTACTATTATTAAATTATACCTATTTATATATTGTATGAATGAACAGAGATAGTTATTTTAATTGTCAACTTGTTACTGAAAGGAAATCAGAAAATAAAGAAATTATGTTTTAAAATGGTTTATCACTAATTAGTGTTTGTATCTGATAAATTTAAAAATCAATCTATAATATTATTTTATTAGGTATTATATTTTAGTTTAAATTTCTTATTTTGGGTAATTAATTAATTTTATAAATATAATTAATAGGCTATTTTTATTGGGAAAAGATTATTAACTTAATCAACTTTATATTTTAGTTTGACTTAATTTTTCAGTAGAAGGCTGTCTGCAGAGTGCACATAATATAAAATTAAGAATCATAGGAATGGATTTATTGCATTTTGTAAATGAAATGTGGGTTATTACCAAAGAAAAAAGGCAGTAACTCCTATAATATGTTTAAAAGGGGTAAAAACATATAAAACATGAATAAAGTGAAAAAAAATATCAACAAATAATTTGAACATCTTTTAAAATTGATTTATAAAAAACATCATTAAAAAATAATTCTTCTGGGTAAAAATTTAAAAAAAAACCTTTAAACACGATTTTCCAACATTTCACTTTTTGTAGTTACTGCACTTCTTGGTAGCAAGGCAGTGTAGCAACCGCTACACCTTTAATTAGAGTTGGGTGGGATGGGTTGTCTATGTAATTTTTCGTATGCAAATAATACAGAATAAAACTTTGGAATATTTTAATAGTTTAATAGTAACTAGTTTTTTTTAACATGTTGAATAGTTTATTCAATAGGTGGGATGTTATATGGATGAATATTATTAAGGGTGGGTGGTTACTTCTTATGTTTCACTACATCTATATTTTTAAGGATAGCAGCCTGTAGAAATACACAATAATGAGGATAGCCGATTGTCAGGATTATATTGTCAATAAATTTTAGAAGGAAAAATGTCTTTTAAATTTTTTATTGTTTCAATTTACAGTACCTACTGAATTAAAAAAAAAACAATAATTGGATTAATGAAGGTATAGTGATTATAAAGTATAACATATATTTATTATGTTTGCCTCTCTTCCTTAATTTGTCCTTGATTACACAACAATGTATTGATTATACGGCTACAACTCGTTTGCGCACAATTTGCAAACAATAGAAACTTTTTTTTAAAGAAATTTACCCACGTATAGGGTGTACACAACCTGTGTACGTACCTCCAACATTTTCGAATTAATCATTAGAAGGGCATTTAATGCACTAAAAAGATGTTAAATGCATGCATGCAATTTTGCACTAAGACAGTCAAAATATACACTGAAATAAAAACATGCAAATGCACTAAATTCACAGCACTGGTCATTTTTTTTTTAATGAACTAATTTTTAAATCAGTATCGACTTGAATTTCCGTTAATACTTGAATAACTTGGTGAATACGTGGGTGGGGGGGGGGGGTATAAAATTGACTACTGAAGTGCATGTGAAAGTTTTCAGCTCCATTCGTAGGTAGTTCTTGCGCTATTGTCTGGTTCACTAGCCCATAATTCTGGGTCAAAATCAGCATCAACGTCAATATAATTTTTTAATATATAGTCTGAAAAATCCATACTTATGTTACATGGAGCTATTGAAATTATTTGAGTAAATGCGTCTGGAACGTCATTAGGGTTTAAATAAGGTAAACTGAAAAAATCTTTAAGTCACATTCCAATTTCAGAATCATTTTTTGAGTATTCTTTTTTGTTAATAAACTTTTATTTTTTTGCAAACGCCTGAACCAACTTTGTGCTAAATGGAATTTACAACATACTATTTTACACTGCGGAAAATTCTGAAGAACAGCAATGTGTGCAGCTTTTTCGAAATCTTCATGAAATATTTTTACACTTAAGTTTTTTCCTATTAACTGCATTGATAAGTTCATTATGGTTTTCCACATGGACACATATATTGATGCTTGTTTATTTTTTAAAAAACAGTGTACCAAAGCTAAATAATAATAATTTGTATAAACATGAATTGTTTACAATTGCATGAAATGTTTTGGCGCATACGTAAAAGTTCCACCACAAATACGTGTTCATTATTATAAAGTATTTCCAAGTTATTCTTACAGGTAAATAAAATAACAGAATTATCGTCACTTGAAAAACAAAATTGATTACCTTTATGCAACAACGTTTGTTTCATTTCTAAAAGTTCTTTTAAAGATTCATCATAGTTTGATGGTAATGTGGGAAAATGCTTTTTTCGCACACAATATATTGAACGACGTATCAGCTTCATGTCACCATGGTCCATGTTCTCAGCAACATCAGTATTTTTTAATTCTTGGCGTATTCATTTGTTTGGACGATTATGCATATCATTTTCTGCCTTTCTTTTCAGTGAGCTCCTTACAATTTCTGTTGATATTACTTGATTTGAATATACCTCATGGTTATGCTCCAAACTTTTAGATTGGTCGATAATTTGGTCACTATTATTTACAATAACACTAGCATTACAAAATTTGTTACTACACCGATAATTGAAATTTCCATTTTGTAATTGCCTATACTCTCGAAATTTAAAATTATTTATTATTATACAACCTTTTTCTCTCCATGTAAAATAAATAGCGTCCATTGTTATTACGCCGCAATCGGAGGCTTAACTAAAATGTATAAGAAATTTGTTATAACTTAGTGGTAGATTATAAATAAAGCAATAAAGATTAAAACTTGTCCCACACGACATGTACTTAGCGAGTACAGTAATCGCGATAATAACATATTATTATTATACTGACTGATGACAAATGATGAGATACTACGATTGAAAATAATCGTTATACTTTAAGACACCTTGTACACCCAACACTGTACCTATTAACAGGTTTCCGTTGTTCACAATTTTGTGCGCAAACGAGTCGTCGCAAATTTATAAAATCTACTGGTATGTACGCAAACGAGTCTCAACCTGATTATACAACATAGTTGTATGATAACGCATAAATATTGATTTTACGATTATTATTATTTATTTCGTATTATTTACGCAACGAGTCAACATTATCAGTTGTTTATATATATTTTAATAATAACAAAAAATTTAAAAACGCATTTGTGTTTTGGTTTTAGAGGAAGGGAGAATATTAAAAAGGAAAAACGAAAGATACGTCTTAAATTATAATGATGATAGAGACCATATTAAGTCAAGCCACGGTTGCTATGGGTGATCGACTGACGCGCTTTCCGACGGGATAGGTATTCTGCGCGTCCCCGTTAGCAACAGTAAATTATTGATTTTCCTCGAACAAATAACGTCCGACCCTTGTCGTAGTTGTCGCCAAGACCACAGATCCCGGGGTCCAGAGTAACGAGCAAGAAGCTGAGTGACCGGGAATTATTTTACTTTATAAATTATCGTGGGATCTTTTCTCTGTCCATCATAGATTTTTATTTTATTTTTCATTCTATCATTTCTATCTGTTATAACTTTATAAATATCTTATTATTCAATAGCTCTGCTCGAGTGTGTCGGTAGCTGATTTACAATTATGTGAAGAAATAATTTGATTTTATAAATCTTAATTGTTGATTTTGTCGACTTAAGTATAACTTAGTGTGGTCCATTTAACTGTCGAACAATTTAACAGCGGTACTAGTTGATAAGTCAAACGTTCTATGAGAAGTACGTGAGAAAACTTTTAATTATTATTATTATTATTATTAATATTATTTTTTATTTTATTATTATTTATATAGCTAACGGGTCTAGTATAAAATTCAATAATATAAAATAATTATGTTACGTGACAATAAAATAAAAAATATGTTACATATCAGTATTATCAGACTTAACTTTTAGATTCTGAACGAAGTGAGGAATGTATTGATTTTACAATGATGTATGTTTTTTTTTTTTGTGTCTGTCATCACGTTTTGGAGTAAAAATAATGCTTTAACTTTTAACTTTAGCCCCTCTTTGAAAAGGAAAATTCATCTAGTTGGTACTTTGGGGGGGGGGGGGGTCGAAAGTAAAAGTAGTTTTCAAAAGCGTTAGGAAAAACTTTAAAAAAGGTGACGGAAAAATGGGAATTTTTATGCATCATCAGTTTTTGACAAATTGCTTTTTTATTTTACTTTAACTCCAAAACGAATCATTGTAAATACTTGAAATTTTCATCAAATGTTTATATTAGCTTTATCTATTTACGAATAAATTTGACCTTTTTTAAGCTTTTTATAAACAATTGAAATTTTCAATTTTTCTAAATTTTTTTTTGAAATTGACTATCCAAAAATTTTTAAAATTTAATACAAGGTTTATAATAAATTATACTTAACGTAGAAAAAAAAATCAAAAATCGTTGGTCACAATTTTTGTTTATAAGCATTTAAAGTTTAAATGTTTACGAAATATGTCAAAATCGCGAAAATTTGCAAGAAATTTTAAAGTTGAAAATTCATAAAATTTTTTTAATTTATACCTAAGGTTAAAAAAACATAATACAAGGTTATCCATAAGTTTTCCTTCAAGTAACTGTAAAAAAAAATTTTAGCGTCAATATAGAAAAAATGTAATGAGCTTATGAAATTTATTTTTTATGAAATCGAGTAAAATAACGATATATTACAATTTAAATAGAAGTAATAATATCCTACTAATTATCCTAGACTGACAAATCATCTTCGTTCAAAATCGTTTTTTCGTCTACAATGATACCTGTCATTGCATTCAAGTTTAACACATCCATTATAGTGACCTACTCTCCATCTCTACTATACAGCAGAGCAATATCCACTTGCCCGCCTTTTTTTTTTTAATTCACATTGTTAAATTTCATAATTTCAAATCACCAATCAAATATTTTCAACCAAACTTAATTTACGTAGTTGCGTCTTAGATATCTACCGTGTCAGGTGCTCAGTGTCTGCGTAGGTACCTACGCGCGTAGTTAAAATAAATCACATAATGTAATCGAATACTAACAAAATAAAAACATGGAGGGAGTTAGTTATTACAAATCTTCAAAGTAGGTACAACACATAAAAAAATGTAATTTTTTGTTCAGAGTATTTATCATTATGTATCAGACTGATATCAGTGATATCGACAAGTTTACATACATTAATCTGTTTCTAGTACCACATTAAGTTAAGCTATAATTACAATCAACCCTCTGCTCCCACTATAAAACTGAGCAAAAAATTTGGAAAACACTCGTTACCCACCTTTCGATGTTCACCTACATTTTTTTATATGAACCAATTTATTAATAGGTAAAATGCTTGTAGAAATCTATCAGTATTTAAAAATATAATAATTAGATAGGAAGATAATAAAATATAACAGTATACTTAATTAAGAAAAAACATTTAAGTAGCTGTGTCTTATTACTCGGTTGTATATACTAGTATATTATGTTAAAAACGGAGATATTTGTTTTTTATCGTTCCATCAATGCGTAAATATAATTTTTCAGAGTACCGAGGTTGGTGCTCGTATAGTGCGTAAGATTTGCTTAGGAGGTACCTACTAATACAATAATATGATGATCAAAATAAAACTTACAATTATTCATATAATTTTATAAATTCTGGTTAATGACTTTGTAGGTACATTGTTGTTATTGGGACTAAAATACGGTATCAAACACAGAATTTTCAAGATTTATTATGCATTTTAATTATGTGAGAGATAGTTAACTGCGACAAAATTACACCTATATTATATATCGATATGTAAACTACAGCAAAATAAAATTAACATTAAACAATCTGCGTCATGTAAAATTTCTGCGAAATTTGTATCCAACATAACGTAATATATTATTAATTAAACGATATTTGTACATAATAACACATAGGTATATAATATGATGCATATAGTATATGTTATCTATCTGTATGTACATACTATTTATATATTATTATTATTATTATTATATTATATATTATTATATATTTCTGCAGCTTGTATAATGTTTCTTATCGGTTTCGTCGCAGATTGTATAATATTAATTTTTTTTTTTTGCAGCAATTTACATATCGACTTTTAGAAAAGGTATAATTTTGTCGCAGTTACATACAGCCAATTATTTATCCAAAAAATTAAATCATGAGAATTGTAAATTATTGGTATTAAAAGCCTATATTATAATAAATGATTACTATAGGAAAGGTTAGTGGTGTATACGTATGAAAATATACCACAGGTGATTATATAACTTGCAAAATGGACAGCAAGGATGTTTTATGGAATTTTGAAGACCTTAAATTGCTAAAAGGTACAGATTTGCCAATTTTCGGAGGTGATACTTATCCTTGTATAAGTATACAATTGAGGTATATTTTTAATTTTTAAATGTAGTTTATAGTTTAAATTAATTTAAGTTGAAAACATAATTATTTAGGAGTATGACAGAACCTATAAGAGTGCTATCTGGTATTGACTACTGGCTAGATAATTTGATGGCTCACGTTCCCGAAGTTACTATGTGTTATCATTCAAACTATTTTGTGCAAAAACACGAGTTAGTGATGAATGAGGACTTGCCAAGTTTGAATGACTCTACATGTTCATCTAAAGTTATTACACGTGTCGCTCAAAATGTATTGTCATTTTTAAAGTCAAATACCGCTGAACCTGGACATACATACTGGTTATTTAAAGGTAAAATTGAATTTATCCCAAATAAAAATCATTTACTGTGTTTTATTCATTATTCACAGGGGACGATGATGATATAGTGAAATTATACGATTTGTCTTCATTATGTTCTGAATCATTGGTTGAAGAATACTGTGAAGGTCAAAACCTGTTTACTATTCCAGTGGCTATGCTGTTATATCATGTTGCTCTGAATTTAAAATACAACCCAATAGATGAGAAGGCATCTAATTCAGCTACTATACACATTTTGCTAAATAATTGTTTGAAATTATTAAACAAAACTAAATACCCTCATGTAATTTGTATATGGTGTTCGTCATAATTTGAATTAATATTAATCTTTTGTGTGATTTACAGATAGTAACATCTGTACATTTTATGTTATCCGATTTCTATATTCCAATTGATATTAATCCCGCATTAATTAAACTTGATGATAACACTCTTTTGTCGCCGGATGTTGATTCAGATGAGAATTTATCAACTAGATCTGATGTTGAGAAATCTATGTTTTCCATAGGTACTAATGATTTATGTTTATCACACAAAAAATCAAAAAAATCGCAAAGTCGTTTCTTATTAATGTTAACTAATTTTATTATTATGTTCAGATATAAAATAATTGAATAATATTTATATTTCAGAACTCGAGAATCCTCCATCAGAAACTATAGTAATGACATTAGAAGAACATTGTCAAAAAGCTTTATATAATGTTGGTTGTGGTTTAAGTTGTTTATACAATTTGGAGGATATAAATCAACAGTTAACAATGAAAAAAGGCCGAAAGATGAAAAACGGCAATAATAAAGGCAAAAATCAAAAAAATAATAAAGAATGTGATGAAAACAATGACGACTATAAAAATAAGTAAATATTATCAAATATTGAGCGCTAATGCACGATGATCGAATTGTTAATCCTATTTGAATATTACTGTATTAAAAGTTGAGGAATAGTTTGGGAAAATTCTTAAATAAATAAATAAATAAATTATTGTATTGATCTTTAAGTATAGCTACTGTGCTTGTTGCGCTTATTAAATAACGATGTATTCATTTTGTCACGTTCTGAAGTAAGATTGTTGTAATAATTAGCATACTCACAAAGTGAGTACCTATTTGTGTTAAATAGATAAATAATGAAAAAATATTTACTTTTAAAATAAAATTGTAATCTTGAACACAAAATGTTTATGTAAGTATTTATCTACTCTACCTGAAAATTAGCAATAAAAAGCTGGTAGTGGACTTTGAAAGGTAATTGACGACATAAGCGTTATTATGAAGACTGATGACTGAGAAACGACTCAAAAAGTTCTAAATGTTGAGATATCGGACTAATTCTAAATCTATTTGTTCACCCTTTCTATAGGTTTTAAGTACGTCCCGTTATTACCCAATATAATTATTCAGTCATAAAGTCATAACTCTCATAAGAAAAAAGTAAGTACACGTGTAGTAAACTAGTAAACAGTTAATAAATAAAGGGGTCATAAAGTAATAACTGATCTATCGGACATGGTCATAGTCTGCGCATTTTGGGGACGCTGGGGCTTACTATTATATAATATATAGATAGGTCGAAACCGGTTAAACAACTTGTTATATTTTATATTATTCGTGATACAATTTTTGGAAAAAATTTGGGCGTACAAATACTAGCGCTTTTAAAAAATATATTTTATGACTTCCAAGAATCGTAAGCTCATTAACAATGTACATTTTTTCTGTATTTCATTTTAGCACATTACTCTGTAAGTCTGTTGCTGAAATTATGCCCACTTGGTATAATCCACCAGATCCTCAGGACAATGATTCTTGGAAACAACGCCTGAATATACTATTTTATGAAAAAGCATGTTTGGCATACGATATATTAGCTGAATATTATCTAGCACATGCAAAGTAAGATATGAATAAAAAATAGATTTAAAAAACTTGTTTAATATTTCAAGGTATTTTTTTTTTTAATACTCGAGGTACGGAAGAGCATTACAACATTATTGCTATTTATTTAAATGCTGGCTGTGGATTATCAAGAACAACTTCAATAGAAAAATAGGGTTTCTATTAAAAAGTTCTGCTGATTGTTGTTTGTATATTTCGCAAAATTGGGATAAAGTACAGCAGTACAGAATCGAACTAGAAACTGATGATAAATGTGATTTAAAAATAAGGAGTTCATTACTAGACAAATTTGATAATTCTAAACTACAAGGTTCTGTCTGCCAATAATAGCTATTGAACTATATAATATTAAGTGTATTTATTTAATAATGATGTTAGATTTCAATTTAATACCAAGAAATATTGAGTCAAAAGAAGGTTTATTGAATGCAGCAGTTAATTGTTACAAACGGTCTTTAGAATATGAAATAGACGAAGACAACAAAAACCAACTAAATAGAAGAATTGGAAATGCTTATTATGAACTAACAACAGGATTCGTAGATGAAATAATAAGTAATTAATTTTGTTATTTATGGGGGGTTATTTGGGGAGTATTAAATTAAATTCCGTCTTCACAGATGCTTGGAGAAATCAATCTAAAATAACTTCTCCAAGATTAAAATGGCTACTAAAAACATCCAGAAATTATTTGTCAATTGGAATTAATAAATCTGAAAGATCATCTGACAAATATAACCTCGCGTTGTTATATTCAAACATGGGCCGATTGTATCGATATACATCAGAATATGTATTACAAAATAATCTTTCTACTAATGATTTTATAAAAGATAAGGATTTTAATAAAATGGTTAGTTCTTCAATTTAAATTTATCATTTACACGAAATATTGTATAGGATTGATATTTTAGGCTGTTGAAGGCTACACAAAAGGCTTGACAGCGTTGGGCAATCGAAGTTTCCATCCAGAACTTTGGGACTTTATTAACTTTGAGGTATCTACTGTGACTTACAATATGGCTAAAAAATATCAAGACAATCCACCCGAATACTCCTCAGTAAGTACATAATAATTGGATTAACTATAAAGTTAAGATTTTGTCTTATGTTATAAAACGTATATCATTTATTTTAGGATCTAACTGAAGCTATAAATGTGGTCTTGGAAGCTTTGAAATATTGTGATTTGGAAAATAAAGTGCCTAAAAAATCATACTACGAATATCGAGCAGCAGATATTCATGATCGCCTGGGGTCTTTGTATTACTGTCGATTAAGGTGATCCACTGCACATTTATCAAACTAAACAATTTAAATCATAAATAAAGTGCATACATTAAATGGTTCAATTAAACCTTAATTTAAGTTAATTTGTAAACTGCTAATATATATTTTTTTAAGTGTTTCGTTCTCCATTAATAATATTTCAATATTATTTTCTAGAAATATGAAAGTGGATATGCCCATGTTTGAAACTACTCTTAATCAGTGCACATCCCATTATAAACAGTCATTTGAAATATATTTTAAAACGAAACGTTCATTTGAGTGTCTAGAAGTACTCATGAAAGACATCGCTGTAGACGAGCTTCAAATTGAGAGTATAAAGTACTTGGTTATATGATGAATTTAAATAATTTTAATTATAATTATCATTTAGGAGCAAAACATCCTTGGTTTAAAGTGAAGTTTATCTCGTCTATTTGCCAGAAATTAGCCGAAAATTGTATGTGTGTATTGCAAATGCTATTGGAAAGTAAATTAGACGATTGCAAAGATAATCAGGATCCAGAACAGAAGAAACTACATTTGTTAAAACTATTCGAAGATAGATTACTACAAATTTTAAAGTGCATGATCAAGCTATCTATAACAAAACTACCCACGTGAGTAATCCTATTTCTAATCATTTAAAATTTGTATGTACAAGTGCCTTACAAGCGTTGCATATATTTATTTATTTAATATTCATACGGACAATGGCCAATTTACAATAAAGTAATATCGAAAACAATAATAGTATAATAATATTTGACAATTAACACATTTTTAAACTATTAAATTTAAGTAATACAAATAATATACCCAAGGAATCAAACAATAGTAAAAAATAATGATTACATAAATTTATAAACCGAAAAGTGGGAGAAAGAGTGGAGTTATGTGACACGAAATAGTATTAAAGAAAATTAAATAACATTTATAGCGTTTGTTAATTACATGATTATTTGAATAGTGTATTAAAAACTTGATTGTTTCCGCAAGACATCAAAATATTTAAGAGGCAATTTAGCATGTACCTGAGAGAAATGTGGAATATAAAATAAATCATTATTGCGTAAGTTATGACATGAGTATTTTAAATTTAAAATTTATTTAGTTAAATAAAAATGATTCATCAGTAGGTATCGTAATTTTGAGCAATTTTGTTTTATCATACCAAAAACTGATAAGGCTTTATTTTTAATTGTTAATACTTAATATGACGTGTATGTTAAATATTAGTTTTGTACCGAAAGTTATGCCTTTTTATAGTCTTTTATCACATATAAACGTTCTAAACTAGTGTCTGAAATAGAATAATTAAAGTTGAATGTTTAACGCTTTTTAGAATATGTTAAAATTTTACATTAATTGTAGTATATAAATGTAAGTAAGCGAGAGGCCATTAGAAATGCACCACTCATTAAATTTAGTTAAATATTTTTGTAGCAGTAAATTATCTTCTAGGGTCTAGGGATGAGATTGATCTATAAATGTTACAAATGTTTGCATAATCGGCGAATAAAAGTATATTAGAATGAGTAATGGAAAACACCACATTATTAATAAACAAATTAAACAGAAGAGGAGAAAGATGGTCATCTTGGTGAACTCTGGAAGTTACCTTTATAGGAATTGATATAAAGCTTTTATACATAACTAGTTGTGTTCGTTAGCATATAAATGAGTCAATCCATTACAAAAGATGACTGACAAAACCAATTTTTTGTAGTTTATAAGTTAATAATTTGGGCGTATATCAATTCCGCCGGCTACTGTTTATAATATTATGATATATCTTAATATCTATAAGACCTATATTTATATATTTTATATCGTTATAATGTGGACTTCCCAATCTTCCCAAGTTACTAATCAGTATAGTGTCGCACACTCGTATTATTATATTTATTGAGGAGTATTACTTATTAATTATAAATTATAATGAACTTTATTATAGTTTCTACTGAAAGAAAAACAGATTTAATTTTATATAATAATCATAACTCAAAATTAAATTTACAATTCACAAAAGCTTATCCCAACATTTTCATATTTATTCATTTTTTAAATACAAACATTTAAACTGACACTTACATACATATAAATTGAATAAATATTAATACAATCAGTGTTTTTTACAAAAAAAAAAAAAACATAGTATTGAAAATTTATCAAATGATTTAAACGATAATACAATTTCTAAGATCACTACCAAAAGTAGTTACATTTATATTAATTAGATTATACATTTTAATTTTAAATTATACATTTATACAATTTTTATTACCTATCATTTTATACGATTTAGACTACATACATTTTAATATGTAATTAAACATTTGGTGGTTGTCAATAACGCACACATTCAACCTAAATGTCCATTAATCGTTTAGAATCGCATACTAGTTAATCAAAAACTTTTGGGATTGGTATCGTGTATGGTGTATCTTATCGAATTTTTTAAAATAAATCGTATCATTATTAGGCACTGCAAGTTGCAATATAAGTCTACATTGGGAATGAGATTTAATAGTTGTATGCAAACGAGTAGTCATATTTCGGGTCAAAACTTGTATTAGCTGGTTTTCATGTTTTTCAATGTACGCAAATGAGCTGTCAGTTTCCAGGTAAAAAATTTTTTACTGTGCGCAAACGAGTATCATCGTTTGAAATAATTGATTTGTGAATTTCCAAAGGAATGGAAAACTTCCATTTATTAGAGAAGTATTAAAAATATACATAATAGGTAGTATAAATCTGCAATTAAATAGAAATGATGGAGATAAGTCATCAGGACCTATAAAATTTTGATAATTAAGAATATTTAGCTCATTGAAAACTTCAATGAGTTCTATGTGAAGTTTGTTTATAGAGCCATTAGAGTCTATTATTTTTTTTGTATTCGTGTTAGTTGGAATATTACTATATTAGTATTTTTATAAATGGAAGTCAACAATTTCTTGATAATTTTCAGCTGTTTTGTGATCGAGACATATAATATATAATTTGGTAAACCGGATGATGAGTTTAGGTTTTTCATGAAAGACCAAAAAGTTTTAGATTGAGAATTTAGAGAATTTTGAGTACTATTTAAATAACGAGAGTAATCTAGTTTACTATTGGGAGTGAGTTAAATTTTTTTTTAAATAATCACTATGAGAGTTAAACATTTTGTAAATATAGTGGTGGGTTAGGTTTGATTAACTTTATTAAGTCTTTAAAACCAACTAGAAAATTTAAATTTAAATTAGTTTTTTAGGAATAAAAGTGTTCATAACAAAATATAATTGAGTGTAAAATTTGTCGACAAGAAAGGAGATATTGTTACTAATTTTAAAAAGTTCTGATCAATTTATTGAGCCCAGATAAGATAATATAGCGTTATAATTTCCATTAGACCAGTTATAAGATATACATATGTAAGTGTAGTTTATGCCAATGATTAATTACAAAAATAAATTATAATTGAAAACATTATTGACAATTTATATTAACATATATTTTTAATATTAGAAATAACGTATTTACTGAAATAGCGAGTTAGTGAAATCTCAGAAAAATAATACTAAATACCTAATTTTGCAACATGACTGAAAAAATGTTTACTTTAATATAGAGCAAGGATTTTTATGCAATTGTTTTTATTTTCCCTTTAATATTTTGGGATTTTTATCAGTAACTTTTAAGAAACATAAAAATTTTAACTATTGGTGAATTTTTTTTTGCTTATTTATTATTTTCAAAAAATTCAAAATGTATTATATATTTAAATGAAAATATAAAAACCGTAAAGTATTATGCTTGAGTATATCGTCAAGTAGAAAAATTAAAAATAAATTTTATAGGCACTAAATATAAATATAATAAATATATATATATCAAGATCCAACAATACTTATTTGCTTAATATTATACACTCAAACAACGTCAGTTGACGTTGAACGATTGCTCTTAGTCTTTAAAAATATGTTAATAAATAAACGTCACAGCTTCATTGTAGAAAATTGGAAATGAATATTATGGTTATTAAAAAAACATTTTCTTGCATATTTTTCTGATTTTGTCTGTATATTGTACGGCATATTTTGATACTTTTTAGTATATACAAATTCATGCTCTAAATATAAATAATTATATTTACAATTTTTATAGATTGGAGGACAAAACTGACCAACTGAAAAGTATTTATGGCGATTTGCTGAGGACAAGTGGAACTAATGACAACTATTCATATTTGCTTAAAGTTCTAATACAAATAAAAGATTTAAGCTTATACCAGGTTGCATCAAATTAGTCGTTATTTATCGGTAAATTATTTTTACCTGTGTTCAATTATAATCGAATGATAAATTAATGTTTGTTAAATTAATATGTGTTCAATTTAATAGTGTTGTCCAATCATTCTAATGAAGTACTCATAAAAAACAAAAATCAATTTATAAAATATTTAAGTTAGAGACAAAAAAAATTAATTAAAAATCTATTATAACACACAATACAATATAATATTATAATGAAATACAAATATAGAATAATATATTTATCAATATTAGGTAATAATCACAAAACATTGATAACAAAATTTAACCATAAGTACATACAATTTTACACGGTGCTAAATTGCCCTCTAATTTAACTGGTCATGAAGTAAATTTTTAACAACAGATAAAATTTAATACATGGTTTGTACAACAGATTTTATTTTAACTTCAGTTAAACGAGTTTATCTCTGTGTAAATATTTAGTGCAATATAAGTACAGATCATATTTTGAAGATATAATTTTTCAACTTCCTCAGTAATATAATTAAGTTTTAGAAAATATCATAAAATGTATTATCTGCTATTGAGGGAATATGAATTTCAGACATAAGTAAAAAATTTTTTATTTCGATTAAAATAAATTCATTTTTAAATATAAATTTAAAATTATAACTTCATAATTAATCTGAATGTTTTTTTTATGTATATACAATTACAAAGTTAGTCCCTAAAAAGTTATACTATATTCATGATGTGTAATGACTAATTAATAACTTACAAAAAATAATAAAAGTAAAGTGTTATATAATTTTATAGATAAACTTACTTTACTTTTATTTTATAAATCAAATAAGTATTATATTTATATATAAAAAAAAGGTTTTTATTTATAATTGTTTTTTTTTAAATTACCTAATTTACTTATTACTTTGTTTAATATAATTATTATTTAAGATAAACATAAAAATACTTTTTAACAGTTATTATAATCAATTTGTTTTTTGTAATTTTCAAATTAAATTTCAAAATCTAGTACAAAATAATTGATCTCGAATTATTAAAATTAAAGTTATACCAATCATTGATAGAATTATTGACCTAAATAAGTTTATTTCAAATAAATAATAAAAATGATAACAACCTAATCTTAAAAGAAGTTTATGTAAAGTATTTTGAAATTTAAAAACTTAAAAATAGCTTATGAAGTAATATATTTCAGTTTTTAACAACTGAAAACCAGCAAATATACCATAATAATTTACTTATAAAATAAAATATAATTCAAATTAGAATTCAATAAAAAAAAAAGCTAAAATCTAGACTACAATAGTTTCATACTTTTTCTTAAATTGAATATAAAGTTAAGTTAAGTTTCAAGTCTGGAATTATTGAATCAAGATAAAAAAAAAAAGTTTTGTTAATGTTAAATACCATTAAAATATTAAAATATTTGTTTTTATTGTACTACTTAATACTTTGTACCTAATAATATGTTCTATTATATTACATTTACTATTGTGTATTGTGTGCAACAAATATTTAAGTATTAAAATTAGTAGACTTTGGATTATAGACTTTTAAAAATTAAGTAATATATTTAACAGCTGTTGCATGAATAATTTGAATTAAGCGTTTTTAAAAAGTTAACAAAAGGAATTTGTTTTTCTTTTAATTGTTACACAAAGTTTGTATTAACATAACTGAATTCAATCAATTAAGTAGAATTGTAGAATGTTGTATTAGATAGTACTATTACCTATTATAAATGATACATTTTTGGATAATAAAATTCAATAATCAATAACCATTGAAGTTTAATCATTTATATAAAATCACTTCATAATTTAGTAATAGTATGGAAACACTTAAGTGAATTTATGATTTTAATTATATCTTTTTTATTAGTTCTACGTTTTATTTTTCATATTTTTGTCCAATTTCCAAGTTTGAGGATAAATTCTAGTAGTAAAATGGTTAAATAATTAAAAAAAAAAAAGAATTATAATGTTGTTTATTTTAAAAACTACAGCCAAAATAGGACAAGTGACAATAACATGTTATTAAATGCATTTCTGTCCTCTGCATGAGTTTGTTTATGTAAGGCCCTGTAATCTCAAAAAAGATTAAAATAAGAATAAAAAATATATTACATACATTGATTTTTAAAATCTTATAGAGAAGCTTGATAAAAGAAAAAAACATTAAGATGTCGCACCCGCATATGTTACTCCGTCTTACATACGTATGACATAGTAAATTTAAAGGTCTATTTACACATAACCGTTCCGTGTCCGTGCCGTCCGTTCCGTGTCCGGCGTTTTAAATTTGTTTACTTGTTATGAAATGGGCATGTTTACACATGTCCGTTCAGTATCCGTACCGTCCGTGTCCGTAATTTTAGATTTGTCGGAGACAATGTTTTGGGGAATTTCACTGATACGGATATGAAAAATACGGAACAGTGTAAACAACCGTCAGTGCCAATTGACAGCTTGATCGGTTTATTCTTACCTACTCGCAAGACGTATTTGTAAAATTTAAAAAAGTTTAAAAAGTTGTTTTTTTCAAAAACTTATACACCAAAATCTGAAATCATGTGTACCAATGCCGACGAAAAAATTATAGAAATGGTTCGTTCTCATATAGAATTATACGACCTTTCACACCCAAAATATACGGATACTGCTCATAAAGACAAAATTTTGAATTCTATTGGAAATGAAATAAATCTAACAGGTAAGTGGTATTTGTTAGTACTTAATTATGTATTTTTTTAGTATAGATAACATGTTTTTACTAAACAACTATTAAGAATTTATAGTTAAATTATTATTTAATTTAAAAATTAATAAATTGTAAAAATGATAAATTTAATACAAGCATATTATAGCATATTCAAGATTATATATAAATTATATTAAAAAGTTGCAAAACTATGTATTATAGTTATGTTTTACAAAACAGTATATAGTAATACAACATATTCTTGATTTATAATAATTAATTCACTAAAAAAATGTGGAGATGGCTGGTTATTGCACTGAATCTTATGATTTATAAAAATGAAAAAAAATATTACTGTTTGTTTTACCCTTAATTTTTGACCTATTTAATAATAAATTAGGTTCACTTTTCGATATATCGGAAAATGTACTGCACTACTGAAGTCGAAAATTCAAACATTTTAACTACAAAAAAAGTGTTAGGAGACACAAAAAACAAAACACATCGTTGCAAAGCCAATCACGTATAACCAAATAATAAATACCATATTTATTAATACATCGCTATTAATATATAACAAAAGAAAAAAACGAGTAACTAGGTATTACAAGTAAAACAAACTATTTAAACAATGAAATAAAATAACTCATACTTTATAAAAATTTAAAAAAATTAGTATCTATGTAAAAGATACTATATTAAACAAAATATTTAAAAAACGAAATAAAATAACTCATACCTTATTTAAAAAATTAAAAATAAAAATAACATTAAACAATGTGATATTAATATTAGGAACATTATATTTTAGTTTTCGGAATTTTGCATATCATATTAAACAGTTTCGACGACTAGATTGTTATAGAACCATAAAGAATTTGGTGGGACATATTTCGCTGCCAGGTCTTGGACATCCCGAAATTTATCCTCTTTGATTTTTAAAATTTCTGGGTGTAATAGTGATAAATAATTATTGTTTTCTTCGGGGAACTTCAATATAGATGATTGTTTTTGTAGATGAAACTCTTCGAATCCTACTGAATTATGGTACACAGTACAGAATAAACCTTCCGTTTTATATTCCATACGCCTATAGGACATAATGGTAAACTTCTGGTTGTTAACACTTTTTAATGTTTTCTTAAACAACGGTTGTGTGTAAACCGAAAAGTTGAAAATCATTTCTCGAGATACATCTATCACATGAAATTTTTTGGATGTTTTTTTTTACAATTTCTTTGTAGGTTTCTGGTAAATATATTCGTTCAACTTTTCTTTTAACTTTTTCAATCAACCCGAAACATCGATCACACGGCAAAAAGCTATGACTCGGCTCTGGATACCGATGTGTGATAGATTCTAAGTTGAACATCTTAGATTGAATTACTGTATATAAATATTGGAAGAGGCTATTATTTTTGTTCTGCGAGCTACAGTTGTCTGTAAATATAAAAATGTTTTTAAAACCTGGCGCGAGTTTATTTTTAAGAAAATCGTGAATGAAACTAATAATATCGTTTTTTCCTTTTTTGGCAATCGACTCATCGTACATGTAGTGGTATGATTGGCCTGTCTTTCCTGAATAAATACAAAAATTACAAACCCATATTTGGCGTTTATAAAATACATCACCACACGGAATGTGTGGCAATGGCATATTCTGCTGAAAAATAAAACTTAATACCTCGATTTCTTTATTCGATTTAGCTTTTTCAACAAATAATTTTAAATCATTATAAAACACCTCTGCTTTGCTTATATGAATTTCTTTTTCTGATTCAAACTGAAGTTTTAGTTCTTGATCAGTTTCATGGTCAAATACATTTTTTAATCGGTCACAAGTTTGACACGTGTCAGTTCTTGGAGTACCAAAAGATAGATTGAAATTATTTTTAAAATGTTCAGAAAAATAATCATATTTAACTATGGGTTCAATATTTTTCTCGCCTCTTTGAATTAATTCAAATTTTTCAGATTCATTTTTTTTCTAAATACAGCTTGTACATTTTAGAAATGTTAAGTTCAGGTGATAAATAGTTAACATTGGAGTTGTCAGATCGGCTATAATGAGATTGGATTTTAGGAAAACTGTTAATGTGGGCATTTATTTTAAATGTAATGTCAGTTGATATTCTATTTGATCGGTTCGTATGTTTGCCTCGTAAATCTTCTGGATTTGCCTTATAACTTTTAATATGGTTAATAAGTCTCTCCACTACTGATTTCCCAATCCCAAACAACGAACAAAAAGCAACCTTACAAACAATAAATTCGCTGTTACTTAAGCGTATTTTATAAGAACATGAAACTGTTTTTTTTATTTTGGGCGATCCAGGTACTTTTGGTCTATGCCTTTGGACATTATTTACGCTTATTAGACCACATAAAAATGTGTCTTGCTTTTCTTTGTTGCCTATTGCATTAAAAGAATTTATTATTAACGATTTATTTTCATCTGTAATTTTTGTAAAACATTTAAGAATACATTTACATGCTGGACCTGTAACACGTTTTAGAACTATTTTATTTGTTGAAATACTTTTGTATTCCTCACATGAAGCTCTTTGTTTTTTAACTAAATTTCTTTTCCAAAGGCTAGGTTTTGAAATTCTTTTCTTACCTTTGGGCATTGTAACTTCATTTGTTTCATCGGAGTTATCACTCTCAGTACCTTCAATAATATCGGGACCATCTAGCTGCTGTGTTTCATTTTCAGCATCGGAATCTAAACATAGAATACCCCCTAAGTCATCGCTATCTGATAAACTATTGATCGTTTCAAAAACAAAATCGGGGTCTACGAAAGAATCATCCAAATCTGACGAGGATATATCCCAGTCTTCGAGTACAATATTCCGTATAGCATCATCGTTCATGATGTTATATAATATAAATAATATAATAAAAACAAAATAAATTAAAATGTATTATAATCTATTATAAGTTATAACAGTAAATAACCATTTAATTAACAAGATATATAAACCTTATAAGTTATAACGAAAAACGAATAGTAAATTTCTCCGGAGATAGCCGGTTGTTGCACCGTAACCTGTATACCAGGCATCTCCATTTGTATGATATTAGGCTATCTAATGAACGGACATAGCCGATTATTGCACCGAAATGTAGACAAAATTCTTCGTTATCAGAAAATGTAAGAATATGCATTTTCAAAAAAATTGGAGATAGCCGGTTCCTGCACCGGACTCTTCAATTGCGATGACCGGACTCTCACCTGCGTCGCGATAACCTTTGACCCGGCCGAGACGCGCCAAGTGGGTCGGTGTTCGAACAGCTAGTATATCACACCTTGAAGTATCTAAGCTCGGAGTATTGAACTCTCTATCTCACGGTATTACAGTAATAATATACATATTGATTCACTTTATGATTTCGTCAATTATATCAATATCGATTATTTTTAGAAATGCATTCATTTCACTAACGATATTTGTCGCATACTATTTTAGACTGGGAACCACGTTTATTATGTTATGTTGCTTAATATTTGTAGTTGTTAACTCTTTTTGTTGCCATTTAGTTATTTTATATTTTCCTATGTAGAATGTAGGTACTGTCTCCTATACTAGTTTCTACATCTAATTCATAGTCTGAAAAATCCTGTTCAGAATGGCTTTCGTAGTCACTTACCTCCACTTCTTCGATGCTTAGATCACTTCACTCACTTGGTCATCCACACAGTTAGTGTGTAGTATATTATAGTAGTATATTTAGTTAAAATATCTTGCAGTAAACTTTGAATTTGCTCTACTGTCATGTGATTCGATCTAAAACATTGTCGATTGTAAGTATATACCAAAAACGTATAAAAATAATAAAAAAACCAGTTATAAATAAAAAAAAAAATGTATATTATATTACTTAGTGATAAAAATCAATACTTACATTTTGTTCTTATAACCACATAAAAATAAAAATAATAAAATAATAATTCAGGTAGGTAGGTACACCAAATGAAGCGATTTGTATTTGCGACAATACAATAAGCGCTTCGTCGATTGTCTTCAATAAAGTGAACTGAAACACTTAAAAAATAGGTAGTCTAAAACGTAAATATTGACATTTCCGAGGAATATCTATGACAGCCGATAAGATAAAAATAGAATATAAGTTGAATAAATAAATAAATATAAAATTATTTACAACGCGCCCGCTGGAAGGTATGTTAATGGTAAAATTAATAAACACATATTTGCATATTAAGAGAAGAATGTTGTAGAGTAGTTATTAAAATAAGATGCTTTAAATATTGTGAAAAATATAGGTATATTTTAAATATAGTAGTAAAATTCAATGGAATTAAAAGACATATTATAATATAAATATGCACACATATTACTTTACTTTTTTAAAGAAAACTCAACAATTTAGTATAAATATAATATTTATTTTAATCTATTTTTATAATTTCATGATGCATATATTATAACCTTGTAGTCGGCGATTTTGGTATAGTGAGGAGGTACCTAACATAAATCGTATTCAAATCAATAAGAAAAAACATTTTTTATTTTTAAAATTATAATCTATACCTCATTCAGAACAAAATAAATATACTAAAGTTTAAACATGATGAGCTTAAATTTAAATGCATAAAGCGTTTATACCTAGTTCCCTATCTGAATTAACTGATTCTAAATATATAAAAATAAATACATTTCAAAATATTTTTTTTTTTTTTTTTAACTTATTTTTAAAGCGTACAATCTGTAAATAAATTATTACAATAAGTATGCATGCGGAAATATATAATATAGTTTGATATAAACGTGATAAAAGTAGCCACCCAATGGCGACACTTTATGACATGATTAGGTTGAATTTAAATTTACCTTATATATTTAGCTAATTGATATTTAAGTAATTAAGTCTCTACACCACTTTCTCTTCAGTCGACGAGGAGGATTACCAGGAATGGTGTCGGAATCAAGGGCAGAGATTAGTGGATGGGGTGGTTTGTCAGTCGGGAGCGGAAGCGTTTATAAAGGGTTTTGGCAGTTTCTTCTATCGTATTAATTTTTAAATCTGTATGAAGGGTGTGATTAGTAACATAAAATGGGGCATTAGTGATTAACCGGAGGGTAGTGGATTGGAAAGTTTGAATTTTATTTGTGTTTGATTTTTTGGCTGCGCCCCATAACTGAATCCCGTATGTCCAAATGGGCATTAATAAAGTTTTATATAGAAGTAATTTTGTTTTTATGTTAAGTTTAGAGTGTTTTCCGAGTAAGAATTGTAGTGATTTTCGTCTAGAATTTAGGAGGATTTTCTTCTTTTTTATGTGGTCTGCCCAAGTTAATCGTTGATCTAGAACCAAACCCAAGTAACGAGAGCTCGAGGATTTTGGAATATTCAGGTTGTTTAAATGTATAGGTGGTACAGTTCCACGTTTTAATGTAAAAGTTAGATGGGTAGATTTTTCGTGATTTATTTTTATTTTCCACTTGGCGTACCAAGAAGACATAAGGTCTAGGTGGTTGAGTGTCGTTCACGAGAACCAAATTGGGTTTGTGGTATAACTGATGCATTATTTATAAAAGGAGAAATCCGTTTTAATACTAACTTTTCACAAAGTTTACCGAAGAGTGGTAGGAGACTTATCGGACGATATGAGGACGGAATATCAGGAGGTTTATCTGGTTTTAGGATTAGGATGATAACTGCGGTTTTCCATTGAAGAGGAAAATGGGAGAGTCTTATGATTGCGTTTAATATGTGCATGAGGTGTATAATTGCTTTTTTAGGTAGCTGCAGAGCTACTTCTGCCGTAATTAAGTCATGACCGGGAGATTTTTTGTGGCGAAATAGTTTTAGGTAGTAGTGAATTTCACTTGGCGAAACAGGTTTCGGTGCTAGATAAAGTGGAAATGGGGTAGTAAGTGAGTTCAAAATATAATCTTCAAATATATTATTGACAATGTCGTGATGGGGTTGGAAGACTTGAAGCAAATGAGATCGAAAGAGTTCAGACTTTTCTGCATCAGTTTTGCACCAAGTATTATCTAATCTTTTTATGGGGGAGTTTGTGGTTTTTTGTTTCAAACAGCTACGAGTTTCTCTCCACAGAGAACCATTTTGCGATGTAAGCGAGGAAGCCCAAGAACTGAAATTATCATTTCTTAGTTGTTTTAAAATTCGTTTGAGCGAAGAAGCAAGGTTGTTGAATGATTGCTTATCAGACGGGAGACGGGTGCGTTGCCAGAGGGATCTGGCACGTCGTTTTTTTGCTATGAGTTCACGGACATGAGTGGGAATTGGGAAAGAGTCTTGGGCTTTCCACGGTTTTTTAATAGTGGAACTCCAAGCAGCTGTTTGGATTATTTCCGTAAAATGTTGGACAGCGTCTTCAAGTTCATTTGGACACTTTAGTCGGATTTTTAGGTTGATGTTTTGTTCAATTATTTCACGGAAT
Source organism: Rhopalosiphum padi (assembly GCF_020882245.1). Taxonomy (NCBI): domain Eukaryota; kingdom Metazoa; phylum Arthropoda; class Insecta; order Hemiptera; family Aphididae; genus Rhopalosiphum; species Rhopalosiphum padi. The sequence continues at coordinate 57,891,590 of NC_083599.1, forward strand.
TTATTCCAGTCCGTAATACCATCTGTAAGGCAAGCTTGTCGGGGCCGTAGGGGAGGTTGAGTATCTGAAGATAGAAGGACTGAGGTATGGTCTGAGCATAGTTCTAAATAGTTACTTATGACACTTTGTAAGCTCGTAGGGATATTTACTACAAATATGTCCAAGATATCTGGGCGTTTATTTATAGACGTTGGCCAGTAAGTTGGATCGGGTGGAGCTAATATGGTATAATTTTTTCGGTTAACTATTTGGAATAAAGTACGTCCTTTTGGGTTAGACGTGTGGCAGCCCCAGAATTGGTTTTTGGCATTTAGGTCCCCACCGACTATAAAATAGCCTAAATAGTTAAAAAAGTTTTCGTACTGTTGTGGCGTAATTTTGTGTTTGGGTGGACAGTATGTTGCGGCAATAGTAATTGGAATGTGATTTAATTTTATTGACAGAATGGCAGCTTGCAGGTAGTTTTCTTGTATATTAGGAAGGGTGGTATATAGTAGTGAGGATTTTATAATAATTGTGGCACCAGCGTGGGAGATGTTGTCAGGATGGTTTGAGGTGATTATATTTTAACCAGGTATTGAAAATTTAGTATATGTAGTAAAATGTGTTTCGGAGATTAAAGCTAAGTCTATTCTTTTTCATTTAGTGTTAATATAAGTTCGTTTCTATGATTTGTTAATCCATTGGCGTTCCACATAAGGATGGCTAATGAGTGAGAAGTAAATGAGTTATTTAACATTTTGGTTTAATAGACTGTTAAGAACTGTGGTGAGTAAAGACAGTAGTGGGTTTATGAGTGATTTAAACTCATTGAGAAAGTTAAAAAGTGCATTTTCATTTATAGAATTACTTGGTATTTGGGATGAATTATTGGGTGAGGTAGCCTGTGCGTATGTATAGTTGGGTCTTTGGGGTTTGAACGTGTTGGTAGTGGGCTGTTGGGTGGCTTCACAATTGGTATTTTTAACATTAACATTATTAACATTTTTAACAGAAATTCTATTTGTATAGTTACTATTTTTATTTGAAGTAGGCTTACGAAGTTATTGGAGATTTTTATATAATTGACAGTCCTTGTAGTTTGCTGGATGATTACCCATACAGAGAGCACATTTGGCCGGCAAGTCCTTGGTTTTGACACACTGGGAAGTTGGATGTTCTTCGCCGCAACGGACACATCTTGGTGTGTAGGAACAATATTTTCTTGAGTGGCCATAATCTTGGCAGTTCATGCATTGGATTATGTCTGCTCGTTTGTGTGGTTATCCTATTTTTACTTTAGTGTGGAGAAGTGAAGTTACACTGAATATATCAGTATTAATTGTCGCTGATTCAAGGTCGACAAAAAATATAGGAAGATTAATTTTCGTTGTTTTATGACGAACATTTGTTACTTGGCGTACCGAAATCCAATTTCCTCGATAGCGCCTCCGATCTCCTTTGTTGGCGTGGTCGGGTGAAGGTTACGGATAACTATTCGATATGCTTTGTCATCCTGTGATTGGTAAGTATGGTATTGTGCGTTTTTTTCTTTTAGGAAACGAATTGTTTCGCGGTAAAATTCAGGTTTGGTAGTTTGGACTTTTAAATAGTTGGTAGACGATTTGAATGTGAAATTTTCCGGGCCGATTAAATTGATTAACTTGTTTCGAAAACCAACAAAATCTAGTACACCTTTGACAATGATTGGAGGGGGAAGTTTTTGTTTGATATTTTGTGTTTCATCGGCTTCAATGTTTATGTCATTTATTTGTGCGTCATTTTCGTTTTCGGCGAAATTGTGTTCATTTTGGCTATTATTTATTATAAGTGGGGCATATCTGTTAGGTGTAATGAACGTTTTCTTTAACTTAAAACGTTTAGAGGTGTTTTTTGATTTTGGAGTTTCAAAACCGACTTCGTTAATTTCTTCGGAAGAATTGAAAACGTCATTTGGCACGCTCTGTATGCTATTCACGTGCGAGTTGCTTGGAAGATTATTTATATCGGAGTGAGTTGTTTGATTGTTTTTATTTTTTTTGGTAGTGGATAAGCTTGTGGGGTTCATTATAATTTTATGGTTAACGTTATCTGAAGAAGATAAGGCGCGTCGGCTGGTCGACAATATTTGGCCGCCGGCTGATGGCCGGGGCTTCTCTTTGGCCTTGGTCACTTTAACGCTGGTTAATTATAATATTAGTTATTTTTTATTTACACTAGTAATTTAAGATGAATTTACTTTAAACTGTTAGTAACTTTTAGAGATACCATGTTTACCATGATTTTAACCATGTAAAAATGAAAAATAAATGTTTATATTTGACGTGTTAGGAGAACACTACATAGGAAGAGAATATACGCGTGCGTGTCGAACGACGTGCGGAACGCGACTGACATTTCAAAATATTAAAAAAAAAAATAGTTAAAATAGCAATATAGTATCTAAAATTATAACTAATCTACAAAGAAAATATCTAGTTAAACTGTTAAGTGAAATATTAGCTTATCCATAAGATTAAATGAATTCATTAATAAAATCCAATGAAAAACTATTCGCACCACGAACAACGCAATGTGAGTTTTGTGTCCTCTTGTGCAGTAATACATGGTTTTCCTAATGCGTCACTATGATCTTATAGGTGTGATAAGTGATGATTATGATAACTACTGCTTTATCGCATGTGATAGGTAATTCACAATTGCAAACCGTTACTGTTTCAAGACGAGTATTGAAATACTTTAAATAATGTTCGTGGTTTTTAAGTACCAAAGTCAAGTATATAACTGATAACATGTAAGGGCCATGTAAGGTTTTCAGACCTAGCGTGTAGAATTTGGTTTTTCACCACGTAGGATCTTTAAAACCTTCATCATAGTACAAGCAATCATATTAAAATAGTGCGTAGACGCGTAGCAGTCCCCCTTAATGAATTTTTCATTTAAGCCCTCATTGTACATAATATATTAGTAGGCGTTTATAATAATTTTAATATACATTTTAACATTTAATTTATAATTTTTACAAAAGATATCTAAAATATTGGTTTCACGACATTTTTCTATTATATACCTCCTTAAAATGTCTGTTACTCTGTTATTTTAGTTACCTACCTACATTAAAAGAGGTTTAAGACCTAAGTATGCTTTACTGCAGTTTAATATAAAAATCAACATTTCATTAAAAAGCATTTATGAATAATGAAATACAATGTAAATTACATATTCAAACTTAAAAATGTCTTTTCATTGTAAATAACTAAATACATATAGTACGAGTATATGCATTTTGTTTAATATATATATTAATCATATCATCGTTTAAGTTAATTGTTTATGCAAGTTTGTTTTAAATTGATAAAAGTACAAAGGAATTAAGCCGTTCTTAGCCGATTGAAACAAGTCTTAAACTGATATTCTAATTTTCTTAAAGTCTTTTCCGCTTCAGAGACGATCATTGGTAGTGTACAAAATATTTTTAAATCAACAGAAGTGTTTATAAAAATAGCTTCTAATTTCTTTGCATAGATTTCATTTTATAGTGATAAATGAGATAATACAATATAACAAACTTAAATGTTTATTTCATTCATTATTCTATCATCTATTTTATTATTATTTGATATATTGACTATTTATTATTTGTATTATTATTAATTATTATTACACCTGACAGCCTATTTACAAAAATATTTATAACTTTTTTTTTAAATTTTTACTCTGCAATTTTTAACATCGTCTAAATTATTTTATGTATTGACTATATTTATTATTATTACACCTGACAGTCTATTTACTAAAATATTTATTTTATGTATTATTTTCTCAGTTTATTTAATATGTAAGGTTATACCTAAATCGATTAATTATACCTATTGTAGGCGATTCCAGTACAAGAGGGTCACTACTTGTTCAACTACTTTTTTTTTTGGGAGGCAATTCGTGAGCGCCCATTTTGATTTTGACGGTTTCACCCAATTTTCCTTCACAAAATCTTTTTTCGGATGCTTCTTTCATTCGATTCGCTTGAATTTTTAAGTTTACAACTGACTCTGTTCTTACAGCAGTTATTTTATTTATTTTATTATCTATTTTTTTCTTCATTATTTTCTTCTAAATTCACTATGATCTCCAGTATCGATGGATGTAATAGCTGCCTATAAATCTACTTCAGTTTTTAATTTATTAATTATTGATATTAGAAGTATCGATGATTTGAATCCAATTTTAGCACTACATCTAAATATTGCTTCATATGGGCTGCGTTTTATTCCATGATGTAAGGATCAATTTTTCATTAATAGGACAAATTTTAGTCCTTCACTCCATTTTTTTGTTTTGTTGTCTTGTAACCAAGTGGAAAGTATATTTTCTATATCTTGATAGGCCCTTTCGACGGACCCTTGAATTTACGAATGTCTCAGTTTTCCGTGTATAATTTTTAAATCTTCACACATATTACATAATTTGTTTATTATTTTATTCACGAATCTCGGCTATTGTCGCTTTGTAGAATCAATGGTTCGCCATTTACTGTAAAAAAATATTTAGAAGTACATAAGCTACTTCTTCGACACGCTTATGCGTTAACGGACGAAGCAAAACAAATTTTGTCAGATGGTCCTGATACACTAAAATAAATTTATAGTTTCCGTCAGGTTATGCCTGCATATCTATAAGATCAATTTGACATCTAGAATTCAATTCATTTAGATTATTGGTTAAACCTTTCTTTTCTTTACTACAATATGACACGACTATCGACTATCTATACTCATAACATATAAAAAAAATTCTTCACTTTGTAAATATTAAGTTAATAGCTCAAGTTACAATGTCCAATTTACTACGGGCAAAGTGTACTTGGACCGGTCAAAATGTAACCTCCTGGCCAAAATAGTATTTTAATATATTGCCTAAAAACAACGAGCAAAGTCTACATAGACCGGGCAATGTAAACATTTCCAGAAAGTCTACTTTGCCCTTAACATATATGCTTATAATTCACACGAAAATTCTTAATTTTTTTTTTTGGGATGATTTTTCTTGAAGTCATCGAACATTTGCCAATTTTTAGTTCTCCGCTTAATAGCATATGAATTATAATGGCCTATCTATGTTCTTAGCTTCAATTATCCTTGTTGAAAACTATTAACTACTCTCAATTCATAAGATACAAAGTTATATACTAATAGTTTTGGGATGTCAGATAAAAACATTTTTACTTGTTCTGTAGTTTCTGATCTTCTATTGTTGGAAATTACTTCATCTCCAGAAAATATGTCAGAGTATTTTTAGTGCATTATTTAAAAAAGTAATGATAATAATATGGGATTATTATACGTATAATTAATAAAAATTAAACAGTGATCAGTTATGTTAGTCAAAATGCATACCTTCCCAATAAAATAAATCTATAAATAAATGCATATCAGAAATATCTGGTATAATTTCTTTAATTCCTTTGCAAAAAATTCCCAATTTTCATGTATTGGCATGCTGTTTGTTTAGTTTTACAGTCATCTAGAAAATGTTGTAAGTTGTTTATTTTTCTATTTTCTGTCTGGTGCGATAAATAAATCTTTTGTTTTTAAGAGCCAGTTTTTAATTGGCAGTTTGAAGAAGATATTGTTTTTCTGTTATTGTCGGGAACTCTTCAAACATTGAACTAACTATATTAGTAATAGTAGTATCACGGGCAATTAACATTGTACCATATTGCATCTGCTATATGTCAGGTTTAGTTTTATTAATTATTAAGTCAGCTCGTTTGGAGTATGTTGACCATGTGATTCCATTTTGTACAATGTTAGAAATGAAATTCAAAAATTCATTATAATTAGAATCAACCTTTTTTTAGTATCTATTCCTATCACAGTATGCAACCTAAAATATAAAATATATACCATTATTAATTACACCAATGCATTAAACGCACATGCATTTGTTAAAACAACGTTTTCATTTAGAATACTTGATTTGCAGCCTTTTATTTCATCTGATTGTGAACCGTGACCATTTTTTATAGGTAATAGGTTTATATTTTTGGTATTGTTTAGGTCAACATGTTCAGGTGGTGCCGTGGAAGTAATGCGAAAGCAGTTCCGTCGGTTCAAACATGAAAAAAAAAAAAGGTCAAGATGCTCTATTCTCCTTACTAATGTTATCTTCCAATGAACAAACAAAACAAATCCTTCTTCATTATATCCCAATCTTTTATTTGAACAATATTTAATAATATTCACTGTGTTTTTATTATTTATGCTGGAATTAATTGATTGTTGAGAATTATTAGTCTTGGAATGAATTAATGCAGCTCCTGGATTTGATGAAATGTTATTCTCTAAAAACTGTTTAATGTTTGTGGGTAGGCTTAAAAGTTATTATTTTATGCTTTCTAAAAATCTCTTCCCCACACCCAAACGCAGTATAACACCAGACCATAATGGTAAAAGCTTCATACATTTAATTATAGGTCCTAGCCACTTTTTTTTTATTAAAATAGATAAAAATGTACAATCTGTATACAAATAATACAATAAGTAATTGTGTTGACATTTACACTACTTCCAATATGAACTCAATTTAGTTTGTATTAATGACAAAATTACGTGGCCATTTTCGTTTGAGGCGACGGTAAGAGTTGTCAGGCAGTGTGATAGATACTAAGTTGGCAATGAGAGGATTAAAGTTGTTTAGGATGTGTTTGTGGAATTTATTATAATTATACGATACCGGTATTGGTATCGTTGGAATATTAAGTTCACGATGCAGGGATCTATTAGGTACTAACATACCACGGGGTATTCATGAGAAGACGAAGGTTTATTGATTGGAATGATTGAAAGGTAGCTTCACTTATACATTTTTTCAATTTACATACAGTGAAACTCTTTATAACGAAACTCTTTACAACGAAAACTTCTATATAACGTAAACATTACATAACAAAGAATGATTTGCTATATAACCCATTAGTCAATTTATTCTCTATAACGTATTAGTCACTCTCATTAACGAAACAATATTTTATGTTTCATAATACAATTTACGTGTTATCCTGTACCTATTACATACAGTCGGGTCTCGATAATCCGAACACAGGCTAATCCAAAAGACGCGGTAATCCGAAAGGGCTTGAGAATTATCTTATCGCTATATTTAATATGTACGTTTGTATGTATGTATTTATAAATAATATTTTACGGTAATAAAATTTTTCGATTATGTTTGTAATCGCACGTGTATGTCGTTTAGATATGAATGTCGATTACATACGTTCGTCAGTTGAGTGTCGTACTGCATAAAGATCGTTTTACACTGCGTATTGTAACATTTATTTGCGTATTTTTCTTAAAATGACTCCACGTAAGCATATTATATTAAAATTACGGGATAAGTTAGAAGTTATAAAGTTAATTAACAAAGGGACCAGCTACAGTGCTATCTCAAGACAATTTGGGATAGGTGTATCTAGTGATATTAAAAAGAACAAGGAAAAAATAGTGAAGTTTGTCATTGAAACGGAAAATGGTCCAGGTAAGCGTAAAACGTTGAAAAAACCAGAAAATCCAAATGTTGAGAGTGCGGTTTTTATGTGGTTCATTCAACAAAGACGTTTACACGTTCCAGTGAGTGGAGAAATGTTTTGTGAAAAAGCACGATTTTTTCACCGCCAATTCTCAAAAAATAACCATGCTTTTAATGCGTGCAAAGGTTGGTTAGACAACTTCAAAAAGCGTCATGGGATAAGGCGTCTCAAAATTTCTGGTGAAAAACTTTCGAGTAAAGTTGACTGCATCGAACCGTTCCAAAAAGACTTTGAACAACTTGTCATACAAAAAAATTTTAAAGCAGTACAAATTTACAATGCCGACGAATCTGAATTGTTGTCTGACCACACTTTAGTGTCATCTACAGAAAAAGCCGCTCCCGGTAGAAAGATTATGAAAAAAAAGAGTCACTTTTATGCCTTACGCTAATGCGACGGGCAACCATAAACTTCGTTTACTTGTTGTAGGAAAGGCTCAAAAGCCTCGTGCATTTAAATCGGTTGCACTTCCTGTGTGCTACCTAGGGCAGAATAATGCGTGGCTAACAAGAGATTTATTTTTAGATTGGTTCAACAATGAATTTGTTCCTAGGGTTCGTCGTCATCTTTCTTCAATCAATTTTCCTATGGAAGGTGTATTACTATTGGATAACTGCCCAGGTCACCCATCTGCGGATGAACTTTGCAGTGAAGATGGCAAAATTTTTGTGATGTTTCTTCCACTAAATACAACTGCTATGATTCAACCAATGGATCAGAATTTTATCCAAAACATAAAATAGAATTACTGAAAAACTTTACTTACGAATATTTTGGTGGATGAAGAAAACGGAGTTGACTTAGTAGCAGCTTTGAAAAAATCAATCTTAAAGATGTCGTTTTTAACTTGGCTAATTGTTGGTTATCTGTCTCGTCACATCTGATTAAAATGTCATGGAAAAATCTTAGTCCCCAACTGTTGAATGTGAACGAAACCACTGAAGTTCAGGAGGGAAACATTATCCTTACCCCACTTTTAGTCAAGTTGGCTCCAAACACAGCCATTACTGAGGATGAAATTCAACAGTGGGCATCGGGGGGCTGCGATGAAGAGATACAGCACCAGGAAATTTTAACTAATGGTGAAATCATGCATGCCGTGACCAAAGAAGATATTAGGAAGGAAGAAGATGATGAATTTTTGCCCCCTTCAAAAATATCTGCTTTAGAAGCCACAAAAGCGTTAAATACGGCCATTCAGCGGGCTGAACAAATCGATGAAAGCTGCGAAGAACTAATTTGCTTAGACGTTTGCGGGACAAGGCATACCAATCCATAATAGAAACCAGTGTACAAAATAAAAATAAATCAATATTTTAAATAGTAAGGTTCATAATTATACTCATAATTATATTAATATTTTTATATATTCGTTGTCTTTTGAAATTACGAGTTTTTACACAATTAATACAGATAAAAATAAAATTTCATAATTTAAATTACAATTAAATTGATGTTTTTTTTTAAGCCATTGGTAATCCGAATGACCCCTTTCCCCAATCTCCTTTGGATTTTTGAGACCCGGGCTGAATATAAATTATAAAAATAATCGACAATAACGCCGAAATTTCCAAGAACGATTACATTCTTTCATTATCTTCTTTTTATATCGTTATTATCGATATTGAATAGGTATGTTCATTTTATTATCGACGTTATATCTAACATCATACGCATGACCACAGTAGTGCGCTAACATTTGTTATGGCAAGTAAAAGAAATACATTGTGTGTTGATCTAAAAGTCACTTTAATACGTGTGATTGAAAAAGGTGAAAAAAAAAGTGATGTCGGGAAACGTTTTGGATTCAGCCCATCTACTGTCGCTACTATCTGAAAGAATAAGGATAAAATATTACAGGCTAAAACAGAAGGAAGTTCTTGTAAAAAAAATTAAAAAAACCGAAATTTGAAGACTTGGACCAGGCCATGTTAACGTAGTTCCATATACAACGTTGTAATAATTTACCTATATCTGGGCCTGTTTTGGCCAACAGACTCATGAGCGGTGCTGTGATCTCGGCGTAGAATGGCACGAACTGGCTGTATCAACCACAAACACCTAGCACCCGCAATACGTCATTAGTCTTCTTCGGAACCGGTAGTACCTGAATTGCCGTCAGTTTTTTCGGTTCCTGGTCAATTCCCTCACCATCCACGATGTGTCTTAGGAATTTAATCTATGCCACACTAAATATACATTTTTTTGGTTGAAACGTCAGACCATAAGACTGGAGTCGCTTCAAGACTCTCTGTAGGTGATTTAGATGTTGATCGGAGCTCTCCGGTATACCACAATATCATCCAAATAAACTAAAACAAATTTACCTACTAACTCACGGAAGACTTCAGTTACCAAGCGATAGAAAGTGGCGGGGGCGTTCATAAGTCCAAAAGGCATTACTCTAAACTCAAATAATCCTCTTTGGGTCCTAAACGCCATAAATGTACGTGTCTCTGGGGAGAGACCTACCTGCCAATATCCTGATTTCAAGTCCATGGTGCTGTAAATCTTTGCTCCATCCATTCCTTGGACCATGTCATGTAGGGTAAGCATCCAACTCAGTCTACTAAGTGAGACGGCGATAGTCTACGCAGAATCTGCGTGAGCCATCCTTTTTCTTCACGAGTACTACCGGTGCAACTCATGGGGATGTGCTAGGTTCTACAAAACCTTGTTCCTCCATGTCTCGCACCATCTCAGCAAACCTACGGGAGTACCCGTAAGCATTTGAGCCACCGGATTTAGATCCTTCAGTCGGATCTGGTGTTCTATCACCCGAGTTTTGCTCACCTCTACAGAGAAAACCTCCGGATATCGGCATAGGACCTCTTTAACACGCATACCGTACATTACCGTACGCCTTCCGGTAAACCTGCGGTTGTTAAGTCCACTCCTGCGATTACCAGAGTTACTGAATTTATCCAACTCACGGAAACACGTGTGCAACACAATGTGCTACTGAATCATTCACACACTTTTTCCATAGAAACAATAGTGACGATAACTACAAATTCGATTTCATCACTCTTAGAAATTCTACCCCTGATATCCCTACATCATCTTTCAACCAAAATAATGAAGATTTTAATAAATACTTTGATATCTCATAACTACTCATAGCACTACAAAGTTGTAACAGTTTGTAAAAGTCCGGACCAGGTAATATTCGATACATGTTTTTAAGAAATCTTCCACCAATAGGAATGAGAACCCTTCTCCAAATGTACAATCTCATATGGATGAAGGGTAGGCGGACTGCCCAGCCAGGTATCGATTTGCACTGGTTGATGACTGATAGCTAGACACTCAAATACAGTTGTTCGTATTTATTTATTTATTTTTTTGAAGCCAATATTCTTATTTCTTATCAAAATTCAAATTGATAAAAATATAATTTTTTTAGTAAACGGAGCAATTTGAATAATTGTTGAAAAAATAAATAATATTGTACACCATACGGCATAATATATAAGTATTGTTATAAAAATATTTAACCTAAAAAAAGTTTTGATTATGATATGGGTGATATATTATCCCCAAAACTTTATTTTTACTATTTACATCACTGATATCGTACATACAAGTAAAAAAACGAAAATAGAAATTTAACTTACAGGGATATCACACTATAGGAATAACTATAAGAATAACATTACTGGTGAAACAAATTTAAAGTAGGTACCTATATCATTCACATAAAATGTGAAAAATAATCAAAACTAAATTATGTAGGTCTTAACTCAATATTACATTTAAAATATTTAAAAATCTTATTGCTTAATAAATCATACAATAATTAGGCACACAGCAAAGAATTATTTTACCCATATCATTATGTTATTTCTAAGACTACTGTCGTTAACGACTATTAATTATAATATAATTATTGCATATTTATACCTAGATTAAACTGGGCAAAATTCGGTAGCGGTGTCGTATGCTATCTACGCACTAAATGTTATCTACACATTGCTATTTACGTATAAATTATGTCGTATTATTAAAAAAAATCTTACTTCGTTTTAAACCAGAGCACTTCATAAATAAATGAAGATTATCAATGAATGTTCTTAATTAAAATTGAAAAGTATTTTTCATATCAATAAAAAATGTTTCGAACGTATTGGTTGTGTTTTTGGAGCGCCACCATTCTTCTTTAAGCTGCCTTTCCAGCAAATTAGTGGCACCATGCGATTTTATACCATATTTCACCTTTATATGTCGCCAATAACATTCCATAGTTTGAGTTTCAGCTCCTGTTTGTGGATCAATGAAATTATTTTTATGATTTACGGTATTGTGGATATAGCCATGATCGTTTAAACAGCTGTAAGCTTTCCATTCATCTGAAAAAATGGTCGTCCCTGGCTCAATTTCTCTTTTAATAATTGGAAGCAAAGTGGCGCGGTCTCTTTTTTGAACGATAAACAATCGACGTTATACTATATTATCACGCCTACAACACATTCCAAATACCCACGGGCCCTGCACGCGTACACCGTAATTTCGATTAGTTATTTCAGTATCAGTATCAGAACTGCTAGATCCTGATTCTTCTCTAGGTTGACGATCTCTTAGACGTAGACGACCACGGTTATACTTTCGCTTGCCTTGAAATAAAGATTCGTCTATTTGTACTACGAATCCTACACCACCCATTTTCGTACGTTTTTTCAAATTGGTCAACACAAATATCACGGCAAAGATTGTACCAATCTGACACGGTGTGTTGACTTCTACCTGTCCATTTCATAGTTTGAATTACTTGCATACCATGTGCCCAATACCATACGAGCTCTACAATCTGGCATAAACTTAATCCGCTATTACATTTTCCATTAGTATCGACATAGGTAAAAAACGGATTTTTTTTACGAATGAACTGATAGGTTTGACAACCACGTGTTTGGCAACGTAAGTATTTTGTTTTCACAAATTTCCCATCGGAATCTCGTTTGCGGCTATTTTTATAACATTCTTTGAGAACGCCACCACACACTTCATTGCTAACATTATTGATTTTTGTTTTAAAAAATTCATACAAGTATCATCAGTATAAATAATATGTCTATATAAATCACCAATTGAAGTCATTTTGAACGCAATACAAATGACAAACACACGCGAATAATTCACAGACACAACTAATCGTTAAAAACCTGTGGGATCTAACTTTGTACTTTGTAGAGTGTAGTATTTAGTGCGTAGATAGCATACGACACCGCTACCCAAAATTCTTAGAATGCAGACAATTTATATTATTTGCTATGTGTGTATTCAAACTTTTTGCCGGTAGTGTAAGTAGCTAGTGATTTAAGTACTGTACTTTTCTTTTAATGGTAAAGGCACAATCATTTTTGTGTTTCGATTTTTAGCCTAGTTACGCTTGAGTCATCCTCTTGTCGCTGTATACACAGTCCGACAACAAACACTTACGATCGCTGTTGTCGGCAACGGTGTTGGAAACCAATTTGTGTATTATGATAATAATACACATAAAAAATAATCATATTATCATAATAATAGCATTTGTGCAGGCTGAACGGAACGGATCGCATCACATTAACCGGACACGACAACGATATCGGTAGTATTATGAGTCCGAAACAATGCGATTACAACCCAACCCTAACAGTCGAAAATGGTGTACCGGCGTTGGGTGGTGGCGGCAGCACACTAGAGATGATGACGTTCACCGTCAATCAGATGTATGAACACGCCGAGTGGGTGAACGAGCTGGAATCCCTGGCCAAGATCACAGCCATATCAACCCGCTCTGTGGACCGCGTCCGGAGGTTGCAACGGAACCTGCTCGACAGCCTCGTGATTCTGGCGCACGTCGCGCACCGTTTCCTGCGGCACGGCGACCCGGTCATCCGGGCGGTCGCAGAACTGCTGACCACAGGCACCGCGTTCCTGATTGGTCGTTTATGCGCCCTGACGTGGGGTGGTACAATGACACGCGTACACAGATGAAAATTGCGGTCGTTGTCTTAACGATACGATAACAATTGTTTTTTTTTATATTGTTCCATCTCGTTCATAGCCTAACTCGCAACTGTTATTAGTTAGTCATCACTTTTTACTATTGCTTACGCTGTGCACTTTATAATAATAATGTAATGTAAACTTTAGTCTGCTGCAGCTATGTCGTGTGGTTTAATATCATACGGTATTACGCGGTTGCTTAACATTTTTTATGTCTAAAATAAACGTTGTACGTACTATGTTTAAAAATATTAATAATTAAAAATGTTCAAAATTAAAGTAGGTAACGTAAAATCCCGGTGAGCGAACATTGATAATGCTCTTACTATATTCAAGTCAGTGGCGTGATGAGAGGGTTTTCCAGGGTCATCGGCCCCTAATGTGTATTGTGTGTGTGGGTGGGTGGTTGGGTAGGTATATAGCCTATAGTTATAGGTACCTAGGTAAAGTATAGGCGTAAAATAAATTAAATACCTCCTTTGGCATTTAAATTTATTTGTTAATATTAATTTTAGGTGGGTAGATGGGTTGGTATTCTGTATTTGGCCCTTGGTCAAAAAGTAGTTCGCCATGCCACTGATTCAAGTGTGATATTAAGTTATAATATTTCTTATGAGTAGGTGTCTTATACTGAAATTGAGATGTATTAAAAATATACCTACAGATACAGTTAATTATGAAAGACAATTGAAGAGATTCAAATTTGAACGAAATAACGTATTTTAACAATGAATAACGATTTAATTATTTTTTTTAGATCAAAACAAAATTTTAAAACTTAAATAAACTCTTTCATATACTGTACTAATATAATAAATTTTTTTTTATTCTGATAATAGTAGTTCATAAAATAATTAAAAATTTAATAATTATTTAAGTACACATAAAAAAAAAATTAATAAAGTTAATCGAGGCTAAATCGTGTATTAAATGAAATAATAGCCTAAATTTTTAATTGTTCTTTTTCCGTTATTGAAGTCAATGCATAGCCATTTCAAATCAAACGAATTATTGGACCTGTATCGTTTATTCACCATCCCTACTTTTTTTGGTTTTCCGTTAATTCACTACCACTTCTTTTTTTTTGATTTAGGAATGAAAGGTGGAAAATATTTAACTAAAACTAAATAATTTACTCACACACACACATATTATTTAGATTCTGGGGGCATAAAGTGTGCTATGTGTTGTAGTATTGTTTAAAATAAATTCTCAGAATCGTAACGCTTACGCCACATGTACTCAATCAAATAGCTGTTCAGCATTGGTCTGTGGGCGGCAAATTCTATGATGTTAGATGGGGCGGCAACATAGCTTAACGCGGCACTGTCTGTTGAATGTTGATACTTCACTGATTTTTATTCAGTGATTCTATTTTGCTCTAAATACTCTTAATAGTATTAGTGTGAGCCAAAGTGTTAGGATCTACAAACTAAGGGGATGATTCACCGTCATGTGTTGAAAAGTTTGATCAAGCCTGCGGTAGGAGCACCATTCATCAGTTATTATTATCGTGCCTGCAGAAACATGTTCAATGATAATTCACAACAGTATACGTGCTGATCTGTCGGGAACAGGAACTAGAAAAGCCTTTGTTTCCCTACAAATACTAACTAAAATCCATTGATTTGATAACAATCTACCAAAAACGTAGTGGTAATGAATAAATGGAAAAGGTCCGAATTATTTGATATATTTTAACGATGATTCATACTATCGATCAAAAGTGACACGAGAAGTGGGACAGGGGAAACCTAGGACTAAGGTAGATTACTTTGACAGACGTAAATTACCAGAACTAGAGCAAGAATCTTCAAGTCACTTAGGAAATATTTTGGTCGTTTCAACACTAAATCACTTCAAAATCCATTCACGGTTGCTCACACTCATTCCGCTACAAAATGATAAATGTCCAAATGGTTTAAAAAAATCAAAATATGAGAGGAAGAGTCGTCTAAAACAAATTCTGCGGTATACATGAGAATTTAAAATTTTTTTTAAGAAAAGAAAATCTCCAAAACGCATTTAGGAATAGGGTTTATCTGTTATGTGATGTTGTAACTCGTTTGATGTTTAGGCACTTTCAATGAGAAACAATATTATACATTATAGATTTTAATAGCTTCAAAATACATGCAAGCGACTAGTAATATCCCGTCTGCGCGATCTGTTTATGAAAGAAATTTGTATACTTGTAGTTTGTGACTTGAAAATTGGCCCCATAGTACCATGACCCGCACTGCTTAGCCTACTTGAAACCATGAACTTTCAACATTATAATATAGGTATCGTTTATCGCACACTACGCGGTTGTCCAAGTGCCAAATGTGTGTTTTGTATAAGTTTTAAATGTTTTGTATTTGGTTTGAATAAACAAATTTACTTATAAAATCTCTTAAAGTATTTTCAGTGGATAAAGTTAAAAAAAAAAAAAAAAAAACGCGGCAATTAATTTAATTACATTGCGGATCGCTGAGGCGAAATGGCCGCTAGGTTCGTGGCGGTCAGGGTACAGTCGCCGACTATACAAATTACAATAATATAATACGCATTTCGCGTTCAGCCGACACAAGTACAAGTATCGCGTTACAGTTGGTGTGAGCGAATGTGTGGTTGTGCTATACAATTCTGATTGGAATGTTTTAGTAATCATGTCTATGAACACGTGTTTAAAATATTCCGTCTTGAAAATATGACGTATACTTTTATCGTATAACAATAATAAAAAATAAGCGCTGCTGGTTGTAAAATGTGTAATTAATAATATGTAAAAATCTATGAATGGAGTGTTTAGGAAGAAATGTTTCGCCTTTCGCGTAGAATTATCTACGGTGACCATTTTGCACGCTCCAAATATTGCGTTCACATACGAGTGCATGTACTATAAAAATAATGTACTTTAATATAATAGCTGGTCGTGATTTAACAAGATGTTTGACAAATTACGACTCGCATTCAACGTGTACCTGTGTACCGGTCGTCCATCATTATCAATGCTAATAGTTGAACATAATTTCAACATTATCATTTTACTCGGTTTCCACTTTCGGTCACTATGATATTTTATAAGTATGTCATAAGTTCCTATATTATACTCGCCCACAGCTGCTAGCCGCAGTGTTTCACGCAACCGTCGATGATAAATAGGTGTTCTAGACAAAATGAGCTTTAGGAAACCGGGTACGTAATATTGTCAAGCTTAAGTCCGTCTTGTCAGTTTTGCTGTCGAGACTAATTTGAAATGAACTAAGAAAATGCTGAAATTTAGATACTAATCATTTAATTTATGTTTTCTTAGTGAAAAGATATTCAGTTTGTAATTACTTCGTGCAACGACATATTAAGCTGATTAATAGTCATACAAATATTAAATTTAATATCTTCAGTATTTAGTTAATAGTGTCGTATGTGAAAAATGTTAATTTTCAATAAGAATATTTTTGTATGAGTATTTCTTTCATTTGTGTGTTTGTTCACTATCACAGTGAACTATTTCGAATATCTACGCATAACGTTATACTTATAATGTAAAATCATAATAATTATATTATGTCCATAAACATGTGAAATGTACTAATGTAAACACTAAATAACGATGTTCGATATCCACAAAATTTAAGTGAGGCTTAAAACTTAATTACTATCAAACATGCACATAAAATCATCATTGTACCATCGTACAGTGTACGTATGCTAATTTGATTCAGATCAGTGAAACCACAATAGGTATTTAACAGACTAGAATCTTTTAACTAGAATAAAAAAAAATGTTTTAATATCATATTATCATTAATAAATTAAAATTATTATTGGAATGTATTCCAGAACATTATTACATAGGTACTGTATCTGATGTAAATGATGTACTTGTATTAAATACAAAATATGTTTATAGACAGGCTAATATTATTAGTTTATTAAGATTTATTTCTTTTGTAATTAATAATGTTTGTTGTAAATGGCAATGTGAAGAGTATAGTACCTACTTGTGGAGCCCATCATAATACTTAGTTGCCATGTTTGGCCAGACTTCTATTTTTTTTATAAATTTATAGTTACATTATTTATTTTTATTATTTAGTAATACATACCTATAGTGGAATACTGTTTTTAATATTTACACTGTATTTTAAAAATCTAAATCTATAAAATATGGTTCATTCCATTATTCATTTAAATCATTTATGAAAATGTGAAATAGTTTGCCTACAGCATTCATGATGTTGCTGTTTACATGTTACATTGAATTTAATATTTTTTTATTGTATGTAGTAATGAATCCTTTTATTTGCCACTTAAATGCATTGATAGCATAAGTTAATACAATATTAATTTAAAAAATCTGGATCAATCTAGGTTTGGGCACAATGATTAAAGTATTTGAAATATCATTAACAGTACCTATATTACAACCAGTGTTTAGACTAGAAAAGTAAAAATTTAAATATTTAAAATAATTTTATACGGTAAAATTTTGTTGTACGGTGATATTGCCGAATAGTATCTCGCTCATCGTTGCTGTTGCACATGAATGACGAAAATCATCACACTTCTATACATTGGATATACCTGTAGGTTTTCTGTAATAAGGTTGAAGATTGAATTCATCCTTTACTTCTGTATGATTTTGTCGGAAGTTGAGTTATCTTATTGTCGAGGTGCTGATAAAGGTTGTGTATTACACTGTTTTACTGCACTTGACTTGAGATTAGGTACATGGATTTTTTAACCATTTTTAAAATATTTTAACTTTTAAGCATTATAATACAAAATATAACTGTTCCAGTCAAAAATCACTCTTTATTAATAGTTTTAATAATATAAAAAATCCAAAATTAAAAATTTACATAATAAATAATATAAATGAAAAGTGTTTAAATAATAAAGGGTAAGTAATGTTGAGAATTTTCTAAATTTATTTCATTAATATGGGTTTTGTTGACATAATTTGGATCCATAAAATATATAAAAGTTCTTTGAAAAATAAGAATTGAGAGATGTAAATTTTGGTAACACAAAATTTAAAAATATAAATTAATTTTATTCAGGTATCTTTCAATGAATTATAAATCTTTTTTACAGTTATAATCCTTTACTTTAAAGTTTTAATGGGTCACATTATTCTAATAATCTAGAGACCACCATGTGTAATGAGAGCCATCCAGTTTGACTAGGGTGTAAAAGCTTGTGAATGGGTGTTGAACAAAACTCCCGAAAATTCCACAAATTGTGCGTTTTAAACTCATCGAAAAGAGAGTATATCTGGTGTGACCGATCGCACAGTTCGGGTAGCGATGCGGCATTTGGTAACAGTGACGACGATTTACGCACTGCGTTATCAGAACTAATGTTGCAAAATAAAATGCAGGTAGAACGCTTATTACAGGAACAAAACAAGCATTCAAAATTATCAACTCGGCTATGTCTGTTAACACGGAAAATTGTAATGGATATTTCGTTATGCCAGATTTTAACAACTCGTGGACTGAGTTTTCGGGACGTGAAGCAAGCCAAGAAGCTCGGCTGTGGATTAATTCGGTCGAAAGTGTTGCCAGGGTACATGGATGGCCAGAAAGTTTTAAAATGGAAATTGTTCGGACTAAATTAGTTGGCCCCTCACGCAAATATTGGCCGTACGTTCACGTCCTGGAGTTGCTTTGTCAACCAGTTTGAAAACACGTTTATCGGTCATACACTTGACACCGTCGATCAAGTCCGTATTATGTCTAAGTGAAAAATGAATGCATATTTGAATATTTTCACCACAAGTCTAGACTTTGTTGCGAAATTAGATTGTCGTTCCGCGAAGAAAAACGTCAGATCGTCGAGGGTCTATACTCTATACTCCCGTGATCTCTGTAATTATTTATTGGCACAAGACCAATTGAGCGAAAATGAACTTGTATATGATTTACGTGCATTCGATTCCATGTATGTTGCTCAAAATATTCGTTTTCGAGTGGCAGAGTATCCTAAGACCTCGAACTACGGCGGTAACCAAAGTAACAACAAAGCAGCTCAGCATCCGAAAACGAATTATCGGCCGGCAGCAGGAGAAGCGACCAAAGCTTAACCACCGGAAAAATCATCGAATACCCGTAATCAGAGAGACCTGTCTCAAGTCACGTATTTTAGTTGTAAAACAATTGGACAATTCGTGAATGTGTGCCCAACCCGTATCTGTCAAAAATGTCACAGCCTGGGTCACTCGGAACGGAATTGCCCTGACTTCTGGAATAGCCAGCAGAACGATGGAATTGGTGAGAATGTATCACTTTTAGAAAATTCACCCCAACGTGTAGGGTGAGGTTGGCAATACCACCATCCTACACCTCCGACGCAGCACTGTGTGTGTGTGTGTGTGTGTGTGTGTGTGTGTGTGTGTGCGTGAGTAGTCAGTTACGACGACACTTTTTGTTATGTACGTAAAATACGTTTAAAAAGGTGTGTTATACTTATGAGTTATGTTTTAGTTTATTATTCTATTATGTCAAATAAAGCTCTTTTAAATCGTATGTGTTGATTTATGTTGATTAATAATGGGTCGGCGTAAAAGTAACGCCGCCTACAACTTCAGAAGTGGGATTCATGGCAATGTTCATGTATGTACATGCCATGTGTGGAAATGATGCTGCAACTCTAGATAGAGTTATAGCATTTGGATCTTTGCCAGCTTTATCTTTGAGATCGTAAAGACCAATAAGTTCTCCTAGGGTTCTTTTAAAATTGTCTGTAGAGCCTAAATGCATCTTGGATACTTTATTCCCTCTCTCTATTGAAATAGCCACCATCAGTCCAATGTCAAACTGCCTTCTATCTTCATACTTCCTCATTCCATCAATCTTAACTGCCAGTCTCTTAGGATCAAAGCCCTGATAACTAAGATATGCACTTGCATTCTTTATATCCAGGCCATAGAAGTAAGAGACTCCATCCTTTTCTGTCAACCAATCCCCTGATATAATCTCCCCAATCAGAGCTTCCAAATCTGCTGAACCCTTACCTAGGTAATAAGCAGTTGCAGAAGCCACATCCTTACAAGCATTTTGACCTGATATGCCAGCTGGCTTTCGCAAGTCAAAATTAGGATCCATCACCCTAGTGTATCTGATCACAAATGTAAAATTCAAATAAACAACAGTTTTCTTCCTATAGGTTGTAATAATGCTTGTTTGATTTTATTGTTTGTGTTCGGAGGACAATACAAATGTATATCATCGAACCACGGCAATAAAGGCTTGTGCACAAGATTAGTGCCTGAACCACTGGCTTTACTTTTCTCTATTTTAGCTAACTCTAAATAATATGTTGAACGCAGTCTTAATTTTTTGGGTACCTCTTTAATTGTTAAATTTAATTCGGACGCGATAGCTTCCATAGATGAACTTCTTGCATCACGATTCCGATACTCCGGAATAAACATGTTCCACAGATTTTCGTGCTCGCGGTATAATTGCACGAATTTTAATGTGGTTTCTTCACTCCAACGGTTAGCCATTTTGATTTTCACTTTTCACAGTTTCACACACGTATACGATGTACTGTAACAAAATAATTTGTTTTACTGGCAATGCCATCTGCTGGTACGCCAGTGCCCACTGGCTTTCTCCAGTTTGCTGGCAGATTATGTTTATACGTTGCCAGCCGCTGGCATTCAGTAACTGGCGACTTCGACTGACATCGTGTAAATCAGCCTTAAGTAGAATCGTCTACGCGTCACGATGCCGTTTTCGGAACGTGTTTTTATATTTTATAATATCGTTTACATTTTGTTATAGTATATTATATATTGTTTTTATTTCATTAAAGTGTTTATGCACCATAATTGTGCCGTAATAGAACGCATTCTATGGATATTGATCGTAAGCGACTATCGTTTATTAATGGTAGGCATTACATTTGCATATAACTCGACTGCATCTGTTTTTTTCAAAATCATCAATCTTCTGTACTTTCAATTAAATTATAACTTATAGATTGTGACTGGCTAATATCATCGGCAGCCAAACGCGGATCCAGAATATATTTACGGGGTATATTTATCGATTGCCGAATCCTACAATTCACCTTTGTGGTAGAGTCTACTGGGGGGGGGGGAGGCTATCGCCCCCTGGCCCCTTTTGAATCTGCGCTTGTTGACAGGTTTTTGTGTAATTTCCGTCAATAGGTAGATTACCCAGTTGAATATTATATAAGATTTTTGAGGGTATTTTTGATATTTACCTTGTTCAATATAAAATAATTTTCGCGATATGACTCACCCAATGATAGTCAATCAATTCCTTGATTTTTTTATTTTACCACGTCGAATTTAACGTAAACCACCAATATTTCAGTTAATATAGAATAACTCGCGTCTTCATCAGCCGCCCTTTTATATAAAAAAAAGAATCCATATGGCTTACAGTGCTATTTTCTGGTTGCATTTAGATACACGTGATATAGATGTGTGACTGCTATAATGTTGTCATCGTATTCTCTCGAGAATATTTTACTGACATCATGGTTGCAAACTGCTAAGTTAAGGCTTGTTGACAATAACCAAAATTTTAAATACAAATTAAGTGGAGAAGCGAGGTTATAACAACATAAGCTTATATGTGGTATACATAAACTCATACTCCCTATAATGCTCACGACTTATCATACAAAAAGACTGTGAAAAGAAGAGTTTTATAACAGTATAAGAGGAGAGTTCTACTAATTATAATTAATAAATTTTTTTTAAATAAGTCCATAAATCCATTCATTCTATCTGAAACCACAAATACGATTGCTGAACTATCTTTCAGCGATAGCTCTTCAAGCCGTTTAAATCCAAAACTATATTTTGTAGTAGTGGCATCAATTTTTTTTGAATTCATATTGAACTGTAAATAATACAAAAGACAGTAATGAAATAATACTACGACGGGTAGAATGTTATAAAAATTAAATAAATCTACAAAATACTTACATAATATTACAAGTGCACCAGTGTCCAATCCACAAATGTAATTACTTAATATTCTTTCTTTCGTAGTTTTTTTCGTTTATTCAACAGCATAATTGGATTAACACATAATCCTAACACGCATCCACGGACATGGGCAAGAGGCTGGTGCGTACCAAATCAGCCAATGACATTGAGTCCTAAAGAGAAGCCAGTTATTAGGCAACCTCCCCATGGGAACAACAAGTCATTGACTGCAGATGGCCGTGACAACCTATGCCCATGTTCTACTCGTTAATTTTGAGCAACTATCTGCTGTAACATCCATATCCCATGCTACTTGTGTGCCGTCAACATGTCTGTGGTCTTGTCCACCAATTTTTACATCGCATTCTGGACACTTTGATAGCTCCATCGGTCTTCCACATTCAGTGTTACAATAAATGTGATCATTCACACACTTGCACCAATGGTCCTGAGCTCTAATACCTTCTTCTACAAAACTTGATGACAAAGCTACATGAATCATTTGTAATTCTTCATTGCTTAAGAAGTCTGGAAGTTCGTTTATTTTTTCTTGTATTTGCAGTGTCAAATGTTGTATTTCTTCGTCCAAACTAATTGTGTACCTCTTCCTTGTATTTGCAGTGTCAAATGTTGTATTTCTTCGTCCAAACTAATTGTGTACCTCTCCATGACATTAGCAAAGCCTCCATTCGATCTATTATCATTTTTACTTTATAAGTGTCAGCATTCATAGTAATTTCCAATTGAACTTTTGAATTGAATAAATTTGGATAAATGTTATTACAAACAATTTTTTACATGATATATATTTATACTTTATTGATTATTGACTTGTTTATGTTATAAAGTTGTTGCATTTCTATCCTTCATATATTTAAGGGCATGATTCTCGTACTTCCTAACCAAGTTACGTTGAGTTTGAATACTGCAATCATCAGATTCAATAGTTTTCAATAGCACCACTCTATTATTTTTATTAATTTGGGGCTCAAATGGCAAAACATCTTTTGATGGATAGAACTGTATTCTATTTTTTTTGCTTAATCCAGGAAAATATACCGCAGTTGTATTATCCTTAACATATTGGAACACTCCAGCCAATAATGGAAAATTATCACCATTGCAATTGACTAACCTTTCATGTGAACGGTTTGATAGTCTCTGTGGAGACTAAAGGTAAATTTAAAAAAATTAAATTAAAATCTATAAAAACTGCATATAAAAATGTATTACAAACAAAGTAGTATTTACATATCTCTACTTCATTTAATAATACTTACATTATCTGATTCTGTTGCAGACTCATTTTCAATGCTAAGATTGCCTATTTTAGAATTGAATTTATCATCAGCATTGGTAGAAACATTTGAAATAGGTGACTGTAATGTTGACTGGTCTTCTTTATGATAACTAGTAGATGGTCCACCTCTAAAAAACTGAAGTCAAAATCATATAATTAAAAACTATGTATTCACATATATGTACTTGATTAATTAATACTTACGTCAGGTGACGATGACCGGCTTAGTATTAGTCTAGTGTTATTAAATGGTAATAGTGTATTAATGCTTGGTGTCAAACTTTGTTCATTGATCTGCCAACCAAAATATTTTATTTAAGAATATGTATATTTTTATATATATAAATATGTACTTCATTTAATAATGCTTACGTTAGGTGACGATGACTGCCTTGGTATACCTACACTGTTATTCTTTTGTGATGGTGCATTATCACTTGGTGTCAAACTTTTAATTCGTTCATTGAACTGCCATCCAAAATATTTTATTTAAGAATATAACATATTTACATTTATGTACTTAATAAATTAATACTTACGTCAGATGATGTATCAGTGAAGGCTTCATTACTTAATTTTCTTTCTTTACTAGTTTTTTTTCGTTTATTCAACAGCACCTAAAAATATTTTAAAAAAGAATATGTATTTATATTTATGTACCTACATAAATATAAATACATAGAGATATGTAAATACTACTTTGTTTGTAATACATTTTTATATGCAGTTTTTATAGATTTTAATTTAATTTTTTTAAATTTACCTTTAGTCTCCACAGAGACTATCAAACCGTTCACAAGAAAGGTTAGTCAATTGCAATGGTGATAATTTTCCATTATTGGCTGGAGTGTTCCAATATGTTAAGGACAATACAACTGCGGTATATTTTCCTGGATTAAGCAAAAAAAATAGAATACAGTTCTATCCATCAAAAGATGTTTTGCCATTTGAGCCCCAAATTAATCAAAATAATAGAGTGGTGCTATTGAAAACTATTGAATCTGATGATTACAGTATTCAAAATCAACGTAACTTGGTTAGGAAGTACGAGAATCATGCCCTTAAATATATGAAGGATAGAAATGCAACAACTTGATAACATAAACAAGTCAATAATCAATAAAGTATACATATATATCATGTAAAAAATTGTTTAAATTAAAATTTATGTGAATTAAATTAAAATATATATTTTATCAATGAAAAGTATACCAGTATTATATATTATGTAGGTAAATTAATTATTTGTATATTAATCTATATTTGTTATTTGTAAATAAATATTAATAACGTAGTAATTACACTAATTCATAATTATTTTTATATTTATGTATGTAATATATAGAATGTTCAAATTTTATAGTTAAGGATTGAAAATTTAAAACAAGGTTGCACGTAAATTGGTTATATATAATTGGTTAATAAATGCTTTATTAATATGCATTTTTACAAATTTTTTTTTTTTACAACATTCAACATTCAAAATATTGATAGGTATAGGTATGTAATATATTATGTATAAAAAAAAACAATATTCCTTTGGTGTATGCAATGGCAAATATTTACCTTCTGAAGAATAAAAAAGAAACTTGAAATACTATTTAAATTTTATTATAAAATTAACATTCAATAATGTTTTTTTGTCACAATGATAAAAATTTAAAAAAGTTCAAAAGCAATTTTTCCGGTACAATAATATTAAAATTAATAATAAATAAGTATTTTTTCTCACAATTTACTAAATATTCTAAAATATGCAAAATGAAATTAATATTCTCTAACCTATGAAATACTCTCAAATATGCAAAAAAAAACTTTTTTCTATGAACTCAGAATTGAACAAATCATCCACATTTTTTACTCTCATAGGACTGCATAGAGTATAGACCCAGTAACGACATGTAAAAACATATAAATTCAGTCTTTAGTAATAAACTATTATGTCCTTATGGCTTGTATGTAATATGTAAATTTAAAGTTTAAAAAAAAAACAGTTAAAAATATGTGTCTCTATAAAAGTTATAATATTATCTTTATCAATAAATAAATATATTTAATATACAATGCATATGTATATCAAACATATTTAATATATATGTATATTAAAAAAGCGGGTAAGTTGCGTTTATAGCCGTAAGTTAGGTAATGAACATAATTTAGACTATTTAGAGGGAAAATAATCAGTAGGTAACTCTGTTTTATAAGCCATTATAAACATAAGGCTGATTATATTATAAGACAACTATTCGGTAAGCATTTGGTCACACTGCTTTTTCAGAAAATATAGAGGTTAATCAATTAAAATTTTAAGTATGGTTTTTGTTCGTTGGCCAGAGCCATTATTTTTCGTTTGACGTTTGCCCTACTTCACTGGCGTACATCATACATTATGTAAGTATTTATTTATTTTTTCTGTTCTTTTAAATGTCCGTCGGCGATAAAAACTCTCCCGATTAGCGATTGAATTAACAGTGAACAATTAAAATGTTTATACAAACAATATACATTATAATAACTTATGTCAAGACAATAACGTCAATAGTAAAAATACGACGATATTACGATAATAATGTTTCCTACTGTACAGCATCAACGCTTTATAAATTCACTTATTATACTTGGTTTGAATTTCAAAGTCTTAAGAACATTGTTGAATTTGTATTAATATTTTAAAATTGCAATTTCCCCTTCCCTTCTATGGCCATATTATCTCTATCTATCGCCAGTCATTTTCCCAACCTATGGCCAATGTAAAAATCTTTTCTATTTTAATTTAAATCTTCTACAGATAAGTCACCTTCAACTAATTTTTAATACTTGTTTCAAACTGGTAATTGTTTTAATGAGATAATCTACAAGATTTTCCCTGATAATAAGAGGCCTTCGCGACCACTAGAAACCCCGTCCTATCACAAAGCTAATTTATCAATATTGACCTATCCTCAATGTTGTTCTAGGGACATAGAACATTTGACTAGCTTTACTTATACTCATTCTTATATCGAAATGTATTCAAAAAGTTAGTGTTTGAGGTATATTAAAGATATTTATTATCATTAATAGCCTTTAATGCTAATTTAAATTTAGTATATAAATATGAAAACCTTTTTGGAGTAGTTTTTAGAGTTTTCCATTTAGTTGTTGCCATTTTAACAAACTAAATAAACAACTAAATAAATTAGTAAGTAAGCCTAGTGATTTGGAACACTATTTATTAAGTTATTACATGGCCATAGAAGGGAACATCTATGATCCGTTTATGGCCATTTGTATTTGCTTAAATATGGCCCTGACCGTATGCGGCGTCCTGTGGGCACTCGGCGGTTTAAGTGTACATGGGACACAATATTTAAATATTGGTTGTATTATTTCATTACTGTTTTTTGTATTATTTACAGTTCAATATGAATTCAAAAAAAATTGATGCCACTACTACAAAATATAGTTTTGGATTTAAACGGCTTGAAGAGCTATCGCTGAAAGATAGTTCAGCAATCGTATTTGTGGTTTCAGATAGAATGAATGGATTTATGGACTTATTTTAAAAAAAAAAAGAACCAGATTGGATTTTCTTGCTTATGAAAATTTCAGCTAAAATTTGTTCTACAGAATTAATACAAAACAAATTGTATTTACTCAGCGAAGTAATATGTAATGATTTTCTGGAACATCTAAAAATGTATATCCTAAGCACACCAAAGGAAAACAACCAAAAACGACAAGACAATATGAATAAATTCTATGAAGATTGTTTAGTTGTATATCAATCCATAACCATATTATTTCCAAAAGAAGAAAAAGCGAAGGAAATATTAATAAGTTGTAATAATGCCGTAAATTGCATTAAGAAGTACTATGATCATATTAAAATAAATGAAACTACTGTGGTTAAAATTAGTGAACTGCTACAAAACCTGAACGATTTCAATTTAAATAAAGAAAAATTAGTATTTGACAATATTGAACAGTTCAAGACTCCGCCTGAAAATTTTAGACAGCTATCTGTATATCCAACCTCAAGTGATTTTGAAAATGAAAAACCATTTTTACGACCTAATATCTCAAAGGGAGCTTTTGAAAATATAGAACACTATTTGGATGTACAGTTTCGTCTTTTACGTGAAGATTTTGTCGCTCCGCTAAGAGAAGGATTACAACGCCATAAAGCCTTACTAGATGATCAGTGTCAACTTCAATATAAAAAAAAAATAAACAATATAAGTATTTTTCACAATGTTGAGTTTGAAATTAAAAGTGACTGTGTTCCTTATAAAAATTGTTATGAGGTAAACTTTGACAAGATGAACAGATTAAGTATCAACTGGGACATGTCAAAAGAATTTAAGTTTGGTTCTTTACTGTTATTTTCTGAAAATAATTTTAGGACTTTTTTTATTGGTATTGTCTTACAGCGAAATATTGAATTTTTAAAACAAAGAAAGGTAATTGTCGAATTATTAGAAAACGAAAAACCTTTATTTAAGACAAACTTTACTATGATCGAAAGTAAAGTATTTTTTGAACCATATAAATGTTCAATGGAAGTTCTTAAAAATATGTATAGTCATAATTTTCCTATGGAAAAGTATATTATAAAAGCATGTAATGAGATACACTATCCAAATTACATTGGCGAGTTGTCTGAACCATACTATTATGATGACAAGACTACAAAAGAAGAGCTTGGACTTGATAGAATGCAATATACAGCATTTAGAGCAGCATTGACTCAAGAGTTTACAATAATTCAAGGGCCTCCTGGTACTGGAAAAACGTTCATTGGATTAAACATTTTGAAAGAAATTATAAATAATTTATATCGGATACCAATTCTCACTAAACCAATTTTAGTAGTGTGTTACACAAATCATGCTTTAGATCAATTTGTAGAAGGTATATTGAGTTTTACTAAGAAAGTTGTTCGAATTGGAGGTCAATCTAAATCCAAAATAGTTGATCATTACAACTTAAAGAACATAAATCACAGAAAATCTATTACAACTATTAAAGGTCTACAAAATACTGAAAATCGAATCAAAACAACCATGAACAATATGAAGTATTTTAAGGAATTTCATAAAGTAATGTCATACAATACTGGAATATTAGAATTATTATTGTTGAAAACCAGTATGCCTAAACAATATCATAATTTTTTTAAAACGTCCTCAGATCTTCTCATTTGGTTATTTCAAGATCAAAATTATTTTGGTGTTTTAGACCACACGAAGTATATAACTGAAATAGTCAATGAATTTAATACATTTAATAAAGTTTTTAATTCTGAAAATTTGTTGGAAATTGAAAGAGAAGTGAATGAAGATGTACATCATATTCAATATATTCAAAAAGATATTGTTATTTATACTATAACTTTAGATGAAATTGAGTATATTTGTAAAGAACTCGAAGATGATAAGTATCACCTATTTCAGTCATATTATAAGTTAGGTATAATGCAAAATATGATTGATTATTTCAAACATATGTTAAATTTGTCTGAAGCGGGTACAGTTGTTATACCTACTTCTATTAAAGATTTAAGTCAGTTAAGTATGAAACAACGGTGGACTTTATATTTCCGCTGGGAGAAAAAAATAGAAGAGATGCTTGATGAAAAATTATTGCATTATAAACAATTGTATACTCAAGCTTATAACCAATATGCTGAGTTAAGAGAGTTGCAAAATATAGAATTACTGAAGGATATGCATGTTGTAGCATTAACTACTACCGGTGCTGCAAAACACAGAATACTGCTGGAAGGATTACAATCACCAATTGGTATGATATAAGATTTTAAATTATTTTTATTTTTATATAATAATAAATAGTATGATTTCAATTTTAGTTGTTGTTGAAGAAGCTGCTGAAGTTTTGGAAGCGCATATATTGACTTCTTTAACAAGTCATTGTCAACAACTAATATTGATAGGTATATTTTATTATTTACCTTAACAGAACAACAATAATGAAAATAATGGTAATTGTTTATTGTTTTTAATTTTAAAGGTGATCATAAACAACTATGTCCTAGTAATGCAGATTACAAGTTGGCAAAAGATTTTAATTTGAATATTTCATTATTTGAACGTATGGTTAATAATAATGTACCTTATTGCATGCTGGGCGAACAACATAGAATGCGCCCTGAAATAGCTTCCATAATAACTCCATCAATATACAGTGATTTGAGAAACCATATGTCTGTTTACAATAGTGAACACATTCGTGGTATAACCAAAGATGTGTTCTTTCTAAATCACAATGTATATGAAAAAGAAGTATGTTATATTTCTGAATGTTTATCATCATCTAGATATAACTCGACTAATCTAATTTGTTTGGTTGACACAGGTACACGAAATTTCAAGCAAAAGTAATGTTCATGAAGCTGAATTTTTAATTATGTTTGCCAAGCATTTAATTTTACAAGGTTATAAAACTGATCAAGTGACAATATTAACAACTTACAGTGGTCAAATGTTTCTAATTCGTTCAGTAAGTTATCATTAGAGCCCGGATTTAAATGCATTTCCATGTTTTTTTCTGAACAGCCCAAAAACTATAAAAATATAAAGTTTTATTTTGCATATTTTGTCATTCTTTGAAATGTATTGCATATTTCTGTATTTTACGATTTTCATTGCATGTATACGGTTTTTAAATGCATAATATGTAATGAAAAAATAAAAATAATGAAAATAGGACTTTTTTTAATAGATTTTTTACATATTTTTTTATTTTATAGGATATATTTCTATAAAATAAGAGCATAAATGCGTATTTTATAGTGTATATTTCTGAGGTTTTTAGAGCATAATATAATTTGGGCCCTTGTAACTCTTTTAACAAATTTTTATGACTTGTTTCATTCATATTTTTGTTGAAATTTTAAAGTATTAGTAATTTATTTTCAGTTACAAAAAAAGCATTCAATATTAAAATACATGAAAATTACTGTGGTAGATAATTACCAAGGAGAAGAAAGTGATATAATATTACTTTCACTCGTTAGAAGTAATAAAACTGGAAATATAGGATTTTTGAAAACTGAGAACAGAATATGTGTTGCATTGTCCAGAGCTAAATATGGACTTTATATAATGGGTAACATGGACAATTTGTACAAATCTAGTAATTTATGGAAAAAAATAAAAGAAACATTAGTTGCTCAGGATTCATATGGTAAATATACAGTTTGGTAATATTTTTATTTGATTTCACATTTTCTATTAATTTTTTTAAGGTGATGAATTGACCTTAGAATGTTTTAGACATTCTGGTGTTATGACGAAGGTTTCAAAGAGTGAAGATTTCAATATTATTAGGGAAGGTGGTTGCACCATGATATGTAGATCATTGAAACCATGTGGTCATTATTGTACAATTAAATGTCATAGTTATGATCGTGAACATTTGGAATTGAAATGCAGAGAGCCTTGTAACAAGTAAAATGTTTAATGATTGCATTTATAATTATTTTCTAAAGATATTTTAATATATTTCTGTGTACTAATGTTTCATAGGTTATGCAATAATAATCACCCATGTACAAAAAAATGTTTTATGGCGTGTGGAAAATGCACTACGCCAATGATAAAAAAGTTACCGTGTGGTCACCAGCAATCAGTACCCTGTTTTGTTGATATTCTTAAATATCCATGTGAAGAAATGGTTGGGCTTATATTAATTACTTTTAATAGTATCATTGTTTGTATTTAATTATCAATACTAAATTTAGGTAGAATCAGTCATACCAGAATGTGGTCATACCATTGTAAAAAAATGTTGTGACCCAAAACCGAACTGTAACAATAAATGTTTAGTTCGGTTACTTTGCGGTCATGCTTGTGAACAAAATTGTCATAAAAACAACGATCCAGAACATGAGAAGGTAATTCTAATTTTAAACATGTTTTAAATTATAATATACAGTAATAATTTTGTTATTTATTAATTTATCCACAGTATAAATGCTTAAAACCCTGTGAGAAACTCAACAAAAGATGCTCATTAAATCACAAATGTCTAATGATGTGTTATGAAGATTGTGCATTTTGTACTATTATAATTCCAAGAATTTTACCTTGTGGACACATACAGAATAATATCCCATGCTTTAAACCAATTAAACCATGTGAATATCAAGTATGTTAATTGTAAAGAATTTTATAGTGTCAAATTTGTTTTATTAACTTAACATAATTTTCAGGTTAAAAAAATCATACCCGACTGTGGACATTCAATAGCATTAAAATGTAAAACTGAACCTCAACGTAAACATTGCAATATGAAATGTGAGAGAGTCTTAGTTTGTGGCCACAAATGTCAAAATATGTGTGCAAAAAATTGTACGGATAAACTTTGTGAAGAAATTGTTTATCAAAGCAACGACGAACTTGCTTGTGGGCACAAAGGAGTATATGTTCTATGTTGTGACAAAAATAAAGGTAATATTCAATATTATTGATTTTTTTTTTAACTAGTAGTTGTATTACACTTAATAATTGTTTTCAATTTTACAATTTTTTATATAAGCATTTAAAGTTAGAATTTTGACAAAATTTATCAAATTTAAAATGTAATAATTAATTATTTTGTAGTTAAAAATTTATAGAATGTTCAAATTTTATAGTTAAGGATTGAAAATTTAAAACAAGGTTGCACGTAAATTGGTTATATATAAATTACTTTATTCACAATAATATCATCATATAATAAATTTACTTTGTAATATCATACACAAATATGTATTTAAGTATCTCTTAGGTCACCCCTAAACCTTTAATCATTGGCTTCTGAATTATTAAACAAAAATAAAATATTTTAGAATTCAGTCTGGACTCTCAATATCTACTTGATAAATGCCTTGGGAAGTGTTTACAAAAATTGAATTGTAACGATAAATGTTCGGGCTTGTGTGGAGAATGTAAACAAGGTCGTTTACATGTACCTTGCAAAGAAATTTGCAACAAGATAAACATTTGTAATCATATGTATGTATCTTTTTACTAAATGTTCTTGAATAAATCAATTTTCTTATATTTATTCATTTTTACAGATGTAAATCGCCCTGTAAAGAACAGTGTCCACCTTGTAATCAGAAATGCAACTATTCTTGTGTCCATTCAAAATGCACTAACCGGTGTAGCAATCCGTGTGTATTGTGCATGGTAATTACCAATAAATTTAAACAGTATGGATGTTGTTTTCCATAATCTGTAGTGAATTTTATGCTGATAATTTTGTAGTTGCGAATAAATCATCTAAAATAATTTAATCATTTTTTTTTTTATTTAATTAACAGGAAGAATGCAATTGGAAGTGTCCACATTTGAAATGCACTAAAAAATGTGGTGAAATATGTGATCGAGAACCTTGTTATGAGCCTTGCATGTTAACGTTGAAATGCGGACATGAATGTATTGGTTTTTGTGGTGAACCGTGTCCTCAATGCCGCATTTGTCACAAAGATGAAGTAACTACAATAATATTTGGCAATGAAGATGACCAAAACGCAAGGTAAATCAGATAGAATTAAAATGAGACATTTGAAAAAAATATTAAGAGTTTACGGAGAGCGACTACATTTTATAGAACTAATAATATTCTATGTGAATCAGCTGCAATTTTCTGTATATTAATGTTGATGTGATATTTTTTAGGTTTGTTTATTTGGAAGATTGTTCACACTCGATAGAATCTAAAGCCTTAACAAAATGGATTGAGCAAAATAATTTTGAAATACATTTGAAACTGTGTCCGTTATGTCAGACACCAATTTTAAATACACAACGTTTCATGAATCAAATAAAAATTATAATGGCAGATTTATCAAAAATAAAAGAAAAAAAGTATGGAAAACCAGCTGATCTTCGCAGACACACCATTAAAACGATGAATTCATTAAAAATTACGAATGCTCAGTTTTCTGAACTGTATATTGGTGATAGAGATGAAAGGTATAAAAGTATCAAACATCTATGGGATAAATGGTGTAATCCATTATTGCGTTTATGGAATTCTCCAAACAGTAAACGTTCAAAATTTTTTTTACAAGCAAATGATATTGAAAGATATAATTTTGTGATTGATTTATTCAAAAATATTGCAAGCTTTAAAAATAGAATCAAATCAATTGGTCGTGGCCTGAGAATGGAAACAATTGTTAATCACTTTGTTTGGTTGCTTTCTGTGGTTTTTAATAATGCTAAACAGTTGTCTAACCAACAAAAAATTGATATAAGCATGGAGATGGCGCGAGGTGCTAGGATTGTAAGTTTATTTGAAATCATGTCCAATTCAAAAGTTCAATTGGAAATTACTATGAATGCTGACACTAATGAAGTAAAAATAATAATAGATCGAATGGAGGCTTTGCTAATGTCATGGAAGAGGTACACAATTAGTTTGGACGAAGAAATACAACATTTGACACTGCAAATACAAGAAAAAATAAACGAACTTCCAGACTTCTTAAGCAATGAAGAATTACAAATGATTCATGTAGCTATGTCATCAAGTTTTGTAGAAGGTATTAGATCTCAGGGCCATTGGTGCAAGTGTGTGAATGGTCACATTTATTGTATCACTGAATGTGGAAGACCGATGGAGCTATCAAAGTGTCCAGAATGCTATGAAAAAATTGGCGGACAAGACCACAGACATGTTGACGGCACACAAGTAGCATGGGATATGGATGTAATACAATAATATCATATAATGTATAATAAAAAAAGATCAATTGGATAAAAATTTTATTATTTAATTAATATTTATTTTTTTTCTGACTATATATCTTTTGATGTAATGTGACACTAAGCTAAAAGATAGTATGTCGTCAAAATAATGTGTAGTGATAACGTAGGATCTTGCCCATGAGTAGTCAATTTAAATAACTACACTACCAATACAAATTATTCAAACTATTACCTAGTCTACGATTCAAATGGTTCAATTGATATTATTTGACCACAGACATGTTGACGGCACACAAGTAGCATGGGATATGGATGTTACAGCAGATAGTTACTCAAAATTAACGAGTTAGACATGGGCAAAGGTTGTCACGGCCATCTGCAGTCAATGACTTGTTCCCATGGGGAGGTTGCCTAATAACTGGCTTCTCTTTAGGACTCAATGTCATTGGCTGATTTGGTACGCACCAGCCTCTTGCCCATGTCCGTGGATGCGTGTTAGGATTATTAAATATTTTGGTTGGCAGATCAATGAACAAATTAGAAGTTTGACACCAAGCATTAATACACTATTACCATTTAATAACACTAGACAAATACTAAGCCGGTCATCATCACCTGACGTAAGTATTAATTAATCAAGTACATATATGTGAATACATAGTTTTTAATTATATGATTTTGACTTCAGTTTTTTAGAGGTGGACCATCTACTAGTTATCATAAAGAAGACCAGTCAACAACTTGATAACATAAACAAGTCAATAATCAATAAAGTATAAATATATATCATGTAAAAAATTGTTTAAATTAAAATTTATGTGAATTTAATTAAAATATATATTTTATTAATGAAAAGTATACCAGTATTATTTATTATGTAGGTAAATTAATTATTTGTATATTAATCTATATTTGTTATTTGTAAATAAATATTAATAACGTAGTAATTACACTAATTCATAATTTCTTTTATATTTATGTATGTAATATATGTATTATTCTTTAAATTATTTAATTATAAATAAAGACCGGATTTATATTACTCCATTATGGTACTCCAAGCCCCAAGGTACATACCATTAGAAGTGTTCATTATACAAAAAGGATATTTGTAAATATGAATTTTTATTATAATGACTACCAGTGTACCTTGCAAGGTACAACCTTATAATATTTTTTTTATAACTCGTTTTTCAAATATCCATGAAAACCTAATTTCTTTAATATTGCACTTATCGTCCTGATTTTTTTTTTAAATGTTCGAGATGCTATCCTTAGTCATATTATACAGTTGGAAAAGGTCCATCAACCCTAAATCCGAATCAGTAGGGTGAAATCTATGTTATTTGGGATCGTCAAAACATATCATTTTACGAAGCAATTTAAAAAAAAAATAATAAATGTACTATGACAAATAATATATGTACATATTCAGCACATACTGGTCTATCAGAAAAAGTTATGCTCATAAATTTTAGGTAAAAAACAAAATAGAAATAGCCTTACGTACAAAAAAAAAAAAAAAACCGCTTAAACGATGAAAATATACTGAATAATTTATGATTAATGCATGATTTTCTGGAAATGTTTTTTTAGCTAAGCTAAGGTTTGCATATCAAACGATTCAACGTGTAATTATCTATCAGAAAAGTATAACTTCATAGAGTTTGGTTGTGTATTATAGGTTTTTTACTACATATGGTTCGCAAAATTATGAAATAACGTATTTGCAGCTATACGTAAGCAGCCTGGACGTTTTTCAAATATCCATGAAAACCTAATTTCTTTAATAGTGCACTAATTGACCTGATTTTTTTTTTAAAATATTCTAGATGCTATCCTTAGTCATATTTTACAGTTGGAAAAGGTCCATCAACCCTAAATCCGAATCAGTAGGGTGAAATCTATGTTATTTGGGATCGTCAAAACATATCATTTTACGAAGCAATTTAAAAAAAAAATAATAAATGTACTATGAAAAATAATATATGTAAATATTCAGCACATACTGGTCTATCAGAAAAAGTTATGCTCATAAATTTTAGGTAAAAAACAAAATAGAAATAGCCTTACGTACAAAAAAAAAAAAAAACCGCTTAAACGATGAAAATATACTGAATAATTTATGATTAATGCATGATTTTCTGGAAATGTTTTTTTAGCTAAGCTAAGGTTTGCATATCAAACGATTCAACGTGTAATTATCTATCAGAAAAGTATAACTTCATAGAGTTTGGTTGTGTATTATAGGTTTTTTACTACATATGGTTCGCAAAATTATGAAATAACGTATTTGCAGCTATACGTAAGCAGCCTGGACGTTTTTCAAATATCCATGAAAACCTAATTTCTTTAATAGTGCACTAATTGACCTGATTTTTTTCTTTTTAAAATATTCTAGATGGTATCCTTAGTCATATTTTACAGTTGGAAAATGTCCATCAATCCTAAAACCGAATCAGTGGGATGAAATCTATGATATTTGGGATCGTCAAAACATATCATTTTACGAAGCAATTTAAAAAAAAAATAATAAATGTACTATGAAAAATAATATATGTAAATATTCAGCACATACTGGTCTATCATAAAAAGTTATGCTCATAAATTTTAGGTAAAAAACAAAATAGAAATAGCCTTACGTACAAAAAAAAAAAAAACCGCTTAAACGATGAAAATATACTGAATAATTTATGATTAATGCATGATTTTCTTGAAATGTTTTTTTAGCTAAGCTAAGGTTTGCATATCAAACGATTCAACGTGTAATTATCTATCAGAAAAGTATAACTTCATAGAGTTTGGTTGTGTATTATAGGTTTTTTACTACATATGGTTCGCAAAATTACGAAATAACGTATTTGCAGCTATACGTAAGCAGCCTGGACGTTTTTCAAATATCCATGAAAACCTAATTTCTTTAATAGTGCACTAATTGACCTGATTTTTTTTTTAAAATATTCTAGATGCTATCCTTAGTCATATTATACAGTTGGAAAAGGTCCATCAACCCTAAATCCGAATCAGTAGGGTGAAATCTATGTTATTTGGGATCGTCAAAACATATCATTTTACGAAGCAATTTAAAAAAAAAATAATAAATGTACTATGACAAATAATATATGTACATATTCAGCACATACTGGTCTATCAGAAAAAGTTATGCTCATAAATTTTAGGTAAAAAACAAAATAGAAATAGCCTTACGTACAAAAAAAAAAAAAAACCGCTTAAACGATGAAAATATACTGAATAATTTATGATTAATGCATGATTTTCTGGAAATGTTTTTTTAGCTAAGCTAAGGTTTGCATATCAAACGATTCAACGTGTAATTATCTATCAGAAAAGTATAACTTCATAGAGTTTGGTTGTGTATTATAGGTTTTTGACTACATATGGTTCGCAAAATTATGAAATAACGTATTTGCAGCTATACGTAAGCAGCCTGGACGTTTTTCAAATATCCATGAAAACCTAATTTCTTTAATAGTGCACTAATTGACCTGATTTTTTTCTTTTTAAAATATTCTAGATGGTATCCTTAGTCATATTTTACAGTTGGAAAAGGTCCATCAACCCTAAATCCGAATCAGTAGGGTGAAATCTATGTTATTTGGGATCGTCAAAACATATCATTTTACGAAGCAATTTAAAAAAAAAATAATAAATGTACTATGACAAATAATATATGTACATATTCAGCACATACTGGTCTATCAGAAAAAGTTATGCTCATAAATTTTAGGTAAAAAACAAAATAGAAATAGCCTTACGTACAAAAAAAAAAAAAAAACCGCTTAAACGATGAAAATATACTGAATAATTTATGATTAATGCATGATTTTCTGGAAATGTTTTTTTAGCTAAGCTAAGGTTTGCATATCAAACGATTCAACGTGTAATTATCTATCAGAAAAGTATAACTTCATAGAGTTTGGTTGTGTATTATAGGTTTTTTACTACATATGGTTCGCAAAATTATGAAATAACGTATTTGCAGCTATACGTAAGCAGCCTGGACGTTTTTCAAATATCCATGAAAACCTAATTTCTTTAATAGTGCACTAATTGACCTGATTTTTTTTTTAAAATATTCTAGATGCTATCCTTAGTCATATTATATAGTTGGAAAAGGTCCATCAACCCTAAATCCGAATCAGTAGGGTGAAATCTATGTTATTTGGGATCGTCAAAACATATCATTTTACGAAGCAATTTAAAAAAAAAATAATAAATGTACTATGACAAATAATATATGTACATATTCAGCACATACTGGTCTATCAGAAAAAGTTATGCTCATAAATTTTAGGTAAAAAACAAAATAGAAATAGCCTTACGTACAAAAAAAAAAAAAAAACCGCTTAAACGATGAAAATATACTGAATAATTTATGATTAATGCATGATTTTCTGGAAATGTTTTTTTAGCTAAGCTAAGGTTTGCATATCAAACGATTCAACGTGTAATTATCTATCAGAAAAGTATAACTTCATAGAGTTTGGTTGTGTATTATAGGTTTTTTACTACATATGGTTCGCAAAATTATGAAATAACGTATTTGCAGCTATACGTAAGCAGCCTGGACGTTTTTCAAATATCCATGAAAACCTAATTTCTTTAATAGTGCACTAATTGACCTGATTTTTTTTTTAAAATATTCTAGATGCTATCCTTAGTCATATTTTACAGTTGGAAAAGGTCCATCAACCCTAAATCCGAATCAGTAGGGTGAAATCTATGTTATTTGGGATCGTCAAAACATATCATTTTACGAAGCAATTTAAAAAAAAAATAATAAATGTACTATGACAAATAATATATGTACATATTCAGCACATACTGGTCTATCAGAAAAAGTTATGCTCATAAATTTTAGGTAAAAAACAAAATAGAAATAGCCTTACGTACAAAAAAAAAAAAAAACCGCTTAAACGATGAAAATATACTGAATAATTTATGATTAATGCATGATTTTCTGGAAATGTTTTTTTAGCTAAGCTAAGGTTTGCATATCAAACGATTCAACGTGTAATTATCTATCAGAAAAGTATAACTTCATAGAGTTTGGTTGTGTATTATAGGTTTTTTACTACATATGGTTCGCAAAATTATGAAATAACGTATTTGCAGCTATACGTAAGCAGCCTGGACGTTTTTCAAATATCCATGAAAACCTAATTTCTTTAATAGTGCACTAATTGACCTGATTTTTTTTTTAAAATATTCTAGATGCTATCCTTAGTCATATTTTACAGTTGGAAAAGGTCCATCAACCCTAAATCCGAATCAGTAGGGTGAAATCTATGTTATTTGGGATCGTCAAAACATATCATTTTACGAAGCAATTTAAAAAAAAAATAATAAATGTACTATGACAAATAATATATGTACATATTCAGCACATACTGGTCTATCAGAAAAAGTTATGCTCATAAATTTTAGGTAAAAAACAAAATAGAAATAGCCTTACGTACAAAAAAAAAAAAAAAACCGCTTAAACGATGAAAATATACTGAATAATTTATGATTAATGCATGATTTTCTGGAAATGTTTTTTTAGCTAAGCTAAGGTTTGCATATCAAACGATTCAACGTGTAATTATCTATCAGAAAAGTATAACTTCATAGAGTTTGGTTGTGTATTATAGGTTTTTTACTACATATGGTTCGCAAAATTATGAAATAACGTATTTGCAGCTATACGTAAGCAGCCTGGACGTTTTTCAAATATCCATGAAAACCTAATTTCTTTAATAGTGCACTAATTGACCTGATTTTTTTCTTTTTAAAATATTCTAGATGGTATCCTTAGTCATATTTTACAGTTGGAAAATGTCCATCAATCCTAAAACCGAATCAGTGGGATGAAATCTATGATATTTGGGATCGTCAAAACATATCATTTTACGAAGCAATTTAAAAAAAAAATAATAAATGTACTATGAAAAATAATATATGTAAATATTCAGCACATACTGGTCTATCATAAAAAGTTATGCTCATAAATTTTAGGTAAAAAACAAAATAGAAATAGCCTTACGTACAAAAAAAAAAAAAAACCGCTTAAACGATGAAAATATACTGAATAATTTATGATTAATGCATGATTTTCTTGAAATGTTTTTTTAGCTAAGCTAAGGTTTGCATATCAAACGATTCAACGTGTAATTATCTATCAGAAAAGTATAACTTCATAGAGTTTGGTTGTGTATTATAGGTTTTTTACTACATATGGTTCGCAAAATTATGAAATAACGTATTTGCAGCTATACGTAAGCAGCCTGGACGTTTTTCAAATATCCATGAAAACCTAATTTCTTTAATAGTGCACTAATTGACCTGATTTTTTTCTTTTTAAAATATTCTAGATGGTATCCTTAGTCATATTATATAGTTGGAAAAGGTCCATCAACCCTAAATCCGAATCAGTAGGGTGAAATCTATGTTATTTGGGATCGTCAAAACATATCATTTTACGAAGCAATTTAAAAAAAAAATAATAAATGTACTATGACAAATAATATATGTACATATTCAGCACATACTGGTCTATCAGAAAAAGTTATGCTCATAAATTTTAGTATATTTTCATCGTTTAAGCGGTTTTTTTTTTTTTTTTGTACGTAAGGCTATTTCTATTTTGTTTTTTACCTAAAATTTATGAGCATAACTTTTTCTGATAGACCAGTATGTGCTGAATATGTACATATATTATTTGTCATAGTACATTTATTATTTTTTTTTTAAATTGCTTCGTAAAATGATATGTTTTGACGATCCCAAATAACATAGATTTCACCCTACTGATTCGGATTTAGGGTTGATGGACCTTTTCCAACTGTATAATATGACTAAGGATAGCATCTAGAATATTTTAAAAAAAAAATCAGGTCAATTAGTGCACTATTAAAGAAATTAGGTTTTCATGGATATTTGAAAAACGTCCAGGCTGCTTACGTATAGCTGCAAATACGTTATTTCGTAATTTTGCGAACCATATGTAGTAAAAAACCTATAATACACAACCAAACTCTATGAAGTTATACTTTTCTGATAGATAATTACACGTTGAATCGTTTGATATGCAAACCTTAGCTTAGCTAAAAAAACATTTCAAGAAAATCATGCATTAATCATAAATTATTCAGTATATTTTCATCGTTTAAGCGGTTTTTTTTTTTTTTTTGTACGTAAGGCTATTTCTATTTTGTTTTTTACCTAAAATTTATGAGCATAACTTTTTATGATAGACCAGTATGTGCTGAATATTTACATATATTATTTTTCATAGTACATTTATTATTTTTTTTTTAAATTGCTTCGTAAAATGATATGTTTTGACGATCCCAAATATCATAGATTTCATCCCACTGATTCGGTTTTAGGATTGATGGACATTTTCCAACTGTAAAATATGACTAAGGATACCATCTAGAATATTTTAAAAAGAAAAAAATCAGGTCAATTAGTGCACTATTAAAGAAATTAGGTTTTCATGGATATTTGAAAAACGTCCAGTTGATATGTTTGAGACGGTAGTATACAAAAATGTCCACGGTAAAAATGTCCGAAACCAATAATGTCCTTGGTAAAATTTAGTTAAAATTGAGCAAACAGATATAGGACAACCTCCGGCAAAAAAAAGAAAAATGTATATTAATATGCAAGAAAAATTAAAAAAAAATATGCGAAGAGTATAATATTAAAGAAAGAAGTATAGAAAACTTTTTAAAATGTATATCGTTGACATTCATAAATTTTAATTAGGCAATAATTATCTGGTTTTTTTTTTGGACATTTTTATAATCAATTTTTTTATTTATTTTTATATTCATTAACGAAAGAATTATTAATTATTATTAATTATTTTTTTAAATATTATAATCAATGTTGTATAAATACACTTTTCATATCCGACTACCGCAATAATGAAATAATTGTTTATTTTTTTTAAAAATATTATTATAATCAATGTTGTAAGTATTTTTAACGAGGTCGTTTACTTAGTTTATTTTGGACAATTTTACCATGGACATTTTTGGTTTTGAACAATTTTACCATGGACATTTTTGGTTTTGAACAATTTTACCATGGACATTTTTACCTAGATTCGTTTGAGACTTAGTTATTAGTAACCAAAATTGTAATTTAC
This sequence comes from Rhopalosiphum padi, assembly GCF_020882245.1. NCBI lineage: Eukaryota > Metazoa > Arthropoda > Insecta > Hemiptera > Aphididae > Rhopalosiphum > Rhopalosiphum padi. Next base: position 57,934,268 of record NC_083599.1, read on the forward strand.
ATTACAATCCTCTTAATACCTAATCTACTTAGTACCTAATATTGTGACATAATACCTACCTAAGAATGTCAAAGAGAGACTGATTAATTGTTTAATTAATTAATTATTTTATACTATTTTGTTTTAAAAAGTTATTTATTTACTAATTGTTAAACTATTAACTATTTAATAACTCCTAAAGTCCTAACTAAGACTGTCAAAGAGAGACTGAGTAATGGTATAATTAATTGTGTTATACCTATTGTTTATTTTTAAAAATTGTATAATAAAGTTTGTTTTGTTTTAATGAAAAACATAATTGTATATTATTACAAAAAAACCTGATCGTATAAAAATCCTATCTAAGTCACCCCGCTGTATATTTTATGCAATAACTTTAAACTACTTTTTTAGTTTTTTAAAATATTACTTAACCTAATTAAAGGCAAAATAGAACTTGAAGTAACGATACCATTTTTAGATTTTTATTTATAAGTATACAAAAGTTATGAGTAATAATGTGCAAAAAAAGTTGTAAACATTATCAAAGTCACCCCAAACTACGGTATATAAGTTTTATAACAATAAAAAAGTAAAAAATATATGTTACATTTCTCTCTGTATATGGTGCAGTTTAATATTTTTTTCTTTGTTTATAATTTTTCAACAACCTGTGGAAATAAAGGTTCAATATGCACATATTTTTAAAGGTAACAACTTACTCTACTAATTGAAAGTGTAAACAGTTCAAAAAAATTTGTATTTTAGCCGAAATAAATAATTTTATGAAGACTATTACAATATTCTGCCTTTAGATCTCTTTTCACAAGAAAAAATTTAAAATTGGTTCGATAAGTTTACAACCCTTATTAAATAATTTTTGAAAATTTGCAGTGGCGTAATTTCGAATTGGTTCTGGGATGGGATTGAGATTTGAGATATAAGTTCATACTATCGTTCTAGTAGTTCTATGCCCCCCCACACTACCCTTGACCATTGAATCTCATGGATCACAATTTTATATTAATTTATTATTATAAATTAAACGAGGTAAATGGTATAATTATGATTTTCAAAGACAATAAAGTAAACAATTAAATTAAATTAAATATATTTTTCATAAATTATTATATCAAGTCAATTTTCCTTTTTGTTTTTTTCTCCAAAATATCTAGTAAGTCATCGGGATTCAACTTAATGTCCGGATGCACTGATAACATCGTAAGTCCATTCAAGCGTTCCTATTAAGATTTAAGTTAGTAAAAGTTCATAATTATTATGTTATTATATTATGTATTATGTAAAATTAACAAAATTATTTTTGATTTAACAAACTGTTATTATTTCTACACAACACATTGTAAGGAAGAAACATATTAATAATAATTATTATTACAAACATCCCTAATGTTACTTGGATATGCGGTCTACGTCTACAAATTATTATGTAGACCCTATAGTAAAGTACACATACCTACCTATAATACACAGTGATAGTAGTACGCAGTGCGTAAATAAATAAGTAAATTCAAATAATATTAAAATATTATAATTATTTGTATATACAAAAAAAACTAATTAAGCAAATTAATAATACATATATAATACACAATGTCATAATTCAGCAATCTGTTAAATATTCTAGGGATACCAATTGCGAAGCTGTAAGATGGATAGTTTTTTTTACGAATTTTTAAAATTAATAATATATCATGTAATAGACAATCAGATAACCTAAAATTTAAGTCCAAGTACCCCGACTTACTCAAATTCCTAAATGATACTAAACTACACACTGCAAAAATCTTGAATTATATATATATGTGTGTTTATTACCCTTTATTTTACTTTGTAACTATAAGTTATAATATTGTAAAACATTTCCTTAATTATTGGAATAATTAAGCTAAGTTTCTTGTAGGTAGCCAATAAAAAAAAAATGGTTTCTCCCTCAATCGTGCCAAAATAACGTAATTATTCATTATTATTTCATTATTATCAACCCGTTCAACGGGCTATGGTAGTCGATAGTTGCACTAGCGAAAAACAGCATTTATTCTAATAATGTAACCACTGGCGACTATCAGCTAAAAATTTTATCTTGTGAACCTACTGGTTTCCTATTATCGAATGACTGCTGCGGTGGTCATAATATAATATGCCAGTCAACGCGTTGTATAAAAAAAAAAAAAAAACGTACACGTATAACCCATCACGGCATGTCAGAAATTGAACGAATAGATGTGACCTATAGGGGTATAACAAAGCGAGACGAAACCAGAGTCACTCGAAATACAAAACACAAAATATGATATCGGTTGCTGTGTATAATGGAAATTTGGCGAGTTTTCCGATCGATCGCCGTCCGCATATTTTGACACCCGCGGTTTACGTCATATAATACAATATACACAGAATATATTAATATATTATTATAATTATATACAGATATTTATTCTGTGATTCGCGTCACATTATGTGATTAAATCACTTTTGTTGTATTTGTCGCTACTCCTCTCTGCGTTTCGCGTAATAATAATGTACGGAGACCAAACACTCGTTTTAACGCGCACCGGGTACCTTTATATTACATGTATAGTACGTAGGTCCGCGGCGGTGCACCGTAGGGGGTTAGAAAAGATCGTTTCATTTTTATATCCTATACTACGTCATATTTTTACACAGACAAGGACAGGTATGTGTTATAATAGGCGGTCTCGTCGCGGCCAAAACTCCGATCCACCCGTCGTTTTCCTATACGTATAGCTAATATTATTATATATATATACCTACATGGCTACATGTATTTTTTGTACCTCACGAGCGGGACGAATTTTTTTTGTTAAAAAAACAACACACACCGTTTGCGCCCCGCGACGATTTTTATTCGAACGAGCACACATTATTATTATTATTGTTATTGTTATTATGTAATATTATATTATTATTATATAAACGTATTCTGCTTTATTGTGTGTGTATGTGTGTGGTGTGACATCGAGCGGACGACGGATGCATATTTCACGGTGGATGATAATATTATTATAATAATAACACGAAGATGATAATAATATTATTTTAATACCGTCGAAATATTATTGTAATAATAATAATATATGGTCGTAGGGATGTGGTGTTTTATTGTGGTCGACGAGTCTGGACACACACCGTGTGACACGAAAAAGGATAACTCGAGCGCGCGTGCGTCCGTTATAATGGATTCGGCCGGCCCCCACGCGCCGTTTTTCGTTTTTAATGCATTGGACACGGTCTTAGTCGAAGGGTTGCACAGATCGTATACTGGACGGGCTTATCTATTTCGATGAAAAAATATTATAAAATAAAAAAAAGTCAAATACACAATCGTGACGACCATACGATATTATGATAATTCATGATATATTGTATCATAATATGATTACTGTCTTATTTTCTCACACGAATTTAAATGGGAGAAAACCTCGGTGCGTGCCATTTAAAAATTATAAAATAAAAAATTGCCATATATTATCATATGCGTTTAACGAGAACTCACGCTATTTCCCACCCCCTCCCCGCAAAATGCTCAAACGAACAAAAGGCGCAAATATTATAATTTTTTTTTTTTTATAGAATTGAACCAGATTGTATATTTTTTTTATCCACCTATCCACCTTCATTATATTATCATTCTGCTATTTATCGCCACAAATCCACAATCGTAGACAATAAATTTAAAAGTTCGCAACACACACGGAATAGATTATTCTATCCAAAAATGTACAGTAACCCTCTATTGAACTATTTAATGAACATATTTTATCATTAAGTTTAAAAATATCTTTCTGAAACGTGTATTCCTAATAGTGATCAATGATTGTACCCAAATTCTTGAAGTTAACGTCTTAATAATATTAATTCCATAGACTGCAGTTTACCGTGATATTGGCATACCATATAGTCCATATAGTCCATAAAAATGTACAAAATACACCTATAATGTAATGTAATGATTTGATCTTAAAGCAATACTTTTTACTTAGTTTTAGGTAATAAAAAATTGGATATTCATAATTAAATTAATGATAAAACAATAAATACTTAAAATACTTGTATGATACAATACTAGTTTAATTTAATAAACGTAATAGAAATAATTGATAATATATGTAATTATGTAAACCTACATAGTATAATCTAAATACGAGAAACGGCTTAATTTACTCCTAGCTGTTTCCAAAGTACCCGTGGCAGAAATGGTTAAATGGGTCATTGCCTCTTGGGACTATTTCAAACCGTATGTCTAACTCACATCCCACACGCATAGTTGATGCACATAGCATAGATCTACCATATTATAAAATTATCATTTTGCACCGAACAGGATTTAATAGATAGACTGCGTCTATATGCGCATGTTTAATGAGTATAGCTTTACAATATATATATTATCCTACTTAGTTGAATTTTGTTATTTTGAGGAAACTGTTGTAGTTACTAACTATTAAAAAAAACCGTAATTTTCGATTTTTAAACACTAAAATAGTATATTTATAAAAAAAATATACTTACCTACCAAACTAGTATGATAATACATGATATTATATTATTTATATCTTTACTCCAAAATAAAGTACCTAGTTGGTTAAACTATTTACCTTTAATGGGGTTGATTTTTTTAGATACTAGGTAGTAATGACTAATGGATTATTATTGACTTCAAATAATTAAATAGTTCTAATAATTGTTGAACAGCTGCTAAGTGTACAGTAGTTTATTGTAAATTTAGCATTTTTAATATGCGTCTTAAACTCGGGTCTTTGAATCTCAGAAAATTATGTTGTTCTATATTTTTCGTACTCTCGCACATATTAAATTTTTTTATCATTTTGTATGCGTGAAACACTAAAACCCTATGTCAAACTTGTTGGTAAAAACATTTATCCTTTTATAATTTTTTTTATGAAATGTATTTGTACTTAACTTCTAAAGTACTACTACACATTAATCAATTGATAAATCAATATGATAATTTCAAAATATAGTCTGTTTATCATAACTTAAGTTTTAGCTTTTGTAGCAGCTATTCATAAGTCAAGAATACTCAAGATGTCAATATTGATACATGTTGATGTACACTTTCAATAAAAATATTATTGTACAGAAGGTATGTGTAAAATAAGCAAACAGCATAATACGTTTGATGTACTTACTTTTCTATTTCATTTCCGTTCCAAACTTTTAAGGTAGCCGCGTCATGTCTCTTGTATACGTACCTATTTATACAAATACATTACGCTCATTACAATAAAACATATTTCAACATTTATATAAGCATCATACTTGATCAATGATCAGCAAGAATGGGTTGTACGGGACTATAAACTGAATAAACTCTTTGCTGACAGGATGACCTCTGACGTATGTGTGCATATTAAGTGCACGTCTGTGTGTATTTGTTTAAGTATGAGTTGTTACTCGTTTTCTAAGAATTAGCTCCTATAAACGTACCTATACATTATTTCATTATTATAAACATTTAGTATATACTATATACCTATGTATTACTAAGTAATATCCCGTTCCCGCTTTCAACGACCACGACGAAATTATATTAAATGGCGTTTATAATGTACCTATATAATAATAAATTATATTATAATGTTGCTGTAAATTATACGGTGCCTAAACGGCTAAACGCAATGGTGCTGTACAGCGCTGCATTTACCTGCCTATATAATACATGCATGTGATGATATCGTATACCGTATATGCGGACACGAAGAACGTCAAAAGCGTATACACATCACATTAAAAGGGATCCCACCCACGGAGCGCTACGATTATATTGTACAACCGATGGGATTTTCATTAGCGACCGAAAGGGATTCGGTGGTGGCCCGAGGGGGAGAGAGTGTTGATTTATGTGTTACTGTATCAATAACATCACATTATTATCGTCGCTGGCAAATGATTATTGTCATAATAGGTATACGATGTAATCCATAATGTCGTACGCGTAATCGTAGCACACTATACTGCAGACAGAGTGGTAAATCAACATTTTCTTGACAAGGTGTAGTAGGCATTATATTGTATAAACCTCATATGCGCCTGTATACGAAGTAACTCAAGTAACACATTATCGTTTTCTTGATACGATTAAGTGCCGATCATTAATAAAGGTCGTCACTTAAACGATTAGCCGAAACGGCGGCAACCGTATAGGTACAGGGGAGTGTTTAAGAACACTGTATACGGGTGTTCCGAAGTTCTCAACGGGTTGTAAACGTGAGGACAAAAATAATGATTAACCTTGTACGCGTGTGTTTATTATTCGGTGAGTCTGTGTAGCGTGCATAATAATATAATATCGTACATTATATTATTATGATTTATGATAATTCACAATCGACCGCAAAGAACCATAGAATTTGCACCTATAGATTCAAAATTTCGCAAATAAATGGTACGGAATATAATTATACCTAATTTATTGTAGGTACTTCAAAGAGTGATGACTGATGGCTGATGAGACAAAAAGTAGCTAAATTTTCACCTAACGGTTTAAACTTTAAGGCCCTGCTTTATGATATTAATTTATATTGCATCGGTACGAATAACAATTCTCAATTTTTCATGATAAATTAGAATTTAAAACTTATATTATTATTTTTACAACTACTATATTATTACTAAGCATATGTACACAGGATACAACATAAATTTCTATATTACCATATATTTTTTTTACTTTTCGGAATGTTTAACCTTACAAATACAATATACATTCTGTAATTGGGCGAAATTTCCGTAAATAATTAAACTTAAATAAAATTAATTAATTAATTAATTACAAGGAACGTTTGAAAATATAAAGACAGTAAATAGTAATTTTGAATTAATAATACCTTCAATGATTATAGAAACCAAAGAATGAGAATAAATAAAATCCATATAAATATTGTATAATAATTTATACTTATTTACTATAGTTTTAATTTAATTTTAATTAGATTCGATGTGCAAGTGATCTTAATCAAAAAATATGTTAATTTTAATGTTTGTTTATGTATTTTTGTAGTCGAGTTACTGTGTAAAAGTTTGTAAAAGTTGGTGGTTTTTGTATGCATGTAAGTGTGTTGGTGTAATATGTGTAAAATGTTAAGTTGTTAAGTAGTTTTTCGATAAATACTTTTTTTCTAATGTTTTCTGTGAGACTTCATATCTTTCCTCACTTGAAGTTTTATTATCGAAATCTATCTTTACCCACACTGATATTGATAACTGAAACATAAGACAAAACACAATTAAATAAATTATTTTAATTTGTGAACTATAATTGTCATTTCTCATTAATACAAGTTTAATAATAGTTATAATATAATACTCAGTAGGTATTTATTGTATACAGTAATGAATCTTACCTTTCTAGTTGCCATGATAAACTTTAAGTCTTAATACGATCTAAAAACGATGACAGGATGCTAACCAGCTGAATACGTGATGTATCTACTGCTGTATTATCGTACTATTGCAAGTAGAAAACAAGAGGCACGAGAAATGCGAATATTCGTCCACAATTACAAGACACAATTACTGTTATATCTGCTGCAGTAAAATAATAATAAACGGATGACTGACGAGCACGGATATAGATACTATCTATATCCGTGCTGACGAGTGACGACGGTTATCGGTGGTGTTTTTGGATATTGTTGATAATTTATAATAATAAAACTATTTTCAGCCGTTATTTATAAATTTGAAATAAAACCCATACCTATGGCGGAGTAAATAATAATTTAATATATTTTTGGATTGCTATCAACATCAAAAGAACATAATATTGATATAATATATTATGTTATAAATGGGTGGCGTTTTTATTATTATCAAATATTCTTACGTTCTATTACTATGTTTATTTGATGTATTTATATTTGGAAATACATACATTCGTTGAATGTTTATTTCGTGTAATAAATATTGATGTTTTTTTTTAACAAATATATTATGTAAAGTAAACGTTGTACAATTATGTTATTATTGTGACTTAAAATTAACATTTTAAGGATGTTTAAAAACTTCAATTGCACAGTGGGCGGGTAGCCACTGTAGTTGGTAGGCATTGTACGTCCATTTATGCTCGGATGGATTTTTTGGGAAACCATATTTATTTAATACTGTCTGAATGGCATCGATTGTAAATTGTGATGGGTTTATTGTTGTTGCCAAAATTTCCCAATTCTTTTTTTTTATGTTGTAATTTGTATATTTATGCATGCCTTCAAATTGACGATCCTTTATTTTCTAGTTATCTTCAAACAGCGTCTGATAATTAATTAAGGTAATTTATAATAGGTCACTTTTAGTTAACTTCAATAAGTAATATTATTTTTATTAAACTATTTACTGAAGTTAACATCGCAATAGCAGTATCGTTGACTAGACTACACGATTGGCAAAGTATGATTAATAATTGTTTCACCAGCTGCGATATTGTCCCACGTGGTTTTTTTAGTAATTTTAGGAATATTGCCATTTCTTACAAAGTTACATCATGAGAATTTTTTTTATACAGCACTGATAAATATTTAGAAATTATTATAGTCACTATTCTTCTTAGGTGAAGAGACATTAGAATATATTATTTGGAGAATTTATTTTGAAAAACGGTGAACATATGGAAAAAAACTGAAAGAAACGATGCAAACAGCACACGTATTCATATAGTGTCGAATAGAAAATGACAGTAAAGAAAGTTTGGTTAGGTATGCATCCAATTCTAAGATAATTGAACGTAAGGTAATTTTATTGAACTAGGGTATACAATAAAGTATACAGTTAGATTACAAGTGCTTATCAGTGGTTATTTTAGCACAGCATTATGACGTACTTGAACAATTTAATATGACGCTGAATCATAATATGCTTATATACAAAAATAAAATAACCAGCTAAAATGATAAGATTGCAAATATATCATAATTTTACCATCAACTTTTTAAACATAACGCTGAATCGTTATATATACAAAACTTAGCTTAACTTCAAATATTTTTCCAGAAATCACATTTTGAACATAAATATTTGGCATATTTTCATCATTTTAGCTGGTTATTTCGGTTTTGAACGTAAGCCTATTTAACCTTTATTTTTTAGCTAAACTTTATGAAACTTTATTTTTCTGATAGACCAATTAATATGTGTTGAATAATTACATATAATTTTTGTCATACTGCAATGCTTATTTTATTTTAAATGACGGCTATTCAAGATATAAGTTTATAATTCACCGCAGAATGGCAGATCAAAAATTTTTTTTTCAGTTATAAGTTCTGGACGCCGTAATTCTTAGATCTTATTTTTGAAACTTGTACACCAAGTAGCCAACGTGTATACTTAACTATCGATGTGCTTTTTATAAAGATGGTACAAAAATTGGATTTTTGATGAATTTTCAAAGCGAACACACTTCTAACAGAAATGTGATCAACCCCCCCCCCCTTTGAAATATTTCATTATTTTCGTAAAACGAATGTCTTTGTACTTGGAAAATCGTATAAAATCAATTTATGGACTTATAAAAATGGTATGAGTGCATTCCTCAGCGCATTTACTATCGTTTTGTAGTGTTTTTGGAAACAAAAAGTCCAAATAACGGCCATCCGGAAGGTAAGTATAGGATTTATTGCCTTTGCTTTTGGCCAGCAGTATTGGATTTATGTTTAATCAAACCGTTTCTAAGGACAATATATTTTATTCAGCGTAGTTACACTATATATTTAATTTGGTAAAAAAAATAACACACGACACGATTAATCTATTAAAATGCATTTTAAACACTTTGTCGGTTTAGTAGTTCGAGAATTTATTTCAAGGAATACCCAAAAGAAGATAACTCTTTTGGATACGGATGATTTCAAGAGGCATGCTGAAATGCTCCACGATAATTACCGCGGACTGCCAAACATAGTTAGAAAGGTATGTGACGTGTTGTTCAGATGCCCACCGAAGCACCTAAACATAAAAAAATTGCTGATTTTTGTGCGCTGGTTCAAAAAATCGTATAAAATCAAGTTTTGGACTTAGAGTCATGAAAATGGTATGAGTGCATTCCTCTTACCTGTACAATTGTTCTGTAGTGTTTTGAAAACAAAAGTCCAAATAACAGCCGTCCGGCAGGTAAGTATAAGATTTATCACTGGGATTTAACAACATAAAAGATGCCAAAATGAACAAAAAGGAGAAAACTTACGACTTACTGTCGACCTAAAGTTTTTTTGAAAGCGGTGGAATAAGGCTACGGGCGAACCACATTTATACAAAAAAACGCATTTTAAAGACGATATTATTATATAAATTAATCATTTATTCTTCATTAAAATATTTTTGTAGCCTTTGTTCGTAGAGCTTAATTTTTTTCGCGTTGTGATTGTTTTGTTCTACTTGAAATTAATCTTATTGGTTAAAATCTTCCATTTGGGAATTGCGTAGTGTAGGGCAGAATTTTCGATTGATGATATTTATATTCGTAATGTTTGAATCTACCATACGGAAATTTTATGTAAATATCTTCTCCACCAATTCTTAAAATTTAGCCAGCCAGATATGTTTCTGTTGGTGATATGACATTTACACCTTCCCCGACCACATACAATTGCATAAAATCGCATAGATTATTTTGTTCTTCGACTATTTCTGTTCGCCTGCGGCTAATTCAACTTAATCCTCACAAACTGCTTGTTCGAATAAGCACTCCTAATAGCGGTTGGTGCATTACTCTGTCTTACACTATTTAAATTATTCAATTGTGTATCTGTCAATGGAACCGATTACTATTAACCTATTTATTGAGATGACCTAATTATTGCATAGCAGTATAAAACAAAATAACAATTAATAAATATGTCAATTGTATTAAAAAGTAGCAATTAATGATATATATATATATATATATATATATATAAGAATAAACTGAAATAACAAATATAATATATAAATTTTACGCGAAGTAAATGTTAGTAATAATAATAACACCTCATAAGGTATAAATAAAACAATAAAACATCAATTAAAAATATCACTGATAACAGTGTATAATATAATATATAAAATTGATAAAATAAATAAACCTGCATCACCGGGTGTACCAGATGTCCCTCGATGATTGACCACAGCATCCAACAGTACCACTGGGCGCACCAATTGTTCCACGATGATCTCTTCAACGCCATCAACCTCAGCGACAATACAGCACGCACCAACGCCATTCCCAAGACCAATTACGCAAAGCTTGCGGGTCAAAGTGGTCAATTGAAAACAAATTGACACGGCGCAAACGGAGGGCGAAGAGTATACGCAAAGCCACCGAACAAGACTGTGCGTCGGCGCACAATATAATAGCAGCCGGTTAAACGCGTTATTATAATAAAATAAAGCTCACAGCACAACAGGCGGCACGTTAAAAGCCGTAAAAACAAAAAAAGCTACGCGTATCGGCGATTGTACGACAAACGTGTCAGCACGGACGCAAAGAATAATACGCACATCGCGGAACGCCTAAAAGCATAGTAAATAAGATGGCGACAACGCGTCTCGGCGAGCGAATATAAAACAAAGACGTCTGCACGGACGGATGATAAAAAAACGACCACGGAGCCGGCATAAAAAACGGAGATTATAACAAACGCTATTACGGCCGGCTATGCACAAGGCGTTACCAACATTGACCGGTCAGTCTTGATCCAACACTGCTCTTTTCCGAGAAGGTAAAACTGGAATAGGCTCATTTGTTGTTGGAAATAGTGGGTAGTTAAATGTTTTATGAACAGCATCGAAATCGTTTAATGTTTCACTAGCAGGTGTGAACGTATAGTTATCGATTGGATGGTATGTACTACTTATCTCGTTAAACATCGTATGCATCAAAATCGCTCTTATAAAATCCAAATTGTCTTGCTCTTGGTTTACACGCGTTTGGAAACATAACCTACAAGAATAATAATATCTTTACAATTAAAAATAATTAAGTTACGACGACACGACGTGGTGACATAGGTACTTACATTATCGATGTACAATACTGTTTTTTTTTATTCAATAAATGACATTTTATCGTATTTAAATTGTTTTATTGTTCTCGTAACTTTAACGGGTTGTGTTGTGTATCATAAAAGTGTATCCCGACGACGTTTGTGTCGCACAGTACTGTATTAATGTACTTGGGTGTATATAATACATGATAGGTTTTTTGTAGGTGAATTGTCGAGTTAATAATAATTTATATTTATTACCGACATTCAATGTACATTTGAGAAGCGTTCACAGTGTATTTTATATAATTTATATCAAATAAAGGAATGACCTGTACTTAATTAATGATGAAATAAATATTTAAAAAAATTTGCTCCACTACTATATGTATGATAATAATATTTTATGTTTTTAAACACGAAATAATGCAAATGTAATTAAAATATTATACTGTTGTCAACATTGGGATATTTTTCTTTTACAATATTTAACATCATGGAAGGAGGAGATACATTTGGTAATTTCAGGTATTGTATATTTCACTCATAGTGATATATAGGCAATAAGTGCAGATAAATACATTAAATAATATGTAATATTTTTCTGTGGCAAGATTTATATTACCGTAAAACGAGGTGAATAGAAACACTTTTGAACTTTGGAGTATCATAAAAACTTTTCTATTTGTGCTTTATAGACAATCAATACATCAAAATATTGGTCTCGTTGAATAATTTAAGTTTGTATATTCAAATTTATTTTATATTTTTTTTTAAGTGCTTTGTTTCTATTCCCCCGCAAGATGGTTTTTTGGTGTATTTTTCTATTTTACCAACTGAAAGATAAATAGAAACTAATATGTAATTAATTAATTTCAAAAATACAGAGAACAACATTTACAATTTAAAACTTTTTAATTGAAATTTATAACTTTTTTTACATACCTATGTAACATTTTTTTAACAACGTATTTTTTTTTTTAATAAACATTTTAACAAATTAGTAAACTAAAACAATATAAAAAAAAAGTTATCTACCATTACAAATAGGTACAGTCTTTAAAATATTTTCAATTCAGTCTTAAGGGTGTCTTTCCCGCATACAGACTTAATTTATACAGGTTATATTTTTGACTAGGAGTTTTACTTACAATTATAATTAAATTTCAATAAACCTCTACCGTAAGGAATAGGTTTCTCTAGTTTTCTTACTACTTGAGAAGTGCTAAACTCACATACATCACGGACCTCTGGAAAGCTATACACCATACCTTTGTACTCCCTTGTTGTTTTGCTTCTTAAAAAAGATCCAAAAAAATTTTTTTTTTTAAATATTTTTTTTTTCTATAATTTGGCTAATGTAATACATATAACTTGAATTTTTGCTGCAGGAAGGTTTATAATTATCTGGTTCAAAACTTACTAATACCCAATCATCAACATTAATTTCTTCACTTGTTTTGACAGGGATTATGTTTTTGAATGATTTTCCATGTTTTAACACACTAATTATTTCTGGTGAATCTACAATTGTTTCTTCTTCATCTGTGTCTGATGAGCTCGAAGAAGATGTCATAGGTTGTTCTAATTGTTCCACTTCACTTTCATCAGAAACTGTCTCAACACTTTTTCCAGGTTTAACTGCCAATATTTTTCTTTTCCTAGGTTTAGTTTCGACAGACCTCATATTCTTTAGAAATTCTTGGATTGATTAACTTAGGGCTTGAACTGGAGTATTTACACTGTCATCAACTGTCATATCCCTTGTATCAGATGGAAGCATACTCAGCACACGGTCTCTATTGAACGTTATAATACCACATTTGTTGAAATTAGCTTTTATGTTTTCTGCTGCCTTATCTTTAAGTTTTGTGTGGTTTTTACAGTAATAGTGGAAATCGGTCTTTTGGAATTGATACGCCCATCACCCTTTTTCCATTGTTCAATTATGTTGTGCCAATAGATTTTAAGTGGCCTAAAAAAGGCAACATCTAACGGCTAGGTGAGGTGAGTGGAATTAGTAAGCAGAAATATAAACTTAATGTTATGCATTTTACATAAACTTATTGAATCAGTGGACAAGTGACTAGAAAGATTATCCTGTAACCACGTTATTTCTATAGCACGTTTTTAGGTTACATCTATGTATAACTAACTATATAACTAATAATAAATAATAAGCTGAATGCTAACTTCGCAATATAATAAAAAAAAACCAATATAATATGACCAGACAGCGACAGCAGTTGGTAGTCGGTGGTCCCTTGCTGGAACGGCAACAGTGGATGTCATCACACAAGGTTTGGTGACGGCAAGTATATGTGGTGAACGAGCGTGACGTCGCGTTCGACTCAATTGTTCAATCCGAACACTCGGTTTTGACAATAACCGATCACAGTTAGTGCAAATTCTTTCATTTCGTTAAAGTAGTGGCAACCGACTTCTTTAGCATTATTTTGTAGTATTTTGTCTTGTAAATACTTAGGAAAACCATTGAATATTCTTGGATAAGCATTATCTTTTAACAGATGCTGCAGTGTCAATTCCACAATCGATAGTGATCAGATATGAAGTGTTCACTGCATACACATGTGTATTTTGTAGTTTGAAAATCTAGATATTAAAATTAGAGTATTAATTTAAGTATTAATCAGTAATTAATATTTTATTACAACAGTAATAGAGCCTATTCATTGTAATAAACAGCATGATTTTAAATATTAAAATATATTTTTCATGACCTAAATTAAATTAAAAATATTGTAATGAAATAATATTCACCCATGGAATTAAATAGATTTTTAATTTATTTTCTTTGTTCTATCTGTTAGTACATCCAAAGGCCAAATTCCCAAATATGACAAAACTATTTTAATCTCGGCATGGAGATGAATTTTTGTTATGTCTCAATCCTTTAATTACATTATATAATTAATAATAAATAAAATAACATGTAATTATACTAAAATACTTATAGATTATTGATAAGTATAACAATTTCGTATAATTTCTTGCCATACGGGAGTAGAGGTAACTAAAAATGCGAAGGTCCGTTTTTAAAACCTAGTCCACGCTCCAGTATATTCTAATCAATCTCAGTGACTGCAGTGATCCGCTGGTGATAATATATTTAAGATAACATCAAAATGATAACCACGATTGTGGTCCACGGATATAGATACTATGGTTGCACGACAGCCTATATTGGATCACGGCGTTGAGCGGCGCAGAATGTTCTTATCAAATCTGACAAAAAGTCGCGTACTACTAGTGCCCTCTACAGTCATTATTATAGAAATCTTGTACCATGTTACCACAGACTACATTTAGTTTGTGATGTTACCATAACTAATAACAATAATAGAGGCTATAGAGAGCGCTAGTATGACGCGACTTTCTATTCATTCTTGATAGGAACATTCTGAGCCGTCATATCCGTGCTCGTTGTGCAACCATAGTATCTATATCCGTGTTGTGGTCTAATCGACGACCACATATAGACCATAGAAAAGAGATTAAAAGAAAGGCGACTCCAGTAGAACGTTTTGAATGACCATAAACCTTAGAGTAAGGACACCTATCTATACAGATAAAACCAGATATGTAGCACCTGCTATAGCGCGCTGTAGAATACTATAGTCATTATCTTGAAACATTAGAAGCATAGCCATTTTTGTAGTTTTTATCATTTTATCCTAAATTAAATTATAAAACTTATGATAAAATATTATACAAAATAAACATGAGAGCAGATTATTTTTAATGAAAAAAATTTAAATGTACATTAAAATAAAGTTGTATATTATTAATTATTTGAAATAATAATATAAATAATAATAGTGTATCTAGGACTATGTACTTAAATACAATTATGTCTAATATCTAATATTATTTTATTTATTATTGTTATTTTTATTGGATAACTTTGTTACAATAATTATGTTATTATAGTTGATCATTTTTAATGTTTGGTTCAACCCACAGCGGAGAAAAATAATACTAACATATTTATTTTTCAAAACCGAAAGTTGTTGATTAAGTATATTTTACCTGTACTTTAAAGTGTAGGAACCAATTAATTCAAAAAAGCATATTTAAGTTAAAAAAATACTCAAAATTAATGGCTATCTTAGATCTAAATAAAAAAGCTTTGTTTTATTCAGTCTATAAAGCCCTTCGTCTATATCAGTAGCGTATTTAGAAATAATTAAATTTTAAATGGGACTGCGGCGAAACGGGATACGAATGTTAGTAGGTATACAAGGCTTTTCCAAATATGTTCTTGATTAATAATCGGGGAAATCTAAAAAAATAAAGAAGATATATATCTATAGTAAGGTTTCGTAATTTTTTTTAAATATGTTGTATTAATTAATTTTTTTATATAATTTTTATTTTTCATGTATTTAAGTGCATATATTTATGCATATTTAAGATATTTTAGCGCATATTTAGTTGGTTTTTAATGCATATAAATCCGCGCTCTAGTAATTAATTAAAACAATATTTGTATACAATAATATTAAAGTACAAGTATGAGGTACCTGGTATACCTACATGTATATGGTATGTCTACTACATTATCCAATTGTGCATTACATCACAATTTAAAGAACAATATAATGTTTATCCTAAATCCTAATACTATAGTAGTATAATACCTATATTTAGTTTATGAATAAACAGAGTTTACCTTACCTTAGGTGCTTTAAACAATGTTATTATGTTACGAATTCCCAATGTATTGACCTGGTAAAGGGGTCTCTCTTTACATGACAGCACAAAATAATTTGTTGACATGTAAACCGTTAAATTTGAACGAGACAAATTAAATAAGCTTCCAACGTGTATTTTTATAAAAATTATGTGGTGTAACATTTATTAATAATTTGTATAATTAGAATACTAAAACCACGAAATATCGGCACTTGTATAAAATGAGTATAACTAATACTCAGTAGCGCGCTCTAGCGGAAGCTACGAATTTGTGACTTTTTTTCTGTCCAGCCGGCGCCCGGCGGTGATCTGTGTCATTAGAACTATTATTTACATAATTTACATTTTGTCATAATCACTTGTAATGAATTCAACGCTTCGTTATTTGAATGTTAGTATTCATTCTTTTATTTCTTTGAATACAAAAATATTACCTAGATTTTGTTTTACAAAATATGAATAATTAATATAATATAGGTACATATTATATCGCGTATGGTTTGTTTTATACAATATACATATATATTAAAAAATATATTTTATTTGTATGTTTAGTTTATATGTAAAAACAACGTGTGAAAATATCGCGTAAGTTATAATTTATATAATATGAAATGAACATGGATACACATATGTAAATGTTGGGCTACTTACACGTACTATTGTGTGTTGTAACTTGATCGATAAAAATGGCTGGTCGTTGCGGCGGCGATTGGTCGTAGCAGCAGCTCTTGAGACTGTGACGGCAGAGACTTGTGGCAGTTTTACGTTCATGTCCCCAACCCCACTCATTTACGGGGACGGCTTACAAATTTTAAATTCGTGATTACAAATACTTACAAATTACGCATGACAATTTGGCACGGTCAAAAACGTTGAAATTATGAAACTACGCCAAGTTCCGCGGAAGTTGGCTGTGATTTAAAGTTGTGTGGATAATTGAAAACAGCTGCTTACAAATTTCCAGTTTGTGCTTAAATGAACTTACAAATTATTGACAAAATTTGGAGAAAAAATTTTCATATTGGGCGGCCAACTTCATGGAGCTACTCGCTCACGGGAATTTGTTTTTCACGGCTGGAATTTTTGCGTAGGAATTCTGAAATCTAGAATGAATTAGAATGAATAAGAATTCATAGGAATGGCGTACTAATTATATAGAAAAAAAATTGCGAATAGTTAAATGGGTGGCGCTGGGGACATATACGTGGCACTTTTACTAGACGTAATACACGCAAAACGCTAGTCGTTGGTCGGACCCACTAACTCCAAGCGGAATATTAACTCCAATAAATTGGTGCCAGGAATATTCGTCTCACTACGATGTCAGGAGTGGATCATTCAGCTGACCATGTACGTGCATATATCTAGCTTGAGACATGTCGTGTAAGGTGTTTAGTCGGTGTGCTCGACGCTCTTATGAGTACTTTTTAGGTGGTAATGAAAAGTATTATGTATTATTTGATACACAGAAAATACAGTAACCGTTGCCCACAGTCTGGCGATATTTAAAATAGATGTTAAAAATATGACTAATTATGCACGCCTCAGGTGATGTTAAAAGACGTAGATGGATATAGCGCGTTCTATAGTTGTGAGATATTTGACGTTGATTCAAATGCTATAATTCTGCGGGTATGAAATCGGTTGATGTCGCAGCGGTCGAGTAGGTATGCATTATATAAGTTTATTTAAAGAGGGCGGTGTATGTATGTCCTTTACAATCCCCTTTTTTTAAATTTTATTGAATGTATGAACAAAATTTAGAAGATATAATACATTTTTCGTTTAAAATGAAGGAATTAAAAACTCAATTAATTGTTCTCTAGCGGTTGATTCTTTTACCTTTTATGTTTTTGATACCATCGTTTCTTCTTTTCTTCTTGTCACATGTACTTCTGGCTTTTTCCTTCATTTCATTGACCTGTATTTTAGCTTCAATTTTGGAAATTTCAGGAACGTGATTATGGTCCATGTTTTTTATTTTTCACCATTAGATACATGGAATCTTCCTAATCTTCCTTCTACATTCTTATTATAAGTTAAACTTTATACAAAAATACAATATATATAAGAATAAGGTATTGGTGAGCAGTGTTGCGACCTGACTCCAAATACTGATAGGCAAGACTGTGAGTGGTGTTACGACCTGCCTCTGAATGTCTTGGATATCCCTAACCGTCTGCTGAACTCTCGTCTCAGTCACCCTTATATTCAGTCGGTTTACAATAGAGCAGTGGTTATGGTGGTAGTGACTCCGTAATTATACTATATTTAAGTTTATTTAACATGTTAGTAACCACAAACACCGCTTTACACAGTAGCATAATTGAAAACCATGGATCAATAATAAAATATCTCCATATTTTGGTCATTAGTTTTTGATTGCACATAAAGAAAATACTGTGTTGATTGGTGCATTAACCAGACAAATCCGATTGTTATTGATTACTTGCATATTATTATTTTTTTCAAAATCTTGTACTGCATTTATTTCATGTGTCTTACCCCATTCAATTGATTTTACCCCTCAACACAATAAGTATCCAACAAGGTTTTAAATAGTGAAATAGGATAATGATTTATCTATATAGACTGAAAGATTTTATGAAAATTACTTGATGTTAATCTAAACTTTCGATAGGGCAACTTGATATTTTCAGACAGAAACTGTGTGTTCTATGCTATTATTTTTATATCGTCAAAACCTACTTTAAACATGTTTAACATCAGTTTATAATTATGTGATACTCGAAATTCTTCAGAATATATGATATGATCAAACTTTAAAATATTACAAAAATCTTTAGATTTGGGTTCTGGTAACCCAGTAAAAATTATTGTAATATTAAATAATAAAGAATAGACAATAATTTATGCGTATAAAAACATAATAATTGTTTAACCCTTAAATTGACATTATATGAATTAATTGTGTGAAAATATTCAACTCATATTATTCTTACTATATAAGAGTCCTAGAATCCAAATTTGAAGAAAAAAAATTTTTTTTTCAAACCAATTTTGAAATATAAGTTGTATCTCTGGGGATACATTATCAAAATACCCTTATTTTATACATGTATCTGACAAGATACATTTTCAAGATCAAGATTAAATATGAAAAAGGTTCTAACATAGTATAAAAACACTGATAAATTTTTATTTTAATAATACTTATAAAAAAGGAACCATTTAGAAACTATTTGTAATGAAACTGTTGAAAACAGTTTCGTCCTTCAATCAAACACAATCTTACATTGCATTTCAAACATATTATTGAAGTTTGACCAGCTGAGCAATGGCGACATCTACCTTTTTTGGTAAAGGTAGGACAGTGATCTGTTTTATCATATCTTATTTCAGTATACGGTCTTGGAGCTATTTCATGTCGAATTTTTTTAACAGGAAAATTACTATTTTCCAAAGCTGGCCTACGCCCTAGCCGAGGTTTGTCCTTACTAGTTAGGGCAACTGCAATTTCATGTCGAAATTCTTTAAGCCTTTTGTCTTTTTCTTTATGCAGTTCACAATCTCTACGGTATAGTAGCCAAGCATTGTTTACAGATATATCAAGCATTTGAGAAAAAAAAGACATATACCATTTATGAGACTTTAAACCAGTTCTGTACAATGCAACTAACATATCTGCTAAATCGACACCACCCATGTGGGTGTTATATTCTTTAACTATATTAGGGTATGGAACAGGCACCCTTTTTTTTGCATCTTTTGAATATCGCTGTAAAATGTTAGTGTTCGATTTACTTTCCTGTGTATAGGAACTGGCTAAACTAACTACCTTATTATCAAGCCATTTTAAAATTATAACTTTTTTGGATTTATCACAAAGGTATTCATAAGTGCCTCTTGGTTGTTTCATTAACTTTTTATCTTCATTTAGAGGACATCCTCGTAGATGCTGTTTTCTAATAGTGCCTAAACTTAATATACCAAACTCAGATCTCAAGTAGCTTATTAACTCAGGAGTAGTAAAAAAATTGTCAAAATATATAACACTCATTGGTTTATCTGGTATTGATATCGATAGTGCAATGACCACTCTTGGTCCTAAGCGAAAATAACTCATTTCACGAGGAGAAAAAGTTATACCACGAAAAGTACAGTCACCAGAATAGACTAAAAAATCATAAACCATGCCATCTATGCCTGCCCTAACAAACATTTTATAACCCCATTTTTTAGGTTTGTTTTTCATATATTGTTTTCTAGATCCTGCCTTTTTGCCTTTGTAAGGGATCATCATTTCATCAACAGAAAATCTTTTACCTTGTGGTACAGATAAACCATTGTTACGAATTATGTCTAAGAGCTTGCGAACTTTAAAAAATCTATCAATATCATCAGGGCAATTATTATCACAAAAATGAAGACATCTCATAAGTTGTTGATATCTACGCAATGACATAACATTTGAAACTTGTCCATAGTTTGTAGATGGAGCCCAGTAGTCTGTATATGCAGGCATTTTTACTATTCCCATTATTAATGAAATACCAACCAAGTCTTTTATTTCTTTAATATTTGTTCCCAACATTTTGTCAAATTTTTGAAAACAGTATAAATTGGACTGTTCAACGATTAGTTCAAATACATCATTAGAAAAAAAAATTAAAAAATATTCTAAAGGAGATTTGACATAACTATTAGTTGGATAAGATTGTATTATTGGTATATCAACACTAAACTTTTCACTAGTGCATTTTTTCCATTTAAAATCAAAATGCTTTAATGGTACTTTCTTGTTTACTTGAGTTGGATTTGAAAGACAAATATTAGGGCTAATAAGTTGGTCTGTAGGGGTAGGAAGAGTAACAGGAGTAGATGATTTAAATAATCTTTTTGACCGCCTAGAACCAGATGATTCAGTTCCTGATATATTTGAAATAGAATTATTATTAGATGTTGGAGTTGCAGGAAGTTCAATAACTAATGGTACTTCTAGATTCTGCTGTATTAAATCCTCACCTACTGTTTCAAAGTCTCTTTCAAATTCTTCATTCAACATTTTATTATACTCCTAAAATGTTTATTAAAATTTATAATAATTAAAAAATACATACATATATGACTAAAATCATACAAGTAATTACTTCATCAACTAAATCCTCATCTAAAATCTCTAAGAGATGATCAATTTCTAAAGGATCAACTTCAAGTTCATCATCTTCCTCACTAGACCCACTATCTAATGGAGGATTTATAAGCGCTAACATCTTTTTACTTCTTGAAAACATGTTTTTAGTTAATAAAAATATCTGAAATTTATAAATAAGTGATATTCATTATTCAACATTCAAAAAAAAAATATATATATCTGTAGTACTTATAATTATTATGTACTACATTTGATACCTACATACATTATGATGTTTTGGTTTATAAAATATAACTACTGAAATAATGAATTTGTATCTTGTGAGATACAATACAAAAATAAGGGAATTAATAATTTGTATCTTCAGGGATACATTAAGTATAATGCGTTGGGAAACTTTAAATACTGCATGAAAACGAATATAGTTTGTATAATAATGATCTTTAGACTTACCTTAACTAATATTGCTATAATATAACTCCTTCTGAGCACAGAACTTAAAAAAAAATGAAAATTAAAATACAACATTTTTCACATATTGTTTATTTGTGATATGACTGAAATCAAATGATCTTATCACTCAGCACTGTATACATTTTCCCTCCAAAAAATTATTTTATGCTTATCAGATGTCTAAATAAGCGTGACCAACCTTCAGATATAAAAAATATTGTAATTTGACAGAAATTAATTTATTATAATCTAGTGTATCTTATAAGATACAAAATCAAGTTAAGGGTTTTAATAAAAAATATTAATTTCAGCAGTTTCTTGCAATAAAAGTTATTGATCGCCTAGAAATTGTAATAGTTAAACATTAATGAATAAACTTATTGTTAATAGGTTTTTTAAATATTGTATTTCCTAAGATATGGACCAATTTGTTAAGTAATATATCCAACAATTTTGTGGCATGATCTCTGTAAAAATGTTTGAACTTTATCGTGTTCATTGTCAATTATTAATTATTCTATGAAATTTTTAATTACTAGAGTATTAAATTCTCTAGCTTTAGAAGAAACACCAGAACGAATCTAAAAAATGGTATTTTATTTACGCATAACAGCATATTATACTTTCTGAATAATTAATTTAATTCTGTTATGTTTCGTTATCAATTATTATTTCGAAAATTTTCCATTTTTCACCGGATTTCAAGACTTTTTCCTTCGTTTTTCGAGTCCGTTTCGTACGTATTCGTGTAGTGCGCGTCTTTTGAAAACCATGTGTGTATACGAGTTGTACAAAAATTCGGTTCGTGTGCTGTGTGCTGTATATACATATATTATAATATATATATAGTATAGATATTATATAATTACATTATTTTACATTACATTAATGTTATTAATGTTAAAAATGTAATAATTAATATTAATATTAGTTTTATTCAATTTGACACTGCCTTACAAAGTACAGTGAGTACTTAGAATATGTGTGTATGCAATATTAAACAAGGCACAATAAAATTACATTATTGTAATAATACAATAGTATGTTCAAGTAAGTAATTTAATATACATTATTACACATGTTAATAACGTGTTCCATCGTGTCCAAATTCCCGCATAGCTGACATTCGTTGGTCTCTGACTTAGAGAAGCGTAGAAGGTAGGACATAAATCCGCCATGTCCCGTAAGGAACTGGGAGGACTCATAGTCCACCTCCACCCAGCTACACTTCAACCTTTCTTTCACACTTGGGAAGTAGCTATATGTGAGTCTACCCTTCTCACTTACCTCCCACCGTGCTTGCCATTCGGCAATTCCTTCCTCCTCTACCCACGTCTCTTGTTCCATCCCGAGCCTTAACCTTATGCTCCTAGCCACACGACCCCATTGTCTCGCCGCCAGGTCCAGAGGGAGAACTCCTGCCAGCACAGGCAGGGCATCCGTACTTGTCGTACGATATGTCCCCGTTACTGCCAAGAGCGCACCCCTCTGAGCTCCCAACAGCAGACGTTTCATCGTACGATCGCCGACGGTTTCACCCCACACTGCAGCCCGTAAAGCAGTCTCGGCACACCGAGGTATAATCTGCGCGTCGTCCGCCCACTAAGGCCCCAGGTTGAGGCTACTATCCATCGGATCCTCTGAAACATTGGAGCCGCTTTCCCCGCTACTCTCCTTACGTGGTTTCTAAAGCTCCACCTATCATCCAATGTAACGCCGAGATATTCCATCTCCGTTACCTTCGATATCTTCTTCCCGTCCATCCTAACCGTGTAAGGTGGAATCAGTCTCCCCTTCAGACACGTGACTT
Organism: Rhopalosiphum padi; assembly: GCF_020882245.1. Taxonomy (NCBI): domain Eukaryota; kingdom Metazoa; phylum Arthropoda; class Insecta; order Hemiptera; family Aphididae; genus Rhopalosiphum; species Rhopalosiphum padi. The sequence continues at coordinate 57,958,362 of NC_083599.1, forward strand.
TCGTCTTAGCGGCTGATAAGGTCAACTCCATACCATCTTCCCAGAATCCTGCTCTTTTCAGCTTGGACTCTGTCTTTCGGATCACCTCCGATCTCGTCTTTCCAGCTATCATCAACAACGCGTCATCCGCGTAGCCGATGGATAGTTCCCCTTCCGATTCGTCAAGACTCAGTAAAGAGTCCATCAAAATGTTCCAGAGTTCTGGTCCGAACTGAGATCCTTGAGGACAACCGTTAGACAGCTTAATCTTACTTCGCCTCGTTGGCACAGTGATTCTGGCGTATCTTCCCCCTAGATAGTCCCGTGTTATATCGTACAACCTCTCAGTGGCTCCCAACCTTTTCAGATGATGCAATATTGCCGGCCACCAGGCGTTGTCGAACGCTCTCGAAATGTCCAAGAACACTCCAAGAACGTAATTCTCTGCCCGGCTTTCGGACCATTCCCTCATTCTCAATATTGCATCGGTTGTAGATCTGTATGCTCTAAAGCCATATTGATTATCACTCATACTCGGACCAATCCTTTCCCTCAGTCGCACGCATATCAGGTACTCCAATGCTTTCGACAGCACTGGAAGTAGACTGATCGGGCGATATGACTTCGGGTCAGATTTGTCCTTGTCGCGAATTTTCAATAGAGGTACCACCACGGCATTCTTCCACCCTTTCGGAAAACGGGCTCTTCTCCAACACTCGTTGAAAAGAGTAGTCACTATTTCCGCCATCACTGGAAACGCAACTCTGAGAATTCTGGCTGTTAGACCGTCTTCTCCTGGAGCTTTGTCCCGTCCCATTCGCCCAATTGCCCTCTTCACCTTCTCCTGAGAAAATTCCTCATAGTGGTTGCTTTCACTCTCCCCGCTACAGGCCGCTTCTTCAGTTTCCCCTAGTCGCACTCCCGTTTCCTCTCGGAGCCGTTCATGCTCTTCGGTTTCACCGTCGATAGTGTCCGGAGGGATTAAGGTTTTAAGCAGTAAGTCTAAGGTGTCAATCAGACCCACCCTTTCGGAGAGTTGCAAGCACACCGCGCGAGTCAGTGTTCGTCCCTTCTTTACACCACCGGTAGGCGGACCCCCATGACTTCTCGTTACCCTCCTCTGTGCTAAATTTTCTCCAGGTTCTTGTCTGCTCTTTTCTCCTCCCTGCCGTATACTTGTTCCTTTCTCTCCTGTAGATTTCTTCCAATGCGGCTGTCTTTTCCTCGCTTCTTCCGGCTCGTGATTTACAAACTTTCCGTCTTATCCGCTGGACGTGTCGCCGCTGGGTCTCAAGCTCCTCCGTGAACCACGTCGCCATCTTGAGTCTATGCGGCTTTATCATCGGCATCGACTTTCTGCATGCTTCGGTCAGAGCCGAAGTTAGGTAATCCGCTCTGAAATGCATATCCTCCTCAAGCCAGCTAAATTGACCGTCAAACGGTTTTTCAGCTAGCCTTTGTCGGAAAGCAATCCAGTCGGCTTTCCGGACATTGAACCTTTTTCTTTCCCAGTCTAGAGATGCATACAATTAGCGTAAGGTGGTGGTGGGGTCGAGTTGTCCAGAAAATAATACTAATTGCAGGATTACAGCGAGTAAAACACTACGTTTAGCCACCAATACATGTCCAATTCGCCTAACAGGGGACTTAAATGTATTTGGGGTCATAGAGTAAGTCATTTGGAGTCGAGTGATATCGTTTTGAAAGCTGTAGTACAAAATTTTGATGTTTAATATTTCTTTTTCGTAAGATACGTCACAAGCGGACGTAATATGCACTACCGCGGTATAGACGAATCGGTTAATTGTTGATTAAAACTTATGATTTTGTACTACGACTTAGATAATCATATCGCTGGATTCGTTAGGATGTCCGCTTATTGGGAAATGTATTTTGGATGCATACAATTTTCATATTTTGGTGGTGTGGTCGAGTTGTCCAGAAAATAATACTTGGTGCAGGATTACCGCGTGAAAAATAATATGTTTAGCTACCACTCTCAGTAAAACAAGCTTACAAGGGGAAATAAAACTAATTGATGGTATAGACTAAGTCATATGGAGTCTTGTGCTATCATTTTCAAAGGTGTAGTACAAGGTTTTGATTTTTAAAATTTTTTTTTCGAACTACAATATGTCCTGGGTACTTATAATATGCACTACGAATATACACATTATTAACACAATGACCAACGACCGCTCACATTTTAATATAAATATGATGGTGATATTTTTTTTAATTTTATTATAATATATAATATTCATAGATGTGTATACGATTTCATTCGCGTTATCGAAATTACTTATATCTACTGGATTTTTTCTGTATCGGCCGGCAGGATTACTAAGAATAGAAATCTACAACCGACGATCGCAGAGCCGTCAACGCGCTAAGCACGGACCCCCTTCCACCCGCTTGGGTGCTTCGCCATCAACCTCAGGCGTTACCTCAAACTCTACGTCTCTCCCTCTATTCGTTACCCTGTTACTCCTTGGGACGAGCTCTAGATTTTTACTCCAGCCGTCACTTAGGTTCACAGAACCTACATACTGCTTTTCTAACTGAACCGCTATTTCATCGTCTTTGATCTCAATCCACACCCCGAATATTTTAATCCGAGGATTTCTCTCGCCCGCCCTACGTAAATCGAGCGAGGCGTTTTGGAGTAGTTTCCTGCTCTCCTCATTCTCTGGCTCTACGTATAGCTTGTCTTTACTAACCTTCTTTATTTTCCTGAACTTTGGGTTGTACACCCCCGTTCTTATTGCCTCCCAGAGAACTTTTATCAGTTCTGCCTCGGTTGCCTCACGGACAATTTTTGGCTTTCCCACTCCGATTCCCTTTTTGGCGCCAAGTTTACGACGTACGCCCCGCAGTTCTTTTCCTTCACTTTCTTTGTTTCCTCATGGAGTATTCTTACATTCTTGGGAACAGCCCTTTTCACTTTTTTCTTTTAACACGTTCACGACCAAGTCTTAAATTTGAGTGGTCTTTAAATAAACCATCTCATAAAATGGTTTTTAATTAAACATGAACTCATTGTATCTCATAGTAATATATTTTATAATATTATTTATAAAGAATTTTCGGATATTAAGGACATGTCACATATGTGTGACATCAAGTTTTTTCAGTGGTTATCCTTTACAGAAACCTGATGTCACACATATGTGACATCATTATATTTCTATAGAAGAATCAGTAATCACCATTGCATAATATTATAATAGGTATTTTTTTGGTGAATAAGTTTTTAGACAAAAAAATTATACGAAAATCATCTCCAATAAATTAACGCAAATATAAAATGATTCAAATATCATTACTTGTCAAGAAATCATCAGCTGGTACATCTCAAAATAAAGTCAAAATTATATTTATAAAAAACACCAAAATTAACAAATGTCAAACTTAATACAAACAACTCAACATCAATGTATAAACAAAATTTATAAAAAAATTAAACAAATTACTTCTTGTAAAATAATGAATAACAGTTAACATTATTTGAAATAAAATCAAAGCAAAATAATAATAAAATTAACAAATTAGACCATTTGTTATTAAAATCAAGTTATAAAAACATATTTTTACCAAACAAATTTTAAATATTTATATGACAATAAAATGTATAAAAACAAAGTTATCACGAATGAATCACCAAAGTTTAACAAAATTATAAAATAAAACAAAATTTTGGTTAAAAATAACAATGAGTTAAAGATTTTAGTTCCAAAGAACTATTATAGTAAAAAAATCTCAAAAAAAAAAATAATTACAAAACTACTTTTTAAAACAAACTAAAAATAATTTTAGTAACGTCTAATTATAAATGATAAATTTTGAAACAAGGATCAGGACATAAACCGATTGTGTTCCCTTTATCGTCCTTGCACAAACAAAAGCAGTATTTTTTCGCAGTTTATTCTGATGACAAACTCTACATCTTTTTCTAATATTTACTTTCATAAGATTATGCGTTTTCTGTGATGGTCTATTATTAACTACACGTTGATTATATGAAATACCAATAAGATAACTTGCAACACATTTTCTGAATTCTAAATGAGCCATATTTTTAACTTTCATATTATACAATAGATTTCATTTCCATTCCATAAGCACATATCCATGAGGTGAAAAAAAACTTTTATATACCATCGTAAACATTTTCTAGGTGTAGGATAGTAGCTGATCATTTGATCAGCCCTGTCAATACCAGACATATTATTATTGTAATCAACAATAATATTAGGTTTCATTTTTTTCCGTCCAAATCTGTCTGTGACTTCTACAAAATCCAGTTTCTGTTTGGTGGAAATCATGCACACATCTCTTTTATCACTATACTTAATTACGTGAATATTGCCTTTCTGGACATGAGCTACTTCACCTTTTCTCAATTTAGCATTCAAAGTATCTTTGGGATTATCTTTTCTGTTTTTTCTCAATGTACCAACAACCATAGTTTGATTTTCAAATAAAAATTGAGCTAAAGGTACACTATTGTGAAAGTTGTCCATATATACTGTATGACCTTTTCCTAAGTATGGCTCCATAAGCTTAGCAACAATTCCAAATGTTACACCTCTACTAAACTAACTGACAGTTATGTCGTCCATACCGTAGCCCGCCGTTCCGTGGGCTTTTCAAGGCGGAGTCTTACCGGGTTTTTCTCCCGTTTTCGCCCTTCTTCCTCCAGCACTATCCGTACTAGGTTCTTGTTCTTAGGTTGCTTTACAGCAGCCTTTTGAACCGGCACCTTCCCGGCTGACACTGGGGCAACAACTTCTTTCGAAGTTGACGCCTTTGATTCCGATTCAACTGTGGTTATCGGACCCTCTTTCTGTTTTTTTGGATACTACTTTTTCAAAATCTTCGCCTTTCATGGTGTCCCTCGGCGATGCTGACATCTCCGTTGACCTTCAATGTTCTTTGTCGATTTCTACTAGTGTTCTATCCTTCACCAACTCGGGTTGCCGTAGATGTCTAGCTTCTATTAATCTTCCTAGTATTATTGTGATCAGTGGTACGATGAGTTTATTATTAATTAATGGAAACGTTGTGTTAACGACTTTATGTTTATTCATATATATTTATTATTTATTATTATTGCTATACGTGCCGGTAACCGATGATCGGGGCCGTGCCCTATTAATTTATTATTATGCCGTATTACATTATTATTATTATTATTATTACTTTGATGTGACCTTTATTTGGGGCGAAGTTTTTATGCCGTATGACTTTTCTTGGCCATAACTTACCTTTCATTCTTTTTTTTCAATTACTAATAAATTCCGCAAGTATAACCATACCCAAAACAATGCGTTCATTATTATTTATTCTTCCCTATTTGTCTTATTTTCTTCATCCATATAATATTATAAAATCCTACACGCTCCGGTTTAAAAATCTCGGCTGTGGGTTGGCGACCTTGTCAATGTACGCTCCACAAACCGAACCTGTGTAATAGATTGAGCGAGATGTCACAGATGGCGACCTTGCCAGGATGAATTGTCCTTGCATCAACAGTGGGCGTGCATACTACCCTCTTATTAGACCCTTTCTTAAGCTTCACTAAAGTATTCACTTCTGCGAACAGCTGTCTGTAAAATCCAGCTCCAACGTCAACTGAAACCCCGTAAACCGTCAGTACACTCTTAATACGTTGACGCAATGACATAAAACATAAAGCGTCATATCCACCCTCCTTCTCCCTAAAACAACCCAACTGGTCAGACTCAGTGTATATGTTACCCTTATTAATTAAGTGTTGTCTATATTGTAAACTATATTTTTGATCAACTACATATGTAGTGGTTCTGAACTCGACTCTTATAATCTCTTGAAAATCAGATGTTTTCAAGCACTTGACAGGCTTAATATTTAAGTATTAAGCATTTTCATCCTTCTGAACCATCTTTAAATTTATACACATTTGTTCAAACATCAGCCGCGCTCCTCCCTTTCTAATCTCCCGCGGATAGATTTGAAATATTGTGAAACAAAATGATTTCAAAGTAATATCATCCTCTGGTAGTTTTAATTTCAGGCAGTATTCAATCAAATGGCTAAATCCAATATCCGTTATTTGATGGTTTGGGACTGGACCTCCAAATAAAGTTAAAATCCGTTTAAACTCATCGTTCCACTGAGTCAAAAAACGTTTAAGATTAATGTACAATTCAGGCCTTGTTGTTATGGCATATCCACAACTTTTAACTAATTCATCATACTCAGCTATTAATGCTTTCTATGTACTAGTAATGAAAGCTCTAAGATTAATTGTTAATCCAGCTACTTGAGATCTGCTACGATCAATTCCCTCCATCTTGATATGATATTAAAAATTTAATTTACTCGTTATTTCAAAAAGTATTAATGTTTTGAAAATATTTTTTATTCTTTTAACTTTTTAGAGGCTTCTTTGGCCTCCTACAATCTCGGGCAAGGTGCCCGAATTTTGAACAATTATAACATTCTGTAATATTTAAAATTTTATATTACAAGCGTTAAGATTTTAACTATTGTTAATTGTTATTATTCATACTAACTTTTGGCCTTGCGGCCAGGCCCAGATTTTTGCCGCGGCGGATTTCGCTGTTGCTGTCCGTGGGATACGTTGCCTTTGTGCACCCGTACCCCCGGACAGTTGATGAAAATCATTTTCCCTTTCATATTGCTGTAATTGTATTAAATTAATAATTTATATACTACTTTTTCTATTTACCCAGCTAAATAATATACTATACAATCAAAAACTGTAGAATCTGAATAATTATGCTCTAAGAATATGTCATCTACATCCCGACATTCTTCATCAACAATATTATTAATTTTTTCTTTTAATTTTTCAATTCTAACTGTAGAATTAGCAGTTTCTTTGATTATGTCCTTTAAATCTCCAATAGTTATAACTGGAATATTATCTGAAAATTATAATCCAATAGTAAAATTCATTACATACCTAGGCCCTAGGGCCATAGGGGTAATGTAAGTAGAAGTACAAATTCAAATAATAATTTAAAACTTACCTTCAAATATTTTACAATTGCCACTTCTAGGGGGTTTAATCAAAGAATGAACTGAAAGCATCCTGTACAATTGCAAAAATGTAGGACAAGAAGGATGATCATTCGGACCTGACACTTGCCGTATTATCCCAAAAAATTGCTATAATGCAATTTAAATTTAAATTAAATTTATTAGATTATTATTTTGAATGAATTGGCACTAATTAAAAGTATTTAATATTTATGGTTGTAAATTACTTCCAAACAATCTTGATTGAACTTAGCTGTCAAATCATATGCAAATTGTTTTTCATCTAACAAATAATTAACCAAATCTATTGTTGATTTTAATGTGATTTTGAGACCAGATACCCATGTGTGTAATATGTCTTCATTTTTAAAATGGTATTGACATATCCTAGATTTGTCTTTTAATGTAACCCCTAAAGCTTTCTCCCATTTAATCTTCAAGGAAATTTCCTTAGGTACTCCAAACGTACTGGGGTTTAAACCTTTATAAGAGCAGAAAGGTAAACAACACTTCACTATTTTCTTTGTAAAACGCAATACCTATTATAATGTAAAAATACTTAAAAAATGTGCATGAAATAATTATTTTTAAAATTATAAAAATAATAATCACAATTAAAAATTAAAATATACATTTATATTATCCCCCCCCCTTACGCAAAGGTTAATAACTAATTATATCTTTAATCGTGATTTTAATCATAGTTATGGTAGTTGTGTGCTAACTGCTTACTGCTTATAAAGTTTAAATTAGGCGGGAATATATTCTTACATAATATTTTAATAAAACATTATTATCACGGATAGAGAGCACACTAAGTTAGTTCAGCAGCTGATTCTGAAAGTAATTTCAATTGCCATGTGATATCGCTTGTGACATAGCCCGTCGGGCAACCATTATATCTTTAATCGTGACTACCACGCATATGGCTTTCGGCTTCTTGTTCATAGTGCGTCAGATATAATCAGTTAGTTATCTAGTTATTGTATATATCTGTGTTCTAGACACAGTGATTAAATAATTATAATAAATAACTCTACTCCTAGCGTGTCGCGCCGCGCGCCTACGTTTACTCCGTTGACGCCGTTATCATGCGCGAAGCCCTACGCGTGACGATAATCGCTGTTAGCCACTGCCGATATATTAAGAAGAAAAAACCACTCCCGTTCCTTTGCTCTGACTAGACGCCCATCCTCAAATTCCAATCTAGGGTTCCACGCCATCATCATGGAGTAGAGCGCCCTTGATTGTGCCCCCGGCGGATATGCCGAGTGGGCAACAACGATAAGTGAAGTGGTGTTCGTGTTTTTTGTTTGTAAATATATGTATTTTTATATCCGGCCGGTACGTGAGTACTACATTTTTCTATATTATCATAAAAAATTATACCCGAGTTATGGTTGTAATGTGTACCCTCGACGTCTACGAGCGTCGGGGCACCCTCATGAGGTTTCTTAGAAATTATAAAATTATTATTATTAACATTATATATCGCTAATATTATCCTAATTATTTCTTTTAGTCTGAGTTTTATGCCATTCGGCTTTCTCGGCACAAAATTAAACTTTTGTATATTTCCACAAACTGATTTTAATTATTTCTTCCTATTTTCTCATCTTTATATATAATATCTATGATACTCCGGCTCAATAGGGCCTCGGTTCGTGGTTGGCGACCTTTTTTAAATATCAAGTGTCCGCCATTGGGGGCTTCACAAATAGTGAAGCGTCTCATATTATTTAAAATATATTATACTCAAATATCGAAACTTCGACAGCACCTATCTTATAATAATCGATTTTGATTTTGGCGCAATTTCCTATTTCTTATTACTGCCTGTGATGGTGCAAATTACAAAAGCAGTTTAAAAATGTTGGTGCAAATTACACGCATGTTGTAAATATTTATGGTTAATTTTGGTGCGAATCGACTACAGCCGATTTAATAGATATTATCTAATTATTCTGATTTATAATTCATTATCAGCACACAGTGACGCGCGGTCGGCGTTTTTATTTGGTTAGGGTCTCAACTCTCAATGGTAAAAACGCTGCATTCGAGTGGGCTACCATTAATAGAAAAAATACAATAATAAATAAAACAAAGCAATTTTTAAATATCTTTGAAATAAAATGAATTTATATTTATAAATATATTTTGTTTTAACTTACAAATTTACCGGCTTGGGCTTGGGCATCACTGCTTTGAAACATGGCGTATATTATGTATACGCGCGCGCAACAAATCCGATTGTTCAATTGGAAAACCCATAAATAATATCAACGGTTGTAAGTTAGTAACGATCTACGGTAGTGTGACCCAGACGGTGACGGTACGTAGGTACAACAACGACGTACGCGCGCCTATAAAAATAAATAGTCGTAATTATCTATTCCTACGCGTGTATGTAGGTACTTAATAATAATAATATAAATATATAATTACGCGTAGCTACACAGGTACTCGTGTCAGATGTGCGTATGTGCGTCGCGTTCAACCATCAGTTATCACAATCGGAAACGAATTCAATACACATTACACATATTTTACGAATGATTGATGGCGACGTGTGGATTTAAATATACGACAGTACACAATGCTACAATACCAGTAATGGCGCCTTGTGGTCGTCAATATAATAACGTGTGCCTATACACACTGTATATGTATAGTGTATATCTACGCTCGAAACGCTGCTGCTGCTGCTGCTTCTGTTATGTATAGTTACCTCTACCTACCTACATTATACGTACTATTATGGTGCACCATAAACAAATCAAACTAATATTGTAATACGATATATTTTAGACGTGATTTTTTTTATTCTCGATAAAAATAAATCGTCAGACGCTTATATACACGAAACTCGTACACATCCGTCATCATCATTCATCGGATACCGAGCTGATGTATATATCCAGACGAAACGCGCCAACGGTCGAAGGAAATGATATGCTTAACTAAAACGAGAAAAATATATCAAGGTAAGATGTATGGTGGACACCGATTAACATAATATTATATTTGTTACGGTCACAAACAGTTAACGAAAGGAATTTTCAGTATTGTTCTAATATTAAATACGTATTACGAATAAATTTAAAAAAAATATATATATATTTTTATCTTTATAATTGCTTAAGATGTTTACTATTAATTATGTAAAAACATATTTTCAAAAAAGTTAATAGATTTAAAAATAGTTCGATAAACGAATCAGCCCTAGTATAGGCAAGAATTTACACCCGGCTTTAATACTATTGTATTATTACTATTAACTGTAATAATGTAAAAGATTTTAAAATGGGCTGCAAGTCCTACTTCAATTTTTGGCCCAGCAACAAATAATATTCCCATCCTGAAATATGGCCCTAGTCCGCCCCTTCAACCACCTCCCATCAATGATTTAATTAAGAATGATAATTGATGGAACTATAGGTATACACAGTACACGCGTATGCTCACACAAGCACCTAATATTACGCTTTACATACTATTATATTATATACATATATTAATATATTACTATTACGATACGCTGTTTAACAACTTAATGGGATTTATATTTATACCGAACGTGTATTGGGGCCGATCACTCTGGTATAATACATAGCTTTACGTAGTTGTACACAGTATAATATGTATATAACTAATAACCAAGTGTACAGTGCAACAACAATATATCGGTAGTCCTGCAGTAGGTACGTATCCTCAGTTTGAGCCGATCGCACCAGTTTTATTTTACATACAATATATTGTTATATTTTACTATCTACTGACATATTTGTACACGGTACACCTGATCCAACTATTACTATCAAATTAATTATTTGAGGGTAAGTAATTTATTATTTTCTTCGAAACTATAGTTGAATAGTATTTGATACATTATCAAACCTTTTTCATTGTACCAACCTACTTTGTTTAAATATAAGTTATAACTATACCATAAAACATACATTTTTCGTGTTTATACTTGTTAAATTGTGCAAAATAAATAAAATGTATTTTTATCAATATTAGGCAATGTGTGAAGATTATACTAACTACATTTGTAAAATAACTCAACAAAAAAAATATATATATACCAATACATAAGATTAATCCTAGCCGTTATTATGCTCTAAAGACTGCAGTGTACAAATCAGTCACAGGCTTTCACTTTTATTCTCTAATATGAACGAATATTGTTAAAAAGATGTAAAAATAATAAATATATTATTTGTACATTGTAGGTAAATGTCTATGGCTGACAGTTATACGTGTATCTAGGTACGTTTATTAGTATTACAAATTTACATTCATGGGTATATAAGTGCAGGCGCGTGAAAACACGTATGTAATATATAATATATATGTATATAATTATATTTTTAATATTACAATTGAATGAATATTATATTTTTATACTTTATATACTTTTGACACAACACAGACGTGTACAAAAGGGTAAAAAGGTTTAAAGATATACATGCAAGAATTGTAAAATCACCCTACTCAGACTGAGTCTGACAATAAACGTTTATTAAAGTAGTATATCTTACAAGACCGATCAGCGATTTTTTCATCGATAGCGGTTAATGCTTGCTCGTTTATAATAACATTTTCGGTTACGTATGCATGATTTAATACAACAGACATTTTTTTTTGACGAGATTGATACTTGAATACCACTTTAAAAAAAAAAAAATGTTATTTGTTAATATTTACACCACAGTCGATAGTCAATCGCGAACACGTGAGAATGTAACCGGAGAACAAGTTAAATGCTAACTGATTGACAATTCGTAATTAGAAAATATTATCACGGATTTATGAAATTAATAGCTTTAGAAATAATCGTTCAGGGTGTATATTTTGGTTGTAATAAAAATCAACCCCCCAATTAAAACATTTAATCCGCATGATTATTCTTTATAAAAAATGTTCATTAACTAAAACCTTACATGATTATTTTAAATATTTTAAACTTTAATATTATTATATTATATTAGAAGAGGTGAATAATAAAAATTATATTTATAATAGAAACAGACAATATTTTATTTGATCATGTGTTTTGTGTATAAATTAGAACTATTTTCAATATTTATTTTATAAACAGCTGAAAGATTTAAAATATTAAAAAAATTATCTTCTGTACTGATATAAATAACCAGTGAAATGTCAAGTATCGTACGAGGTTTTAATGGTTACAAAATAAAAAAATCGAATTTATCAAAAACTTGTGTTGAAGTAAATATATTTTTTTATTTTTCCTGATTATTTTGAATTTTTGCTTTTGATCACCAAAAAGAAAATCAATTAGATCCAATTCGCTAACAAAAAACGCGTTTAACAATAAAAATTGGAGCATTTTGATTAAATTTTATACAAAACACAATACATTCATAATATTATTAACTAATATCTGCTTATAATTTAAAATGTATTGAATTTTTTAATAACATAAAGATTAGCAAAGTTTAATATGAACAATATATTTAATCTACTGATAATTTTACATTTAATCTATTGACTTATATGACTGGTTAGTGACTACTGGTACTGACTATCGCAGTATCGCTAACGATAGTGCCATAGTGACATGTTTACGTTCAAATATTCATTAAATACGTATCAATTTGGTTATTTTGTTGTGCCTAATTTAAAAATGAATAACACTAAATACTTGATACTTTTAAAGGTAGTCGGATATATTATATTATGTAAATACCTACTTACTTTTTATTTTTAATATTTTATACATATTATACATTGTAAGAACTCTTTATATAAAAACATTTAGTTGATTAATTTATTTCTATGCAAATAAATCTATTACAACATAACTGTTTAATTTTAAATAGGTAATCATTCAAAGAAGTATATATAGTTAACACTTAGATATGTCATCTCTATATCTATTCAAAAATTCATAACATTACCTTTATTATTGTGATATATTTTTAATTTTTTAATTATTATAATAACTACATACCATTTATATATTTCACTAAGATATTTTTAATGTAATATTTATGTTTTTTATACATTTTATTACACATAAATCATTTCAAATTCTAAGCGGAGCGATGAATGTATTATTTTTATTATGATATATTTTTTGTGTGTGTGTGTGTGTGTGTGTGTGTGTATGAATATGCGAAGTTTTTGATAAATTACCTACTTCGATTTTCAACTTTGAGGAGAATTATGGATAGAAAATTGGATCTAGTTTATATTTTAAAGGGGTCAAAATTAAAAATTCCCAAAATTTTTTTTTTATTATCAGAAAAACTAACAATTTTTGATTTAAGTTTTTAGTTATAAATTTCCATAAAAATTTCATGAATGTGTCAAAATAATTGAAAATTGTTTACAAGGTTCTTTATAAGTTGTTTAACCTATTTAAAAAAAGATTCTATTGGAATGGCAAATTATTTTTTTATAAGTATTTGAAGTTTAAATTTTTACGACATTGTATATTCACCCGTATAGGATATTTTTTGTTTGTTTTAATTAAAAAACGGATAACCATAAGTTATGAATAGAATGTTTATGTTTTTCTAGAAAATCAGATCCTTTTTCGACCTAATTGTATAATTCTTTAGTTTATTTCATTATGCCAACAACTTTGAATGATATGTTGTGTGTACCTATGTTTACATTTTTATTTAAATGGCCAAGTCTTACTTATACTTTATATTAGATACCTATTCAAACATTTCTTACAATGCTTTTAAAACCATAATTTTTAAAAATATTTAACTTAATTATCTACATTAAATTATTTCAAATTTACCTTTTAAATAGAAACGGCAAGATACTTTTACATTTTTTTTATCACTCAACAAAATGTCCCTATAATTATCAAAACAAATGTGTCGATTAAGCGAAAAGACTTTTATTAATTTGACATATTAAAATTTTGTTGAATTCACAAAATAATTTTTTGATATTATAAGTATTTAACAAATATATGTATTTATTGTTGAAAACAAAACAAAAAAAAAGGGGGCAAGTGGGTATCGCTCTGCTGTATAGTAGAGATGGAGAGTAGGTCACTGGTCACTATAATGGATGTGTTAAATTTGAATGCAATGACGGGTATCATTGTATATGAAAAACGATTCTGAACGGAGATGATTTGTCAGTCAATGATAATTAGTTGGATATATTATATTATATTATTACCTATATTTAAATTGTAATATATCGTTATTTTACGCGATTTCGTAAAAAATTAAATTTCATACGCTCATAAAATGTTTTCTATATTGACAATGGAATTTTTTTTTACAGTTACTTGATGGAAAACTTATGGATAACCTAGTATTGGATTTTCTAATCTTAAGTATAAATCACAAAAATTTTATGAATTTTCAACTTCAAAATTCTTTGCAAACTTTCGTGATTTTGATATATTTTGTAAACATTTGAACTTTAAATGATTATAAACAAAAATTGTGACTAACGATTTTTGATTTTTTTTTACTACGATAAGTAAAACTTATAATAAACTTTGTATTAAATTTTAAAGATTTTTTGGATAGCCAAATTTTTTTTATCGGCATTTTAAGAAAAAAACTTAAAAAGTCAAAAATTTCAATTGTCTATAAGTAGCTTAAAAAAATTCTAAATATTTTGAAAATTTAATCGTAAATAGATAACATTAATATAAACATTTTGTGAAAATTTTCAAATATTTACAATGATTCGTTTTTTAGTTACAGCAAAATCAAAAAATCGATTTTCTCAAAAAGTGGTTATGCGTAAAAAATTCCCGTTTTTCCGTAATTTTTTCAGGGTTTTTCCCGACGCTTTTAAAAACTATTGAACATTTTACCAAAATTACCACTAGATAAATTTTCCTTTTCAAATCCACACAACATAGATATATTTAATAAAAGCCTATTAAATATTAAATATTAAATATTGAATAAAGATATATTAAATCAACATTTAAAATTCTTTGAATAAATGTTTATTAAATCTTAATTAAAGTTTAAATTTCATTGTTTGAACCCTTTTGTAATGTTGAACCAACTTTAAAAACTAAATTTTATTTAAAATTGCTTTGTAATACCTCAGCAATATTATATTTTAATATTGCATTAACCTTAGACCTTATAGATATGTATTCATTTATTATACAGAAAATATAATTATAAATACATAATACTAACAAAAACCATACATTAGAAAGGGTTTTTTGGGGTTTCAAACTCCCTCAAAAATGTATCAGTATTACGCACTTGGAAATAATTATTTCATTATTTTTAATTATACCCCATTTATTAAGATTTGTATAACACCTCCCTTCTCTTGAACACTTTAACATTATAATATTAAATATTTTACTAGAAAATTGAAGAATTTAATTTAGAAATATACAATTTTATTACTTTGATGTATGAACAATTTATTATATATTAATTTTATTCATATATATAATAAAATTATTACAATATAAAATACTTATTAACCATTAATTATACACTTTCACTAATTTTATCATTTAATCTTTTTACATTAAACGGAGCTTGTGCTAAATGGTATTTCAATCGTTCCTCCATTTCATTTTGGTCGACATTCTTCACCTTGGTTTGATTTTTAACAGCATCTAAAATCAAGTACATATATCTGTAATTTAAGTTATAAAAAAAGTTTATGATCTAGAACTGCTATCATAACAGTAATGATATATTATTACATTAATAGCTTTTAATGTTCAGGTCAAATTAAATGTATATTAATAATTAGATACCTAACTGTATTATTCTTACCAAAAATAACAGAACATAAATTTAGTTTACAAAACTTCTGTTTCCCCTTTTTGCCAGTAAATGAAAAATTGGATAGTAAGACATCAGTAAATAATTTATAAACTATTCTCTTTATAATAGCTTTTATAGAATTTCCTCCCAAATGTGACAAGTCATTTACCTAAAACAAACATTTTATTGTAATTTATAAAAAAAATGTTAATTAATTATTTGCATACCAAATAGTCACGCATATCTTGATCTTTTATTTTTTCTTCGATAACTTCAAGATATTCAAGTTCATTTATTGGCCAGTTGAAGTTGTCTAAGAATTCATTGTTAGATGAACACTTAATACTGTTTTTTAACATTGATGTACTATCTAGTTTAGATAGAATTTCTTTTTGTTGCATACTTAGATGTTTAATGTCAGTTTGAATGTATACCATATTTTTTAATATAGACTTCAATATTTTTTGAGTACCTATAATAAGTTTGAAGTTTAAAGTAATACAGTTTGAATTGCTATTAGGTATTGATAGACCCATTATACTATAAACTAACCATTATCAACTGCCGAATTACTACAGATTCGAGAACCGCTATCAATTGTTTGTAATGGTGTACAACCTATAATAATGCAATTGAAAAAAAAACACTATAATATCACTATAGAATATCAGATATTTTTGTATGTAAAAAATGTTATTTTAATTAACTAATTTATAACCACGGTCTTAGTAGATCTTCTAATGCCGTGATTATAACTAGGTATATATTAATCTTGTTTTTACTTTTTTTTCGGTCATTGGTATTGGACTTTAATGTTTGTTCATTATTATGTGTAACTTTGTTTATAACTAGAAACAATAAATAAATATTATTATTATTATATATCCAATAATTGATTTCAAATAATTCGCATAAACGTACATGGAGAAACTTTATTTTTCATAATTGGTGTTCCAAAAGATTCTTCATCTGACAGCATGTCAAAATTTATTTTTTTGTTGTCTGTAAATTAAAAAAAAAATGTAATATACTGTAAGCACCTAAATCTTATACTATATAAAAATATATCACGCTAATATTTGTAAATATATTTACAATATTTACATGGTTTGTCTTTATAATCACCAAATTCAAGTTTTCTTGAAACTAAAAAGAAAATCAATTGAAATATTATTAACCATTTGCACACTTTATTAACTATATATTGTTTATCGTTTAATACTGATATTTTGGAACATACCTGTAGTGGAGATAACTTTTTTAGTACATGAATCGATTGTTTTTAATGATATTTTATCCGTAGATGCATTTTTTATGTGGTCTATATTAATCAGTCAAAGTTTAGTAATTATTTATAGACAATTTATTTGGGGATGCTTATTAGTTATTATTTTATAATAAGTTACCTTTAGCAGCAGCTTTTAGAGGTGATGGTGACCAACCACTAATTGAAACAGGTGACTTATCAATTAAAGGCTGCTTTGAAGCAGCAAAAGGTTGACTGACTACAGTTTCACATTTCTTTATATTACTTCCAGGTAAATGTAGAGAATTTTCGGACAGATTTTCAGGAGCAATATAATTTTCTATAAATCATTTATTCATAGAAATTTAATTAGTAATTAAAATGCCTACTGTATAAATCATATTATATTCTATTGATATACATAATATTAGAACACTATATAGCTTTTTCAATAGATAATACATAGATAACTTTGTACAAATGAAGTATATATGTTAATAAATAATATTAATTAATTATTTACTATTATATTTACCTGAAAAAACGGGGCAATCAATTGATGTTTTAAGTTTTTTAGTCTTAGGTTTAATTTCATCTTCATCAAGATCGGAAATGTACATGGCTTTTTTAGCTTTTTGTTTTGCAGCTGCTAAAGATTCTAATCAAAAGTAAAAATCACACATAAAATATTTTAACTTATAAACATTATATTTGTAATTACACAATTATTACCTATTCCTGAGCTCATTACTCTTGCTTCTAAATACTCATATTCAATTTTGTTGGGTATGCTACATTGCTCGATCAATTTTTTGGTATTGTGAGGTTTTTTTGGCCATGCGCAAGTACTTTTTTTATCTGAATACCAAAATCTTGGAACGGCTGCTACACTATTATCTCCAAAAAAATGAACAACAGAATATGTGGCCATTTTTTCAATGCTTGTAAAAACTAAAAACAACTGAAGTTTTAATAAATTAACAAAACTAGTGGCAGATATGAAAAATAAATTATGTCAACAAAATTCATAATTTTAAAATATAAATATCAGGAACAAATTAAAAATACTAATATCATTTTAAAGAATTAAATGTTTAAAATAACAAAACATAATAAGTAACTATTCAAGCTCAACCACTATAATAGGGTAATAAAGTATTTTATCATATTATAATAGGTATTCAAAATAATTTAATTACAATATTACTATATATATTAATATTTAAAATTAAGAGCATATTTACAAAAAAACTAAATTATATAATATAGACAATTTAATTACAACCTCTTAATTACTGTACTAGTTATTAGATGAATGTAAAATAGGAAAAGCAACTTTATTACCAAGACTATTGTTTAGAATAACATATTTTGAAAAATCACAAGTTTCTATATTAATTGTAATAAGGTGATTAGACAGTTCATTCACAATAGCTATACCTATTTTCATACTATTAATTGGTTTTTCATAAAACGGATGAATTGTATTGAATGATTGAGCTACAAATACTTTTTTTTTACTACTTTTATGAACACATATATTAACAACTTTAAAAATATTAAGTTTGCCTTCAAAAGTATAACCTATGTAAGCATCAGAAAATGATTTTATATTAATTTTTATATTATCTTTTATAGCAATTTTAAATTCCGGTTTTATGCAGTCTTCAGGCAATGGTCCACCGCTATATATTTTTAAATATTTTATATTGATACTAGACCCAGACCTTGCATTCAATTCATACTCACCAAACATTTGAAATTCATGATATCGTTTTATAACCTGCTCCAATGGTTTCTCATGTTTTCTTATCATTTTTTTAAGAGTTTTCATGTAGTTTTCAAATGGAAAACATGAGCAACTATCGAGGGCACCAAATTTCTTATAGTCATCAACAATGTGCAATAAGTTGTGTACATTAAGTGACATAAATTCTTTACCATATATTTCACGAAATTTGTCTACAAAATATTTTAATAATTTTTCAACAAAATTAACAAGGTCTGTGCTAACATTTGGTGCTAAAAGAATTCGAAAACTAACATGTAAAGAAAGAAAATGTAAGTAGTATTCACTATTTAAAATGGTTTGTAGAACAACTGGGCCAGTATAAAGAAGGAATTGACGAAATTCAGTTGCCTTCCACCTATTAACTTCATTCAACCCCCGAGGAACTCTAGAAAAATCACTACATACTGAAAGTCTCAATGCTAAAAGTAGTTCTTTAGTAATATCATTGACTTTTTTACTTTGCAATCTAACCGAAACAGGTGCATTTTTAATGCATCCAAGCCACAACAAAATTAATTTTTTTGTCACTCCTAAGCAAACTAGATGCATATAGTCAATGCTAATACTATTTACTATATCTATACCAGGTATTTCAGTGATAATAGAAACTTCATCAGTCATATGGAATTCTTCATCAGTTCTATTTAAAAAATCTAAGTGAGTTCTCTTAGTAATACAATCTGTATCGGGAAAACAGACTCTATGTTCAAAATAAAAACCACTTATTAAACACCTAGTACACGAATAATAACCAGTATGTCCTTTAGTTTTTAAGATGAAACTCTTTGCTGGTAAATCACAACATATAGTATCTATAATTACTTGTTTTATACCAAATGCTGTTTGAAACCCTGTTTCATATAATGCTTTTGTTTCATTCACAAATTCTAACAAAAAAGGATTGCAGTTGAGAGGCTTATCTTTACCCCAATATAACCCAATTAAAAAAACATGAGGTTTATAAACAGGATGACGAACATATCCAAGTATTGGCCAAAAACAGCTAGATGAACTTTTGGTCAAGGGCAGACCATCAATCCCTACAACTATTTTGATTTTGTCTTCAACAAAATATTCATAGTCAGAATCAGAAATACTCTTCAAACTATTACATATTGAGAAATAATAAAAACTACCGGGTGTCACTGTCTGTACTTGCAAAGGTTGAACAGATGACTTGGTTTTTAATATAGTTCTGGCATCTACAGGAAAATAATTATGACACTTATGCATTTTTAAAACCTTCAATAATGCACTCAAAGCAACTTGAGAAATATTATAAGATACGGCCCATTTAGCTAAATTGTTTAAAATTGATGAATCTGTTTCATTATCTAGGGAGTGATGTTCATTTGGATATTCATTAGTAAAACTTAATTTATCCTCATCCTCAATATCAGAATTGGATGAAAAACTAATTGCATCATATTCATCATCACAGATATTATTACTATCAAAGTGAGGTAAATTATGAATTAGATTTGGTAACAGTAAAGAGTTTGATTCGGAATTTAGATTTAAACTGGCACTACAACTAGATACATTTGGTTGAACTATACTTTCTGGTTCACTATGAATACTTTCATTATCCAGTTCTATCAATTCTAATTCCTCTAAATACCTTCTGCGCTTAGTAGATTTGCTAATGGTTGAATATGACATAATAAAGTATAGAATATGCTTTTCAAAGAATACAATTAGAAGTTCTAATACAATGAATTTCAAATAAACTGTAAAAGTAATAGTGAATTGAGAAATATAGAATACAGGGTTCAATACCAAACAATAGGTAAATTATTAGACTTAATAAAATACAAACACAGCAGATAATAAAAACATTTTTAAATATAATACAAAACTGGTAGAATAAATAATTATTATACTACCACTTTAAAAATTAGATAAGTACATAATATTATATTTTAAAGTGTAATACAAGTAGGTACAACTTAAAATGCATAAGTATTAAGTACCAACAGTATAATATATTTAAAAATCAAATTATTATAGGCTATAGGCAGGTATTAATAAATAAGCTTCTGCCAATAATCAAAATACATTTGAGTATTTTACGTACTGACTATACATTACATTATATTATAGGTATCTAAGTATAATACTTATTACTTAGTAACAGTAATACTTACCTTATTTTCAATGACATAAATTCACAAAAAAAAAAAATAAAATAATGCACTAAACGCAGTTAATATACGACGACGACGGGTCGGACGCGGTACACTTATACGACGACGACAACGACGTAGTGAAATAAAGAAAAACCGTTTATATACCTACAATATAGTGTTAAATGTTGATACCGATATACACGCGAACAACAATAAAATTATTACTTAAACCTAGCAAGTACGCAGAGGCCAGGGACACGAGTGACGAGTGCACGAAGCCACGAACTAACACAAACAACTGAAGAATTACCAACATTTACTTAAATTTAGCTATTGCTATGTAATATTATAATACTGTGTTCGTATTTCGGGGAAAGACCAATAATAATAATATAAATATGGTTTCGAACCGTTGAAGTTTATATCTATATACCAACCGGTCTTATCGTATATAATTATTACAATAGTTACTATTATACAAAAACATGCAATATAATATTAATAGTAATGCCCAAAGTGTGTTATTATAAGTAAAGTAATATCAGACAAAATACCCGGTTAAATTTATAATAGAGCTGATTACACACTAGGCGATTCGAATCTTCGTTTTTAAAACGTAATTAAATACAATATAGGTAATCGCTCAAAATTAAACGTGCAGTTTTATATGGGTAGTTGTATTCACACATAATATGAGATGATACAAATGAGACCAGCTGGCAGGCGGCAGCTTTTGCTTGCGTCTGGTCGTGTTCGGTCTTCGATCCTTACGGCATTACGATGATTTACGGCATTACGGCATTACGCATAGTTAACGTTGAGCGTTCTGTAGCGATTTTCAGCTAGAATTAAACAATATTTTTCCCAATTCCAATTTCTTACTACTTACTAGTGTGGATATTTTAATATTGCCATTGATTATAAATATTAAATACTATTTTTATGGTACACTAGCTATTACACTATTTACACTTACAACTAATATATTATGTTATCGACTTTACAAAGGAGATTTTGTGAGCAAACAATCCGATTAGGTAAATTTAGTATATTCTAATACCTATTCTATGTAGGTACATACCCATATTTTATGTCTTACACGTAAACTTTAGATAAAACCTCCGACCAATAAATTATAATAATTTTAAGTTATTTTTATTACATTCACTCCTTATTATAACCATACCTATTACCTATATAATATATCATTGTTAATTAATTATTTAAATATTAAATTAAAATTATGAAAACTGCACTACTGCAGGGACATAATAATATATAATATACGAAATTATTATATTATAACAATATAATGTAATGGATACGCAATATGTTCTTCGCTCATATCGCTCTATAATTTTAATAAATAAAGTAAACTCTACAAACATATTATACCTGTACGTACAATAATATATAGCGGAATATATGCGTAGTACACGACTAAATAGATGACAAATAGTCATATAACTCATACAATACTGAATATTATAATACATACATCTTATTTTTTTTACGGTACACTTCCTATAAATTCTTGCAATAAAAAATTGAAAAAAAAAACCTACTCGCATAGAAAATATAATTAATATATTTAATGCAAATTGGGTTTTGTTATTTATTAAATAATATATTTTAAAAATTAAATCAATATTAATTTTTAACATTGAATAATAATTGTGTTTGTTAAATATTTATTTTAATAAATTGATAAAATGTTAACATTTAACGATAATTCAATATTAATTATTTTATATTTTTTTAAATGCTTTTAAATATTTAAATTTAAATATTTTTCTTTTAATATTTATTAAAATTTTAATAAATTTTAAAATTTAAATATTTAAAATTTAATTTAAAACAAATATTTATTCAAATACTTTCATTGAAAAATGCCGTGTGGGAAGAGGGGCTGAAGTCAAAAATCGAAGCATTATTACTACTCCAAAATATGATGACAGACACAAAAAAAAAATAATAATAAAAAAAAAACACATCATTGTAAAATCAATACATTCATCACTCCGTTCAGAATCTAAAATAAAACATTACATTATTTTTAACTTCTTTATTAACATTTTGTATTTTGTTTTATATACAAAATTCTATTAAAACTTTAATTCATTAATTATTTAATTTTTTAATTATTATTTTTGTTTAATTAATAATACATTAGATTTATCATACTTTGTTGTTATTTTAAAATAATTTTAGAAATAACTACATAACTTGATTATTGGATATTTTACAATAATAATAGGTACATGAAACATCTTAAAACAGATTTTAAAGGCTTTAATGGATGAGAACATTTTATATTTTTAAACATGTCATATAATTATTTTTGAATACATTATTTAGTCAATTTCATTTCAAAATAATTTTTTTTAATAAGAAAACTAATTTATTTTACATCTTAATTTTATTAAATACAAACTTGTACATCTTGTAAACTGAACCAAGCTAATTTGTGGCTAATAATTCATTAATAATTTAATTAAAAATTTGTAAAAACATTAAAATTATTATTTTAACAAATGTTGTTGTTTCAACTAGTAATAATTCGTTGAGTGTAGAGATGTGGTAACAACTAATACATGGCTAAATTCACATTATTATATCTATACTATTATTTGTTCATAAACAAAACATTACTTATAAAATACATTTGAAGAACAACAAAAAGTTTTTTTTTTTAAGAAATGGCAGGTTAAAATATTAAAATTTTAACTTCTATAATTATTTAAGTTTTCGAGTTTATTAGAATATGAAAAATAAATTATTGGATTTATTGTGTCTTACGCATCAAATATAAAAAGAGGGATATCCTCAAATATGCATTTTATAGTCCTTATTATTATGCAAAATATGTCGTAATCCAGAAATTTACAATAGGAGGAAGATAATCGACCGTTTCCAAACATATTTAATGCTTTGTATAGTTTATTTGAGCTACTTTAATTAATTTGTAAAATTCGGTTATTTATCGTTTATATTAAATTTAATACCATAATAAGTAACATAAATATAATTTAAATGGACGACTCAGTCTCATTGTAGTATCTTACCCATTTAATCTATGCTACACCAGTCTTGAACAAATTACTTTTCTATTTAAATATCTAAATTTAAGTATTATACTTTATGTATAGGTAAACCCAAAAATATGTACTTACCTACAAATTTTTAGTTCACTACTGTCCTTATAAACAGTTTAAATGCTAAATAGTAAAATATTAGCAGCAAATTAATTAAATTAGTAACTGTACTATGTAATTTTTAACTTCTAAGTTGCGATTATTTTGCAATAATGTTAGTAATAAGATTGTTTGCTTTACGACTTACAAGAGTACTTATGACAATAATATTGTATAGGTATGTATTGAATTATCTTGCATTGTGCAAACGGTGCGCGCTCTAGTAACATAATTTAAAAATTTTTTGAATCTTATTTAAAAGTTCAGAACATAACATTATTTTAGTCAACATTGATCATCCAGTAGATAGCGACAAGTTTCGCTACGCCAAGCATACATTCTTAGCATTGAAACACCTAAATTCCTAGAAACACACATAACAAAAAAAATAAATAAACCATATTCCGAAATCGAATTAAACGAAATAACAAAAAGTATAGCGCATTAAACGCACGATATGCCGGAAGGTGGTGAATTTTTAAATTACGCTTTCTACTGAACTTTGGGAAATTGGATGGATTATATTGGTTATATGGTTTAATTTAAAGCACCATTTCAACAGCATGTACATTTGCGATTTTTTGAATTTTGTTATATACATTATTTTGCGGACAAATAGTTTTTTAGCAAATCAAAAAAATGATTGACATGCTAATAAAATTTTGCGATCTTGCGGACTTTTCAAATTCACTTGACAAACATTTTTCATATTATAATAGGTACGAGTATACCTTATTAAAATTATAATTTTTACAAATCAAACAATTTTTTCTCAAAATTTAAAAAAATTGATTAGGTACTTTGTTTTTATTATTCTTTTTTAAACATGTTATTATTTTGACTATATTAAGACCTTCTAACTATGTGTTTCAGTTTATTTTAATTTTTACCTCTTTTTGCATTATACCTAATAATCGTGAAATTAATAAATTATTTTTATCATAAATTTAAACCATATTTCATAGCCCTTTTATCTTTAAAATTTAAATGTTACTTTATTAAAAATAAAATTATTTACCATAATATCTAAGTTTCCTTAGTACACAAAAGAATTTGTACACCACATTTTTTAAATTTTAATATAGGTTCTGGCTTATGTTTTAAATCATCATACTCTTCCCAGTGTCCATAATTTCTTAGTGCAACTGCTACATAATGACCCATATACCTGTTCTTGCAGTACGTCTGTTACCGATAAATACAGCTGCTCCACGCAATATAAAAAGTTCGTTCAAAACTGTTATTTTTGTTGGTATGCTTTCCAAACTGCAAACAACATCATCAAAGACGGCGTCTGCCACACCCAATAAGCTTTTCTTATCATTTTTATTTTATCTTTGAATAAATTGTATTATTTTGAATATTGTTCGGTGAATACTTACCAAATTATAATACATTTATTGTATACCTAGATACGCTATTTAAAATCATATTAAAATTTAATTTAACTTATTATTATAAGAAAATCTTTTTAACCAAAATGTTAAAATAAGTAAAATCGTGTTCTTCATTGCAATATTCTAAATATTAATCTGCTACATAAAAAAGCATTTAAAGAACATAAAATGAATATAAAAAATATTAAAAACGGATAATATAGTTTGATAAGTTAGATATCCACGATAGTCCGAGTGGCTCGCTAATTTTATAGTTAGTACTATTCGAGAGTTTAAAACAAAATATGAAATAACATGTCAGGAAAATTTAACTAGTTCACAAAATTGCAAAATTTTATTAGCATGTAACCATTTTTTTTTTTTTGCTAAAAAACTATTTGAAATGGAGCTTTAATTTAACCTACCTATCCTACGCGCTAACCATTTTACCTACCTAAAAAATGTTCAATGATCGTGAATAGTAAGCTATTAAATATCAGTTTTAAGAGTTATATCAATTGCTAAGTTCTAATATAAAATTATAGTTATAATAATTTGATGAATTCTGATTACACTTGTATCGTACTGAAATTGATTGCAAATTTGCGAATATTGTTTATTATTTTGTTATATTCACATATATTTGAATAAATGTATTGTTTAATAATTACTTTTACAATCAGCTTTAGTTTTTTGTCAATAAATGTTCAAAATACGTTGTAAAAAAAAAAGATTCAATTAAATAGCAATGAAATACATAATAATAAATAAAATAGGAGTGAATATTTTTAATTTTTGCCTGGGTGCCGAATCTTAACGGCACCGCTCTACTACTTAGATATACTATAACAAGTATGACATAATGTTGTAGCAATTGCTTTTTCATTTGATATAGGTACAAAAAAACATTTGTATTTTATATCTGTAACACTTAATCCATCTGATAATAATGCAGTATTTACAATAAAAGTTCCTAAATTTGATGATAGTATAGGAAAGTGGCAGCTATCCTAAAGTAGAGGTGTAGCGCTGCTACGCCTTTAATTAGAAGTGGGTGGGGTGGGTTGTCTATGTAATTTTTCGAATAATAGCGAATAATACAATAATACTTTGAAATATTTTAATAGTATAATATTAACTATTATTTTTTTAACATGTCGAATAAACTATTCAGTAGATGGGATGTTATATGGATGAATATTATTGAGGGTGGGTGGTTATTTTTTATGTTTCGCTACACTTATATTTTTAAGGATATCCGCCACTGGATAGGAGAAGAATAAAAATGTTTGAATTATTATTTTGAAATTAGATTCATTTTGTCGTTTCACTACATGCCTAACAACAATATTCTTATTTTTTAGTATTGCTTACTTATCTTTTATTTTAGTAAGTGTTAATAGTTATGTTTAAATCTTGTAATTTAATTTTTTCATAGATCTTATCAGCTAATAAAACATAAGGAGAAACAATTTTAATAGTGTTTTTGTTCTTCAATAATTCTATTCGTAATTTCTCGTAGTGGATATTTGAAATTTGAAATAGATTATTTTAATTCTCGAAGACAATTTTCATACTTGAAACAACTGAAATTGTCCAGACGACCATGGATTTTCATAAAACATAGGAAGATGTACTAAATTATGGACATTATATGAAACATGATGTAGGCCATATAAATTTAAATATTGTGAAACAAATTCTTTGAGAAATGTTTCTGCTAATAAATTGGTTATGTAATTTATTGATTTTAAAATATCAACCACAAATTCATCAGCCGTAATATTTTTTGATATATATTATATATATAATATTACAGTTTGAAAAAACTACATTGAAACGTTCAAAAATAAGGCAACAACAATAATGAACAGATTAACAACAGACTGTTGTCAATAGACAACAAAAAATTATTATAACAGATAATTCGTAGTTTGTAACAAGAGTACTACACTATAGTACACTACTATGAAGAGAGGCGAGTGTGATATGAGAAATGAGACAAATGAGTATGTACGCCGTGTGGTTAAACTATAGTCTGCAGCAGAACGTGTAAACAAATAAATAATATTGGGTATACCTATATTCATTTATAAATAGATTATTTCAACAATATCCAGTTTATTATTATCGTTGATTATACCTAGTTGCGTAATTTTTAATCACTGAAATAGTTATTATATATTATAACAACATCAAATGGTGGTATAATTAAAATATAATCGGTATTCGATGCTAAAGGCACAATAGAACAACAAACTGCAAAAACTAATAATTCTTAAATACAAGGTTTTTTTAAATATATATATTATAATTTATATGTACTATATTTTATGTTATATATTCCTAATAAGAAAATTAGTAGGTACTAAATATATTTAATATGAAGTAGTTTTTATACGTAAAATATTACGTATATTTATCTATTCTGTATAATAATAAGTTATTTTATATAGATATGCTTAGTTAAATTCTAAAGACTAACAGTATAAGTTTGATTTGTATTTGATTTATTTTTTTTGTGAAATTTTAAAATAATAGGTACATTGATTATGATATTTTTATATTTATAATATATGTATTTTATTATTATAGCTACAGCTAGTGTTATGATTTGTTTGTGAGATATTATTAAATTAGATATTAATTATTAACTAGATGGAAACAAACATTTATAATATATCTGGTTGATAGATGAATTATGACACTGTACACACTATATAAAAAGTAATTCAACAAGCATATTTTCACCAATTTTTCTTTGATAATACAGTTATTTAATAATATGATTTTTTTTAAATTTTTTACTATACTAAAAGACCACATTTTTATATTTTTGACTTTTTTGCACTATTAAGGAGCATTTTGTTGAGATACAAATTTCTGTTTTTCAAATGAGAACCCTATTTACTACAATAAATAAATAATTTATCAGATAATTTGTTTTTAAATGTTGACGTACTAGAATAAAAACACAAACGAGTAGTTTTTGATTTGGCTAACTGCTATAACTTTGTGTTTAAAAGGTAACAGGTTCAATTTTAATGAGTAGATCATCAGTGATTTGAAAAACATAGTGATTAATATTAATTTATCAACCTAAATAATTCGCAAATTGACAATATGGTTCAAGTATAATAAATAGGTTCTAGATCCAATATTTTTTAATATTTTTGTAAAACCATTATTAAGGACTTAAGTTTAAACATATTTTAGTAACCGAGAAATTAATTGTACGGTTTTAATTTAAGGTAGGTACCTATAATAGGTACCTACATCAACATTTTTAAATACTATTATTCACAAAATAATTTACAGTAAAAAAGCTTGGGAAACAGCTGAGGTTCTCGTTCGATAAACATAAGTGCAGTGTATTGCAAAAGAACACTTACAACAAAGTTATAAAATCTCGAAGAATTTGAAATAAGGCCTTTGAATACATTTAAAAATAACAAAAATCGGTTTTTAAATGAATTCATTATATCAAAGGAAAAAACTGAGGGTTATCGGGCTTGGTAAATCACTCTGTACATAAATAATAATGTCGCGCGTTATTGTATTATTAATTATTGTACAGTACCATCTATACCCATTACTCGTACACGCTGAGTCGCAGCGCGTAAACCGTTAACCGCGGCGGGGACGGAGGCCATATTAATGGATTTGGGTCCTCCTCCGCCAATTAATATATATATTTTAATCGTCGTGCGTCGCGCGCTAAACTTTACTGCTCCGTTTAGCGCACACGCGCGCACATGGTGACTTGCACACTGCGTGTACGTACACATTTACTTACTTGTGTATGTGTGTGCTATGTACGCGATGTAAATTAGCGGCTCGGCGATGGGACCGCAGGCCGCGTACATACATTATTATCATAATTTACACACACGTACACACTGTACGAACAAATTGAATACACACAAACACACGCGCAGACGCCGCGCGAGATGAGTATAGTAAAAAACAAAAACACCGCGGCGAGGGTGTGTTCGACGATGCCCTCGATTACTGTCAGGGGATCGGGGGGCGAGTGCTGTTTGTGAACGGTGTACGCATTTATGTTTTATTTATTTACATTTAGGTTTTTGTTTCGTTTTTGACCCTCCTCCTCCCTCCTTAGCGCCGCTACGGGTATCTCTCCCGCCGGGACGCGTCAAAACAAACGGTGAGCGCCCGGCGGTATACGTATCCGTGATATTATTATTATTATACATACCACCCCATATCGTTTTAATGTAAACTTTTATAAACGATATCAGATGCGCTCTTGATCCTCTGTGGATTATCTGCGATTTTCTTCATAAATCATATCGAACGCGTATTTATAGGCGCAGGCGGTCTCGTTGCGTGTCGCGGGCGAGGGTGGAATTTTTTTTTCCGTTTTCCGCTAGCCAACTTACCCGCCGAACAGTCCCCGTACGCTGCACACACATTTTATAATAATAATATATATCCGTCCCGAATTTATTTATTATTAGCTCGCCACACATTACAATAATAATACATATATTCTCGAACCGCGACCGATGAGATTTAATTATTCCTATGTGGAAATCGGCCGTGCCCCCACGGACCGCCACACCGCGGCCGCCACCCAATACTTGGTTATGCTTATTACTGCCCCGAGCGAGCGGTTATACCATTGTGCTAGTGTGTAATAATAACCATAACCATATGCAGTCCGTATATAGTTTTTCCCGTCCGCGATCACTCTTCTTGCAGTTCCGTATTCTCAAACTGCCCAAGCCCACCGGGTATCATTGGTATATACACCGCGAAAAGACACATTTTTTTCCTATTTATGAGATCGGTAAATCGAATTCGTCCTTCGCCAAATCGACTTTGTCGATGTAATACGTTTATGGTGATTTAACTTATTTATCTACTAATCGTCGTTCGTTCATATATTTATACCACCGTGTTCAAAATATTAATGTTTATCGACGAACCTTTCTGAAATTTAAAATAAACTACCTACCTATAGAAACCACCCACTGTGCATTATTATATTTATTTTATATGCATGTAATATTTCACTGCAACACATAATATCACTAAATTTGTTAATTTAATATAACATATATATGCTCACGGCACACCGGTTGAAAACCACTGGCTTTTCCTAACTCTATACCTACTACAAAACATTTATACTTAATATCAGTAATATATATAGTAACGATTTCGTCTTTCAGATAGTAATTTGAGATCTACTAAATATGAGCCAATGGTTATTGAATATATAGGGAATGAAAAAAATTTTGAAACACTCAACAATTTATTAACAATTAATTTAATATCAATTTCTTTATTTTTTATAATAATTTAATAATTACCAGTTGATTATTTTTAAGATAAATAAATTTGTCTTTTTCTTTTGATACATTAATTGTTATTTTTAAATTACATAAAATCATTTTTTTCAAAACGTGTATCAGTCAAGGTAAAATATTTAGAAGGAATTCTGTTTTCCATTTCTGTCAATACTATATAATTACATTCTTTTAACGGGTTAAATATAAAGACTTTGTTTTTCGATTATTCTATTGTAAATTTCTCGAAATGGATATTTTGCACATTTAATTGATTTTTTTATAATATATTGTAAAAAATGTTCATATTTAAAACATCTAAAATTATCAATAGGACCATTAATCATATAACAAACATTTATAAGTGTAACAAACTATGCACATTATAAGAAATGAATAGTTTACCATAAAATAATGAATATAAAGTTATACCAGAGGCGTGCCCAGGATCAAAATGTAGGATAGGCCCGGTTATAATTATTTTAGTTTATATGTACACAATACACATTATTTTTTTTTTTAGAAACTTAATAATATTTTTAAATTGAATCAGAAAAAATGATTATAAAATAATATAGTACAACACAATTTATTCCTCATATTTGACTTGTTAATAATACCTAAAGTTACATATTAAAAAATAAAATTAAGTTTTTATATAACTGAATAATACCTAAATGAATGCAAATGAAACAATAGTTTTTTTAATTATAAGTACATAAAAATATTTCATTTGAATATTCGATTACATTATTGTGACCACGTAAACCTATATCCTGTCGTGCGCAATACAAAACTGAACGAATTACACTTTTTAATACTTCTCGATTTTTATTTATATTCTCTTCGACATGACTATTCATTAGAGTTGTAACAGCTCCTATACTTTTTGATGATATATAACCTTGATATTTGGCTAACGATGTTTTATGCGAATCTGCCGAGTTATGTTTTTTTGCCATCCCCGAAATATTTTTCCAATTATTATATCCTGTGGCTATTAAAATATCTTGATGCTTTTCACGAGATATAGAACTAGTAAAATGACGACAAAAAAAAACAGAAAATTGCATCCAATTGAACAGAATATTCAATCCAAGGATAAACTTTGTACCATGAACTTTGAAAACTACGTTGTTTTTCACAAATTTTACGACGTGGAAAATTGATAATCGGCTGAATAGGTTGTTCGTCACTATTTAAGCTAATATCAAGCACATTTAAGCTAGACGAGGAAATAGAAGACTCGTTAGAAGTTGAGGTAACATTTAATTTTAACATTTTTGTTTGTGGTTGATCTATTGTACTATCGTCATCGTTCAATGTCCTTGTGGGTTTCGGAATAGGTTTAAAAAACTGGCTAATCATATTTTTATTTTTATTTAATTATTAGTCAAGTTATAATCAATATAAAATAAAAAAGTACTTAGGTTATTCTAATAGTGTACATAAACAAAAACAGACAAAACGATTTCCTCGATCGGCTCGGTTACACACAAGTCACTATAATACGTCTACACACTACACAGTACACACTGTAATAAACTAATAAATATATTTTGTAAACCATATTCATTATCTTATATCAAATGACGATTGTCGGCAGTGAACGGTCAGTGACGAATGTATAAATAACTCACTTCGGGTGTATTATTGTCTATTATTTACTATTTTTAGCCGATAAGCAGTCCTGTGGCTACAATTGTTTGCGACGAAGGAAAGAATTATTAATAACGTATAAACGCTTGCTATAAGTGGGTAATAAATAAATAATCTTTGTTCCAAAATGATTCAATTACATATCGTATTATGAAGCAAAAAATTGTATAAAATTATGTTTCTTGAAAAATATTAATAATTATTATTTGAAAACAGGGTAGGCCCGGGCCTACCAGGCCTACCTGCTGGGCACGCCACTGAGTTATACATTTTTAAACAGTGTTAAAGATATATCGATATGAGTTTGGCATAATGTACTACTTATTAAAATGTTAACTTCACAAGATAAATTAGATTTTAACAATTTAAAAATATCAAAAACTAAATTTAATATTATATTGTCATAATTATACAGTCAGTTTAGTCAGATACTTACAATATTCTTTGCCATTTATCAGCTAACTGTATAGTATACACAGGCCACTCAGGAGACGGTTCAATGGTAGATTTTATTATTTCACGTGTTACAATAATGGGTGATAGAGCCCATTTACAACTAAACACAGTAAGATTGTTAACAACATTTTTTATCAGCCAATTTATGGGAACTGCGTTGAACTCTTTGGTTTCAGTGAAAATACATACAACCCACTTTTTTATGTATGTCCCTATAATAAAAGAATATTAGATAGGTACCTATTATTTCATATTAAATATGCATTTGGTTTATAACAAGTAGTTAAATAAATTAACCCATAATTAATATGTTATAATAGTCTTGAACTCATGAATATATGTAGGTACATAGCGGGATTGGTAAATTGGGTCCCAAATGACCTTATCTCGGTAAATTGGGTCCCGGAAAATAAAAGGTTGTAGGTAAGTTGAGTCCCAGATAAAAAAAGGTTGTAGGTAAGTTGAGTCCCGGATAAAAAAAATATAAATTATTAAAATATATGTGGTTTTTATAATATTATGTTCTAAATAAATAATAGTGTAAATGATTAATTTAAAAATGTTAATAAGCTAAATAATAAAAGTATGTAAAATTTTACAATATATGGTATAAATAATTAAAAAATTGTGTCTCGGGAAAAAATGTTAATACACTAAATATTATAGTACGTCAAATTTTACAATATATGATATAAAATACATATTATGCTTTAGGTAAAAACTTAAATGATAAACATTTAACAAATTCTAATCGAGTTATTATATTATTAGTATATTTCATCATTTGTTCTCTTAAGTATTTTTCTTTACCGAGCGTGATTTTCTTTTTTTGTATTGTACTTCGTAGTTTAATATGTGTCTCAGACTGTATTTGTAATAGTTCGTCCACAAAATTGAAAATATTAGGATGGGGACTATAAAATCTTCGGTTTAGTACAGCATGATAGGATTCACAACTATTTGTTGTACGCACAGTGGTGGCTGCAAATTCAGACCAAATATATGGGGGAAATGTAGCATCAGGTGAAATGTAGTTATCTAGTACATAATCGCAAAATGTTTTTATTTGTTTGTCATTTGGTTGTATTGCCATTAAATCTTGTGCAAAACATTCGCCAACTTCTTCAGGTCTTAAAAATGGCAAACCAAAAAAACATTTAAAAAAATCGCTTTTTTCTGTGTTTAAAGAGTTGTATGTGTTTACTAAACCAAGAGTTTGAATTTTTTTCCACCAATTTTGTCCTAAATGAAAACGACATCCTTTTATATTGATTTTAGGCCAAACAAGCTTTGCAGCCGTATGTATAGCAATCTCAAAGTCTATAAATACTACATCAGGAGAAAATATTAATTGATATTGTGCACAACTATTTACAGTATGTTCAAATAAACGTACGTATGTTTCTGTTTCTTTATTAGGTAATAAAAAAAATACTAGTGGAATATATGATTCGCCAACAAGGCCGTGAATGGTAAAAAATTGGTAAAAATATTTTGGACAACTTCTAAAAGTGCCATCGACAAGTATTGTACTAATTTCGCATAACACTTCTAAATTACTTTTTGTTGAAAACCCAATTATACCATTATTGAAATCATTAACTAATAAAAATGATTCATTTTTATTAGTAACTAATGTCATTTCATTCATAGCAGTATGCGTTTCTGTTATGTTTTTTGGTATGTTGGGATGAACAGATAAACGTGCATTTCTTATATTTCTTTTTATTAAAGAAGTATCATTTAAAGATAAACTATTTATATCACAGTTTTTTAACTCTCTGCAAATAAGTTTCGATGGCAACACCGATATCTCTTCTACCGCTTTTCTCTTGAGATTATTATTTAATTTTTGCCGGTTGATGTCTTGTTCGCTAGGTTTATTGTGATTGTGATCATTAAAAATCTCAGTATCAACACCATTATAAGTTTTAAAAAAACACTTACATGTACTTTTACAGCAGGTCCATCTCTGTACTTCATTTTTCAACATTTTGTGAAACCTAAACTTATGACCATATTTTATAATAACAGTTTTGTTTTTTTCGCTAGCCATTATTTCCATTTTTAAAATGTATAAAAAAAACAATAACTGTAAAATTGTGTAACTGTATAGCTGTAAGACACGATATAGTCACAAGTTGACGTTCAGCAGGCTACTAAATATATAATGAAATATCCCAGATATCGTACGTATATCTGTATGTAATCATCATAAAAATCGATGATAACTACTAACTAATACAAAAAAAGATAGACGAATAATACTAACACTTGTATACGCTCGTATTTCGTATACTCGTATATATATCTTAATTAGATTTAATCAAAGATACGACATTTCGGTATCTCATTTTTGGATAAAAGTGGCTACGGCCAGTGTAATAAAATCCGCGATAAGAATACCTGTCTATACACACATAAACATCAAAGTAGAATTAATTGATGTCCAGGCGGTGTACCCCTGTATGAAATATGACGTAGTATTGTAACAGAATTATTCAAAAGTATATTATATAAATATGAAATATTAAAGTTTTAAGTTTTTAATATTTTAGACATCATTGGCGCAATGATTTATAGCCGGGACCCAACTTACCTATTACCTTTTCATACCCGGGACTCAACTTACCGCTTTCAAAACGGACCCAAATTATCGCGGACCCAATTCACCTAGCTCCGTACATAGATATACCTAAGTATTAAGAGATACAACTTTTAGGACAAACTCGAGTTGGGTCCCAGATTTCAAAAACAGCATGAGTTGGGTCCCGGTATATTTTATAGAGTACACGAGTTGATTATGTTATATATGTTATATTTATAGTTGGTATATTTTATGGAAGTATGTGAGTTGGGACTAGCCTATTTGCGTTACCCAGGAGACACCACGTGGAGGTTGGCTAGAATGTCTCCCAAAAATTTTGTTTTTTGTTACGTTAAGGTAACGGTCTGATGTAAAAATTATTAAAATATTAAATTTATTATTAATTAGATTAATTAAAAAAAATAAAATATATTATATATTATTTAGTAATAAATATAAGCTAGGGAATAAATTTAAAAGACACTTCTTTAACAAAATTTAACCGGGTTAATTCTCCACTAGTAAATGAAAGCATCTTTTCTTAAAATATTTTCTTTTTCTACAGATTTTTTGACTGGCTGTGTGGCTGAGCTCCGAAGTGACACGTAAATTTACTCTAAATCCCAAGTAAAATGTCTATGAAAACAAAAATGTTAGGGTGGGTTGCACTGATACTAGCATTTAATTTTGCATGATAACTTTCACAACTATTTGTGGTGCGATTTGTGGTTGCAGCAAACTCGGCCCAAATATTAAGTGGGAACAACGCATCTTGCTCTATATATGTTTTTAGAAGATAATCACAAAAATTATCGACAATTTTATTTACTGGTTTGATAGTCATTAAGTCATCAATAAAACAATCAAACACCTCCTCTGGTTTCAAAAATGGTAAACCAAACACACTTATATCATTATTGGAACTTTTATACGCTTTTGATAGCCCGAGTTCGCCACCAACTTTGCGCTAAGTGAAATCTACAACCCCTAATATTAGCATTTAGCCAAACACACTTAACAAACGTATGAATTGCTACCTCAAAATCGACAAAAATTTCGGTAGGTTGAAAATTTAGTTGAAGAGACGTGCAATAACTCACAATACACTGGAAAGCTTTAGTGTACGTTTCTAATGTTTTGTTGGGTAATATCAAAAAAACCAACGGTATATACAATTCATTTCGAAATCCGTGAATAGTAAAAAGCTGTAAGAAGTATTTCGTACAACTTTTAAACGTCCCGTCCACGTATACTTTTAGTAACATCACACAAAGCTTTCAAATTTGTCTCAGTTGAAAAACCTATTATCTATCTAATTATTACAGAATAAACATTTTTCGTAACCTATCGTAATCGGACGCAATACAGCTAATCGACGGACGACCATTTTATTAGATGAACACTTCCAACCTTGACACTTTCCGGTTACGTCGTATTATACGTCCTAATATCTTATTAAAATAATATAAGATATTATTACCGCGGACCCAATTTGAATATTATCAAATAATACCGCGGAGCCAACTCGCGTTTTCCCAACTTTTATTGAAAAATAAAATGGTACAATGAACATAGGTATCTTGACTCCCCGGCGGGGAATCGAACCCCGGTCTCCCGCGTGACAGGCGGGGATACTTACCACTATACTACCGAGGATATGTTGATCCTCTATATCATAACCACCATGCTCCTGTCGTATCTCGTTACAGGCGTAAGAAAACGCCAGAAGAGCATCAGACATGTTATTTATTAGCCTGGTCTCCACCGCAGGCATGGGTGCAGATATTCCGCGATTCATCTCATTCTGTCTATCCTTATAGGATAAAGCCGCAACAAGAGCACGTAAGCGGGTGGAGTTATAGGAATGATCTAAGTCCACGAATATCGCCTGGTCGGGAAAACGAGTTTTTACGTCAAAAGGCGAAAGGCACACCATATCCTTAAGAGAGGTAAGGGCGGCGTCGCGGTTAGCTTGCACAGCCATATTCTTAAAGGCCATTGATCTTAATGTAGCTTTAAACGTTCTAATTTCGACCCAGCCATGAGCTTCGAAGTCGAGCAATTGAGTGGTCCAACCGTACGGCATTGTGTAATTAGTAGTTTGTCACTTCGTTCCTTTAAGTGGTTTCAATTTCGTTAACAGTTCTTTTGATGTGGACCTGGTATTAATAATTTTATTAGCTGGCGAGTTATGAGGTATAGAGAGGATTTCTATTGACGAAGAGGTATCTTCGTTATGATTCAAATGCGGCACGATATTAAAGTACGAAGTGGATGTATCGTCGAACGATCGCAGTTCGATAGGATATTTAGAGTGTGAGTGACTAACACTGAGTGAACGATGACTCTTCACGAATATCACTGGTCGACGCGGCACGGCCGTTGATACTGTATGTTTTGACATAAGTATTATTTAGATTACGGCTTGGCGGGGTAGTATGACACGGCCCTAGCGCCTGCGCTTCTCCTCAGCCGTACACACTGCCACTCTGGCCCAGATAGGAGAATATCGAGGTTAAGCTGATAAGACCGCGGTGGCTTATTGTTACGAGACTGTCACCTCAGTCTCGTGGGTCGTGGGTTCTAATCCCGTACCGTGCGTAATTTTTTCAACTTAATTCTCGATATCTCTCCTATGACCGGCCACATCACGTGTGGTCGCGTCAATCTACTATCTACATATTTTTATTTATCAAGTCATTATAGACGAATTGAACTAAATTAGTTAGTAAGTACTAAGGCCGCCATACTGAGATTTTTTAACAAAATCACAAATAACAATTAACTTCACAATATAAAATAAAAATATGTATTAGGAATATTATCATAAATGAAATATAAACCTCATTATAGCTACGTAGTGTCACACTATCGGAGACGAGTAATGCATAACCACTATAATCCACTGACCGGATGTACAACTGTTGGCTATTTATCAATATCGGATCAATGGTAAATTTTTGTTTATAAATATAAGTAATAATAATAATAATAATAAATTTATTGCAACATCACAAGTTTTTGCATCAAATTTTAAAATTATAAATACAATATTGTAGCACCTCCGGTAACCAAAACTTGTGCTGGAGGAGTAGTTCTGCAGGTATAAATAGTAAAAAAAAAAATATAATATATAATATAATACTGAATAGTAGATGTATCAAACAAATGAAACAATAAACATTAGGTACACGTACTTAGTTCTATACTATAATGATGCTTACTTACAACTAACTAGAAATATAAAAATTTATACACACAATCATGATATTACTATAAATATAAAATATAGGTAGCAACTAGCAAATTACATTAAGTAGGTTCAGTAGTTGTATGTACCTATACAACATTTAACTTACGAATGAACTTCCAGATCCGCGGGTGACCATCATAATTTCGTTACCACGGTGTACCTAAATCATTTTATTTTCTTATGTGTAAGTTAATCAATTAAAAGTTAAAACACAGTACTAATTATTTAAACTATGCTACGTGTGAAGCTGTCTGGCTGTGATTACAATTATAATTATACGTTATTGTTGTTGCCTTGTTGGATTCAAAAAATATTAATGGGGGATTTGAATGAAATTGACGAAGCTTAATCTTTGAGCACTGATGGTAAAACCTATTGCCTACCTTGGTCAAAATATGACAATATAATTTTTAAAATCATAGGACAAAAAGAAGATTTTAAAAGTTTTCAAAAATATAATGTTCGGTGTAAATATTGTAAATCGTCTTAATTAGTAATAATTACTAACAGCAGACATAAAGATTAGTTCCAATTTATTAAAGCACTATTATCGAGGTATTAGCTAAATACGTTATTTAATTGTATTAAAAAATATTTTTATAGGTCTACATAATTATGATACCTATATATTTTTTAAATTTAAATAGGCAGGTACCTCATATCTATGTATTGCATGCCTCATGCAATATACCTACTACCCATATTATGTTATAAGCTATAAATTAATCAGACAAAAAAAAAATATATTAAAAGTAGTTTTTTCATTAAACTGTTTTGTATGGTAGCCTATATATTTTTGGTTAAATTAATGGGAAGAATTACTTGAATTATTAACAGTACCTACTATAGCTATATTTAAATATTAATACACTATAATTTAGTTGTATAGGTTTAACTATTTAGTTTTGTATTTTAATATTTTATTGATTTAGATGCAACATAAAAATGTTTGGACATTATCACTGCAGATAATGAATAAATTTGTTCAAACCAAACTTGAGAAAAAAAGTGATAGTAAAGAATGTGTCAATGACAACCTAGATTTAAATAATGAATTGGAGATGAATGAAATAAAGTCCAAAGTTATTACGATATTAGATTTCTCTAAAAGATGTTCTTCAGTTTCTCAAAGTAAGAATGGTCTTAAGCATGCTATTAAAAAAATTAAGTATATATTATAAAGTATTTACCTTCCTAAATATGTTTATTAATCATTATCCATTTTATATTATTAATTTATTAACTTAATTTGAATATAATTTATAAAAAATAGATATAGATGTGTATTATCGTTATTATTATAATGTTAATTTATAACACTGAATTGAAAAAAAAAGTATTCGAAAAATATTTGGAATACTTCATAAAAAGTATTTCAAATATTTGGGAATACTATTATCATAAAGCCTTACGCAAGTCTGGTCTTTTTTAATAACATTGCAAACCATATAATTTTGTTTATGTGGTAATAAATATATCAACTAGAACTTTCCTGAAGCTTCCTGATTATGGTTAAAATGAATTATTCGTTGAAGGCTTAGAAAACCCACATTGAATTATCTATATAAGTATAACAGGCTCTCCTGCCTCGTTGTATTATAATTTAATAATGGTTTTAAAAACTTTCACGGAGTCTAAGAAGTCTGTCTTACAAGCGTATACAACCTAGCAAATTTGCGTTCAGAAAAACCAATTCGTGTTGTTATAGATTTAATATTAATTACTATAGAGTAAGTATTTTCAAACTTAAGAAAATTAAGAACATTATCTGTGGTAGGATATATATTTTGTACAGTATTTCTATAGTTAGCGAAATAGCGAGTTATGAGTATACCTATATTAAATATTTCCTATTTTCCAACACACTATCTACAACATAGAAATGCTCATAATTTTAGTTTGGTCCTTAAATAGTTTTTCAAATATATACTTATTGTTTTTATGCTCGCCCAAATACCCGGTTAATATAATACATCTGTCTGGTAACTTATTATTTTTATAACGATTTTAGGACTGTATTAGTAGTCTTCGCAAAATTATAAAATTATAATGTACAGTGTAGACCGGCATATTGAACCACAGATATTAAAGTATTATTATATAATATACAGTATACGAGTGATAATTTGTACTACACCATTATTCGCTCTGCCATATATAACTAAACAGAATGAAGACCGTCTTTATACACAAGACAGACGAGAGTTATACGCATACAAAACATTGTCCGTATGAAACCATTATCAGTACATTTCTGTCGTGCGGAAGTCGACGTGGCAGTGTAAACATTATTTTTGAGTTATATGCCGCAGGTCGTTAATAGAATATTACAATAACAATATAGAACCGATTAAATTACGATGACGAATATTGTATACCACAACCGCGGTATAAACGGTCGAGAGCCGTATTGTTGAGCGTACTAACTATACATTATTATGTACACTATTACGCGTATATGTAAGGGGTAAACAATAATTACATCAATATAACAATACACTAGTCCACGGTGTATCGTCGGCGAGTTGGGCGTACAGTGAGTGGCGTTGGTGTCGTGTAGATATGATATTATATATATATATGTAGTGGCGGCGATTCGTTTAGGTGGTGGAGTACACATCCCTCGCAATTGTGTGCGCGAGCGGACGACGCCCCTTCAATTAGCTACGGCGGCGGTGGAAAGGGATTTCCGACCGGAGGCCAAGTAATTCCCTCGAGCAGTCTATATATAAACATACACACACACTAACACTAACCGCTCAGAGTATTTCCGCTTTGCCAGCACACACAAACACTTTCTCTCTCTCTCATACACACACACACACAATACACGACGTATATATATATATATATATACGTATATAAAACTGCAATTTGGTGGGCGACGGACGAGCGTAGTATAGTTCCGGCACGAAAAGGGCGCGCTATTCCTCCCTTCGCGCAAGACCTTAACTGCGCGCGTGCGTGTGTATACGATCATCGTTGAATACAAATAAAGCGCCGCTGACTTATTGCCAATTATCCGAGGTTAATCTGTCACGAATAAACTTCCGTCGCAAACGTTTTCGGCTCTCTGGCCCCGAGAACCCTCTCGTGTCAAATTATCTTCGTATCGATCGCCCGGCGCCGCGGCGGTGGCGCGACGAGTGCTGTCTCTATCTCTATTTCACCGCCTCTCGTGCACACTCTCTGTCTCTCTCGCGCGCGCGCGGCCGCACACTCTCTCTTTCTCTCTTACAAATCGCACACGCACTATCTCTTCATCTCGTCCCCTTTCGATCCCGCGTTTCTCTCCTCGCCCGGTCTCTCCTGTTTTCCGTCTCGGCTACAGCGTATCTATATGTACACACGTACGAGCGCACCCCCTCCTCTCGCTAGCCTCTTACGCAGTGTCACGACGATTACCACACACACCAGTGGCACGTTTCGGAGTGTATATATATATACACATTTCTGGGGCGTGAACCGACGAAATCCTTTTTAACCTATTTTTACTTTCAGAACTTACGGGGACCGACGTACGAGATACGGGCGTACAACATACCCATACATGTCTCTAATTAGGAAATGTTATAATATTCTCAACAGTTAATCATCGCCGTTTCGCGTATAAATGATATGACATAACCAGAAAATATATTACCAGCAAGTGCAATAATAAATAATACTGTGTTCCACGATAAAACGGCTAAAACACATATAAGCACTAAATAATAAATTAAGTTCAAGTCTATTTACAATGTAGAAAACATAATTTCGACATCTATTCAAAATAGTAACTGTCAAGAACTTACATTTATTACAGACATTATTCAACTTATATATTTTTTTAATTTTTAATATTACAATTATTTATAAACGCTTTACAATTCTTACAAAAATCAAAATAATAATAATTACAGGATAGATTAAAATAACCGGCAAAGTCACTCTGCTTTATTGAAAATGTCAAGTGTACGTCATTATTGAGTATAACTAGTATAAGTGAATGTAATGGTTGTAACAAAATTGAAAACGTGGTTGTTTTCTGTATTTGTTAACTTTTTTTATTCAAAACAAAAATTATTTCAGTCGTACAAAATACCAATATTATTTACAATAGTTTTAAATAATGAATACAATCACAATAAAATAATACAATGGAATTTTTGTAACGTAATATTTATATGAATAATAATATTAACAGTATTATACCTAAGCGGATGGGATGATATTAGGCAAGGAATAATATATATAATAGTTAGTAATTAGTTTCAGTAAATTACTTACCTTACCTGAATATTAAGGGGATATATCGTATATAACACATGGGTTATAATACGGACTGAACGCTAACGTCTATGGTCACACACGCGGGTACACCGATATCTCTTTACCGTCTTGCAACGACTAATACTCGTTGCCACTATAGATAATAAAATAGCCGCGGTGCGATACAGAAAATAATAATAAATAGATATTTAGCACGACTCGGGTCACCGTCGACCACAACAAATAAATATTATATCGTAGTCGTTGCCGATAAAGAATATGTTGTGATCGAAGGTGAAGTGTGTCCGGAATATTATGGTTTTTGTCCTATAGTCCCGTCTTGCAACGCTGGTACACGTTGCCAGGATTATAGATAAAAACGGGTGGTAAACAAGAAAAGAACGAATTTAATTTTACGGTTCCACGTTCATTCCGTCTTGCAACGATTATACTCGTTGCCAGAATATAAAAATAAAACGGGAAATTAAGGGTAATATTTTCTGACATTTTATAGTACCTAATAATGTAAATTAGTATTTACTATGACACAAAAATTTCGGATTTTTAAGTAAGATAGGTACTAGGTTACTAGGTAGGTAAATACATTAAAGGCAAATATAATTTTTATAACTATATTAGGTATGTATATTAATACAATGTAATATACAATAAAAAGTAACATTATCTATTTATATTGTAAAGATAACGTTGCTGAGAAGTATTATGATACACAAACTGGAGATGATCATCCTAACAATAATACAAATGTATATGGCAGGAGTATATTGGAAATGTATTACAAAAACATCGAATTAAAAGTATTAAAAGGTTGGTTTTTTTATCTAAATTAATTTATTGTAAAATATTTTTTAATTAATAATATCTTGTATTGTAATTCAATGATGAAATCATCGTTTAGAAGAAAGTTTCTTCGGGAATTTTGTCCAAACTGCAAAGGTTCACATATGGATATAATCATAAAAACTGTACAACAATTACAAAAGACTGTAGAGGAACAACAAAATGAATCCACCAACATTTAAAATGGTTCAAATCGTCATCAACGCCTCCGATCTGGCAACTAAATTGACTGATGCCAAAGAAAAATTAGTCATCATTGACTTTTTTGCCAGATGGTGTAATCTATGTAAACCAATAGCTCCATTCGTAGAAAAAATCGCCAACAAGTACCCTGATGTCAAATGATTATGCTGATGAATGTGTAGAGATGCTGCTATTGAGTATAACATTCAAAAAATTGATTACGAACATGGATTACGAACGTAAACGTTATAAACTACAATGTCTCGATTGTGGTAGTGTTTAAAATTATGACTATAAATTAAAACACGAGCATGATTTACATCAGGGGAAAATTGTAAAAATACAACACTTTG
Source organism: Rhopalosiphum padi (assembly GCF_020882245.1). Lineage (NCBI taxonomy): Eukaryota > Metazoa > Arthropoda > Insecta > Hemiptera > Aphididae > Rhopalosiphum > Rhopalosiphum padi. The sequence continues at coordinate 58,002,802 of NC_083599.1, forward strand.
ATGCTCTTAGCAACCCGTTTGCAATATCAAAAAAAAAAATAAGGTATGTTTTTTTTTTTGGTTTGATTTTTTATTTTTATGATAATAATGGTAATTATTGTAAAATAATATTAATATTAATAATAATATTATATATTATATTTTATATTACTTATTTATATTTTATTATTATAATTTTTAAACAAATGTAAGTACTAGTTTATATGCATTGTTATTTTTCTATGTGTTAATATGTTTTTATTTTTTTTTTAGCAGGCTTAAGAATTTGTGAACTAGAGCCCAAATCATGTGATACTGTTCTACAGGCCAGTACTGAAATGGTATAGATTTTATAACATCAAGTTCTGCTTTATTTATTTCTTTCTCATTAGGCTATAGTTAAGTAAGAAGTGTTTCAGATGAAAATATGTTATTTGATACTCGACCACGACAACGTTTTTCAGTATAAACTACCAAGAGTTTTCATCAAAATAGATAAAGTTTGACTCATAAATATTGAAAATTGATGACTACGGCATAATTTAATTTGTCTTATTTGTTGATAATTAGTTTTGTCATCAGAGACAGATTTTAACTAAAATTTCCGAGCTAACAAAGTCTACATCATTCATTTGAATTACTTTTAATAGATTTTTCATTTTATGTGTTTTCATAACGTATATATATAGTTTTAAGGAATATAAAGCCTTTGTTGGTATTTTAAAGCTGACTAAATATCACTGATTTTTCTGTCATTGGGTAAAAAACTGTGGCCAAGGTCAAGTACTTGAGTGTTATAGTATCAAGTTCAATGTTAATGGAAATAGTTTTCAATAGTTAAATTATTTTTATATTTTTATTTGTCCACCACATGGATCAGACCAAAAAACGAGTTCTTTTAAAGAACTTTTTTAATATTGTGATTCAAATTATTATTTTTATATGTTTCCTCAGACATTTTCCAACTTCTTGTACTCCTCTTCCTGACTGACCTTCCAATAGAACATAACAATATTCCTGATGTTCCTTTCTACTATAAATTCCAGTGTTATATAACCAAAGTTGTCTCTTATAAAATATAATATTAGTAGGTAATCTAGAAAGAAGTAATATTCTTTCCATATCTTAGGTAAAACATTGGAAATATTCACATTCTTTTGATTTTTTCAAATATTTTTTAATAATACCTGTGTATTTTCAGCCAAATTTAAATGTTCAGTATGATTTAATGTTAACTCTTGTTTTTTTAGTGTATTAGCTTCATTATTTATTTGAACATTTATTGAATCAAAAATTCAAAAGTATTGCATGTATCATTTTTAAATTAATATTATCATAAAAAAACCTTTTATATGATGAGAAACTGACTGGTTCTGTTATATTTTCTTATTTGTATATTGCGTACATTTTATCCAAAATTATATCTAGCGGTAAGTATTGAAATGTAGATTGCTCTCTACAATAATGAGATTTATATTTGGGAACCTTGTCTATATGATCTTTAATTGATTCAAGTTTTTTATCCGAAATTTTGTTTAAGCCTACCTAATAATAAACAACAAGTTTGTTGTATAATTATATAATATTAAAAGGGTTATAGTAATTACTGTTATTATTAAAACATACATTTACAAACATTATTATTTTTTAAAATGTCTACACATGCTTTTTATAAACTCATACCTCGTGATTTTGCCAGATCTACTTATATAAAAGTATACGTTTTTCATTATATACCTGTCTTTCCTTCGTTTTTTATCTTTTGTTGTTTTAGGAATTTCAACGCTATTAGTTTTAATATAAGTTTCATTGCGTATAATATTTAATCAGCTTATTGTTGACGGAGAGTTTGAATAAAAGTTTTGCATAATTTCGATAATTTAATCAAAGTATACATTTTTTTTTTGTGAATATTTGAACATTTTTACATGTTAGAGTAACCTGGGGTAAGATAACGCACTTTTTTATAAAATGCGTTTAAATAATAAAATATTATATTGTTGATATAAAAAAATTATTTTTGTATAGCAAATCTTGAATTAATTTCATTTTTTCAATCACAATTTTAATATTTCGAATAGTTTAGTTTTAAACACAAAAAACTAAACATAGGTATATAGGCATACATAGGTATGCATCATCTTACCTTGAGAGTATCACATATAGAAAAGTGTAGTTGATTTAACTCTCAAAAGTGTCAATGCTATGCACAACTGCGCGTCGTTTTCCAGCCAGTCCTAATTTGTTGTCAATTTAACAACAAAATGTTGGTCATAGCATTTATTTTAAATATATACTTAGTAGTTACCTATATTTAAATTCCGAGTTGGAATAACCACTACCTTATTTGAAACAATTACAATGTGGGTGACTACGAGTATAATAAGTTGTATTATTGTTAAAATAACACCGAAGATAAATGAAACTAACTATATTTATAATCAATTTAACTAAATTATTGTAGTTGTTTGATAAGAAAAATTAATGTAGAATGTGATATGCAAGTGTTAAATTAACCTCATTTATGTTATTGATTTAATTGAAAGAAAATATTGAATCAACAAATTTTAAAAATTCAAAATAATCTTCTTGTATGTTACTTTTACCAAATAATTTTGAATATTTTTTACCTAAATAGTTTTTACTATTGCATAACACACAATTCACAAATAGATAATATGATATTTTTATATGATAATATACCTAAGCATAAATTATGTTATTAAAATTAAGAATGATTGTTTTTTTTTTTAATTAACTTCTTTAAAAATATTAAATATTACAGTAAGCTAAGGAACTGATATAAGTAATATCGACTTGTAGTCTACCAAGCTGTAATTTAAATGTTATGAATAATTAAAAATAAGGAATTTTTGACATTCGTCATTTATGCTATGTTATATAGGTAAACATAATACAAGATAAATAAATGAACAATTTTTTATATACAAATCAAACTTATTTATGCCACAAAAACAATTAGGTAAATAAGTAACTAATACCTATATATTATACAAAATTTTCAAATCAATACATAATAAAAAAGATATACTAGTAGGTAGGTAAAAACAACAAAATAATATTAGATTTTAAACACATTAAAATTATAATGCATACCTTAATGATACAAACATAGTTCCATTATTTTAAGTCCTGTCAATAGTAGAAGTTGGATCTGGTAAATCTGTTATTTACTAAAAAGTTGTAATTCAGGATTTAATTCTACTTGATAAGCATGGAAATGGTTATCAAAACCAATTGTTATTAATGAATTAAATATAAAATATGGTACTATTGAGGTACCTATTACTATTTTTATTATTTTTCCAAATATACAACTATCTAAAGTTACTTCTAATACTAATACCATACCAACTCTATAGGATACACCTTTAAAATTCATCCACGACACAAATGATTTTAACGCAATAGGTAATTGCTTTATATAACTAGATGGTATTTCATTAGTTGGGGAAATAATACAAATTTGACGTAACTTTAAATCTGATCTTAAACCAGTTTATGTAAGGTATCGGTTTATTATTTGCAATTGCAATTTATTTGTAAGGGTATAACCAAAGTTAATTCTACAAGGTATTGAATTTGAAAAAGCTTTTAAAATTTTATGTTTTGCTTCAAAGCGTATCGAAGAAGTTAATATTAACGGACCGTTTTTAATTAAATGACTGCCATAATGGGTTAAAAAATGAAATTTTGGTTTAAGAGTACTATTAGAAAATAATAAATATAGCCGATTATGTTCAGCAACTATATTGTTTAATAAATGGAAACATTCAAGTTGAATTTTTCTTGAACAGCAAATATCCACAATTTTATGTAACATTAAATATAATTTCCAAATTTCAGATTCAATAGGAGTCAGCTCACCAACAATTAATCCAAAATATCTAACTAGACAAAGCATCTCTGAAGATGACATAATTATATAACCATTATTTAAATGATTTTGGTTAATTGCTGGTGGTGAATTTTTTTTTTCTGAGAAACCATATTCAAATAACATTATGCGGTTATTTAAACTCTCTAAAGTAATAAATTTATCTTTAATTAGGTGTGTAATAATTAAAGCCATATCATAACGTGAAACCCTCTCTGTAATATCATGCATTATTTACAGTCACGTGATAATTGGGAATTTCATTAAATATACAAAGTTCACGTACACCTGTTTCTGATACATTGGCTTTTAAGACATCTAATTTATAATTTTCAGCATTTCTGAGACATTTTCATGTTTTCAATACTTCCTTTGTATAGTGCTTTTTTGAAACCTTTCCTAAAAGGATTTCGAGAATTCAAAAAATCAAATTGCTCTAATAAAGTGTATTGTTTCTGTGCCTGTATAGAAATTATTAAATAATATTATTGATTAAGTTAAATAATTAGTAGAACTTAATATACTTAATATAATTAAGTAGTAATTAAATAGTATTTTAATAGGCGTAATTAGAGGGGGGCTTGGGCAGAATTTATGGGTAAATTGTAAAATATGTATATGCATATAAACATTAGTACCTATTAACTTTATTTTTGTCTACAATATAATAAAATATAATGTTTCATATTAACCAATAATCATTCAAATCAGTTGCAAATACCAATAGAAACAATAAATAATAATTAAATTAAAAATTAAAACATTTTTAGGAATTTAGCACCCCTAACATAAGGGACTAGTTACGCTTGTGGGCTGTGTGTATTTTTATTTTAAGATGACGCCATACCCGCATGTGTTGTCTCTGTCTTACTAACGTACATCATAACAAATTTTCGTTCAGTAGAATACATTTTGTGACGTTAGCTTTAATATTAGAGTAAATTTACCTATTAAAAAATTTAAAGGTAAGAATATTATCTAGACAATATTACATATGATTTTAATGATATTATCAGTTTAAAGTGAGTTATAGCTATGTAAAATATTACAACTTTAAAATGTTCATAACTCACTTTAAAATTATAATATCAATAAAATCATATGTCATTGTCTAGATAATATTCTTACCTTTAAATTTTATAATAGGTAAATTTTCTCTAATATTAAAGCTAACGTCACAAAATGCATTCTACTGAACGAAATTTTGTTATGATGTACCCCACTGTGCAATAATGTGTACTATGAACATACAAGGTATGTTTCCATATAACATGCAACATCAATTTGCATGTTGAATTTGCGTTTATGTGATGTCCCTGATACTGCTAATGTCCGGTGTTTGCAACCTAATCATCAACGTTTTAAATCTATTAATTTCTAACATACCTGCAACTGCAATATAGTGTTTATAACAAAAAGTTATATTTGGGTTACATTGTAAACATAGTTAGAACGTCATATTGAAACAATGAATAAACCTCTGTACTAATAATTGGAAAACAATAATAATAAAATATCTCAAGCCATATGCGGGGTATCGAACTTCGAACAGCGACGTACTTATCTAAACGGGGCCCTAAATCCTACGCGTTACTACCTTTTTTTTTATCTTGGTATCGTCGAACCAGGGGAGTACTGCTTCTGCTCTGCATTCCCGCCGGTCCGCCATCATTTATTGGTATAAAATTATTATAATAATTACATTTTAGTATTAGCTCGCGTGCTTGTTACCTTACAAAACTGGTTTACAATTGCGGTGTATTCTGCAAGCTTTCTTAGCTACCTAGTTTTTGGGTTCATACTAATAACTATTTACGAATTACAATTTGCGATAACACATATTTGATTGTTCGGGTCGTGGTTGTCCTTTTCACAGGCCGGCTAGCCAGCCCGCCGCCTTTGTAGTCTCGTACTATGGTGCGTTGGTGTGTCTTTGATACTCCTCCTCCTCCTTGGTAGTCAGTATCTCCTTGATGTACCGTTCAGCTGCTGCCCATTTCTCACGACTATTTAGAATGATAGGTATGATCGTCTCTGGCGTGACGTCCTCTCCTACTGTGGCTTCAAGTTCTGTGAGTTTTTTAGCCCATCGTCCGCATCTGAAGAATGTATGTTCTGCGTTGTCTTCTGGGTCTTCACAAGACAAGCATTCTGGGCTGTCCACCCGAGTGGATCTTGGCAAGAGGTAGCTCTGGAAGCAGCCATGCCCAGTAAGAAACTGCGTCATATGGTAGTTTGTCGTACCGTGTTTTCTTGTTACCCAGGAGCATACATCAGGTATCAGTCGCTTTGTCCACTGTCCGGCGGTGGTTAGTTCTTCCCATTCCTGCTGCCACCATCCCCAAACGAGATTGTCTACTATTTGTCTAGCGTTCTCTGAATGGTTCCTTTGGAGTCTACATAACGGCGAGCATACAGAGCATTGCAGAAACTCCCCTCCCTAGCCATGTCCTCGGACACAGTAGGCAACAGCGCGGATGAAGACCCTAAGGCAAACAGACCTACCCTAGCTGATAAACTACTATTATCCTCCAAAAAAACACCCCCACAGAACAGAGGTACGCAAAAGTCTGTAGATGAATTTTACGAGAGGATGGAGGATACCGAAAGGGCAGAGACGGCCGCTTTTGAAATAATTGGTCAGAGGCTACAGGATATAGCGGATAAGGCAAAGGAGGCAAGAACCACGCCTAGGGCGGTTCAAACAGCAGTAACAGAAGCATTAGAGGCATTTAGACGGACAAACATAACACGTATGGAACGACTTCTTGCCAGAGCAGAGTGGATTAAAATATCAGACCAGGGTAAAAAGGCCCTAGACACACATGGGACCAACTTAGGCTCTAACAATACCAGTCAAGATAGGTTACTTGCAGAAATTAGGAGGATCGACTAATAGAGCAAGATCATAAAATTAGCACTCTCACAGGAAACACGACCTCAATACCACGGCATAGGCCACCCAAAACCGATCCACGGAATGACGCAGAGGTAAAACCTGCGACGACAATTAATCCCTGGGTCGAAGTAGCCAAGAGGAAACCAAAGACGGCATAAACTACAGTAAGGAAGAAAGCTCCTGCAGTGATGGTCAAAACTGGGAATCTGACGTACGTTGAAGCGCTACAAAAGATCAGATCAGAACCCACCCTGAAAGACCTTTCAAAGGACATTGTGTCAGTCCGCAAGACGCGTTACTACCTATCGGCTATCCTAATCTTATTAACAACAAGTGAATAATGGACGATATTTAAAGCAAATAGAAATCGGCGATTTTCTGTCTTTAAAATCACACAAGTACATTATGTATCATGTATGAGTATGACTAAATAAGTAACTGATTTTTTAATTAAATTAAGTTACTTTTATTTTCTAATCAACATATGACATGTTGTCTAAAACTGTCTTATGACGTGACACATCAAATAGTATACGGACATTATTCTTATAAATAATTTATTTGATACCCCTTATATATTTAAATACCTATATAGGTAAGTAGGTACGTAGGTGAGTATATAAAAACGTAAATATTTTAAATAATAAAAAAGGTTTTATTTTATCTGATTAATATACAATACAATAATTAATAATTTTACAACTCAACAGTGATAAAATATAAGAAGTATATTACATATTTTTATTAAAGACTTAAAATAATGAAACAAATACAAATTCATGCTTTAAAATTAGTTAAGTATTATTAGTATAATAGATATACACACCACGACTACATAAATAATACAACTTAAAGGTTAATTTCAAACTGTATGACATAAACTAATAATAACTGCAGAATAATTTGATAATTTTGCAATTAAACATTTATATTTTATATCAACTATATTGACACAATACATATCAGAAATGTTGTTTGTATTTACAATGTACATACCAACTATAATCGATGAAATTGGTTTAGCGGTTAGTTCTTTGGGTTCTAAATATTTTTTCACAATTAAAAATGCATCATGGTTCAATGGTTGTACTATTTGTTCTACAAAAACAAGAGAGTTATCTAACAATATAATGCATTTATCTTTTTAATTTGAAGTATTAATGGTTATATTTGAGTAATTTAAAATTAATTTTTGATAAAGTTGGGCGATTATATCATAGAAAGGATTAGGAATATTGTGTTTATTAACATTATTTCTTTATTAAAAATATAAGGGACTTCATTATGGCAATGGTTAGTATGTTGGTTGTATATATTTTGTTTTTCTTTTATTCTATTGGATATTTCTTGCAAAGGATATCTTGCACATTTTACAGTTTTTTTAATTTCTTACAAATAATTTTCATATTGAAAGGAACTAAAATTATCAAGGGGACCATGAATTTTTGTAAACATAGGTAGATGTATAAGACTATGAACATTATACGATACATAATGTTGACCATACAAAACACCATAATCTATTACAAATTTCCTTAGAAATTTAAGAGCAATTGCATTGTATTCATAACATGTATTTAAACATAGTAAAATTCTTATTGCAAAAACCAGTAATAAAAAGTGTGAGTATAATTTTGTTTTAATTTTTCCTTTAAGTACAATTATACTAAATAAAAAGCAAAATTCCTCAATTCAGTGGCTTTCCAAAAATGAATATCATCAAGAGATCTGGGTAATCGACAAAATTCTACAGGAATGTAAGATCTCAAAATAAGTAGCTCATTATTAATGCTTAGTTTATTTTCTTCAGTTAATCAAACATTCTTATTTCCATTTACCCAAAATTCAATCAATCGCTTGACAACACCTAGGCATACACAATGCATATAATCCAAGCATACAGTCTCAGTTATGTTTATTGGTAATAACTTTAAAGGAGAGTCACCTTTATGGTAATCTTCATCATGATTCATTCTAAATGTATTATCAGAGCGCAATGGTGAGTCTAACCCTAAAAAAACTACACGATGTTTTAAGTATGTTCCTTCTTCTGTACAACTTGTACATCCAAAATAGGCATTATGGCCTTTAAAATTTAATAAAAAGGCTTTTGCTGACGCGTCACACACAATATTACTAATTTCAACTTTTAATTTAGTTCCTTTAATTAATAAACCCTGAGATAATACAACCATTAAGTCTGATATAAAAGGCTTGAGGAATTCTTCAATAGACAGAGGTTTTTTGGATCCGTGATAAATCCCTATAGGAAAAACTTTGTTAGGCAGTTCTTTAAAATTTAATATTGATAGAAGTATAGGCCAGACTTGAAATTTAGAACTTTTAGCTATTGGAAGTCCATCAATATTTATACCAATTTTTAAAATATGGTCAGATATATTTATTTGAGTATTATGTTTTTCAAGAATTGGCAATAACATGTTTTCTACTCCAAAGTGAATATAAGAACCATTAGATATATTTTGTATTTCATGTACTTTAGGGGTTTTCATTAATGTTCTTACATCAGTTGGAACACACAACCCTTCAGTTTTTAGAATAAGCAATAAACTATTAACACATCTATGTGAAACATTATGCTTGACTACCCACGATCTTAATTTGTCCAAAATACCTATAGTTTCCATAATAACTTCATTATTGTCATCAGTATCCAAGCCAGACAAAGAATTAAGTAGATTTGGGTGATTTGGTAGATGAATCGATGAATGGGTGTTGGTATTATTATCAACATTATCAAAGTGTATACTATTATCAATATTTGAAGAACATGTATTATTCTCAACATTTGAGGAACTTGACTTTTCATTTAAAGTTTTGTTTTTAGATGTAATTTCATTATTTTGTTTAGTTGTAGTATAAGATAAGCATACATTTTTCTTTTCATTAACAATTCTTCGGAAGTGGCGGTCAGATATTGAACCAAGAGCCTTTTTTTTCCTTAGAATACTTGCCTAAAATGATCAATAAAAATTATCATAAAACTAACCAACAGTGAAGTCAATATAATATTTATTTAAAAAAAAAAACTTTTACAATTAGTAAAAATCTGTTAATTATTAGATAATACCAAATTACTTATGGAAAACTAAAAAATATTGAAAAATTATTATTTAAGTTTGAACATCCTTTTAAAATTAAAATTAAACATACTTTGTAGTTTTGTACTCTAATTCATACAAAATTAATTTTATTGAAACATCAAATTTTAACAAACTGAAGCATTTTTACCACCCTTTCAAATTCAGCATCAGTGATGGTAGTGTTAGTACAGCTTTCTTGTATAGACTCTAAGATAATGAAATAAATTAGTCATATAATGTCTCATTACATTATTATGTTCATTCATAGTTCATAATTAGGAAACATTTTGCTACCAAAATGATTTGTATATAATAATGTATATAGAAATAATATGCTTAACACATAGATTAAAATATTTTTTAAATAAATGATAAAATGTGTTTAAAATTACTTTTCATTATCTTTATGAGATCTGAGTCTCCAATTTTAGTACTAATGTTTTTGGCACGGCCTGTCCAGGTACACTCAATCCCATACTTATTAGTAAACAGTTTAGACATAACTCTGGTAACATGGTTTTTAGGAATGTTTCCACCAATGGTTTTGATAAAATATTCCTATGATCAAAGTTAAATTAACAAATATTTAAGTTGTAATTTTAATATTTATTTACCAGTTTAGATTTGAAATCAAATTCATTCAATATACAGTTTTGGACTGATGTAAAGTCTTCAGTATCGTTCATAGGAAATTTGCATATAAAACTTTCATTCAAATTGATTGATTTTTGACTATTACCTAATGAGTTAGTTTCTATTTTATACAAGATGCGATTCAACAATAATTTGATTTCTATTTGCTCTGAAATTATTTTATTTAATTTTTCATCAACTTGAGATGAGCATCTATCATTTCTTAAATATTGAATAATGTTTTTATGAAATGTGTAAGTATAGGTATACATGCAAAGAATAATTTATTATATTTACCATTGAAATTTAAAGGTGAATCGTGTGATACAGGAATAAAACAACTTGTATCCTGTACAATAATAATAATAATATAAATTACTTAGTTGTGTTAGCTATTTCATACAGTTCAATTTAGATTTTAATGATATAAATGAATGATTATTATTTTAAAAAACATAGAATTATAATTTAAATTTAAAAAGCTAACAATTAAATGTATTAATTATTGTGTTCACTATTACTGTATAAACTATATAATTTTTAAAAAAGGATGATCAAACTTAAAATTAAGAGAATACAGTAAACAAGTGATTACACCATGAACAAACATAGATAATATTGATATTTTTCCTTAAGTTAATTGATATTTTACAATTACTGTAGCCAACAGAAAAAACAAACTGTATACCAAGCGACATATAACTCGTACCGAGTAAAATAATAAAAAAAAACATTTTAATATACTTTAATAGTTTTTGAATTAATAAGTTTTTTATGTTAAATTGATTACCCTCTATACCTAATAAATGTATTGTACCTAAGAAATATTATAATATTAGATATTGAATAATTTGAGATTGTAATAGTTATTATTACCTCGGTGAATGAATGATTTTGAGGATATTCTAGTTGTTCAACTCATTTTGGCTGCATTTCGGTATATTGCATAGTTTCTTCTACGTTCACGTTATTTTCTGCATAGAATTGACTAATTATAGATGAGGTAGAAGCTCCATAATTAATTGGTTCCAGGGCAACTGATGGAGTACTTACTACTTGTTTACATGGCAATATGTTAAAATTGATACCTGCATATTAATTAATAATAAAATTAAAAAAACCTAATAAATATGCTACATAGTTAGTTTTAGATACAAAACTTTAAAAAATATTACCATTATCATCATCATTGTCATCATCATCAGTATCATCAGAAGGACACATAAGAAATCTTTTTTTTTTATTTTTTGACGAATCATTTGTGTCCGTAGAAGAATATTTTTCTTTTACTTTTTTATGCCATGCCTTGTTGAAGTTATCTAAAAATAATAATCAATTTATTTTATGTGATTAACATTAAAAAATAGTTTTGTAGTTAGGTGCAGTATTATAATTTATAATTTATAACATAAATAAAACAATAAAATAATATTATGTACACACTACACACACATATTTATTCGATAGGTTAACCTACAGAGTAATATAAACATATTTTTTTTTTTAGGATATTAATGAACGCTTAAATCCTGTTTTTAATATAAAAACAAACGTTGAGTCTATTATTATTAATTGTTTAAAACTCTTTTATTTTGATTAGAATATCAAAAAAAAAAAATGTTTATTTCCATGGATTTTTGAAATAGTAGGTGAGTAAACAGTATAATATTATTTCTACATTTTATTAAAATCCAGATTGGTTAAATGTAATATTATAAACTGTGTTGGTTAAAGGAAAATTATGTTTTTATACCTAAATATAATTTAAAAATAACTTAGCACAAACATATAAGAATAAGTAAAGGCACTTACCATAAGTTTTATTGACTCCAACAAATTTCACCCTATAAGTTTCCCATGACTGGGATGGAGTTATGGCTTTTTTTAAATGGTCACTGGTGACCTTATAAGGGGGCCATTTGCAAAATAATGAATCACTTTGAGATTCATTATTTTTTACAATCCAATTAGTTGGAATTACACTATATTCTTTAGACTCTGTGAACCACACCACACACCATGACTGAACCAAAATAAATTATTAAAATTATTAAAGTTATAACATATTAAGTTCAATTGGCTGCAGTCAAATACAGTAGTAATAACTAATAAGTAGTAAGTATTTAGTACTCACCTTAGTCTCATTTTCAAATTTTTCTCCAGTCATTGTTGATGACATCATGAATAAGTTATAATATAGTATTAAACTATTTAAAAATTCATAAAATTAATTTAATAAAATGTTAATAAACTGTTAGCTAGTTAACACTGGAATGCTGAATAGTCGGTAGTCGTGCGTAGTCGGTACTCAATAATCAGTAATCACTATACACTATTACACTAATCGCCAGTTTTCCACGGTCAGTCGGCTTATGCGTCGGGGGGTGGTGACAAATATTAACTTATGGGTAAAACCAATAGAGTGTATTTTTATAGAAATCAAAACTATTTATAACTATTAATATTTTAAAATAGTATATAGTAATAGTTTCGTGAAAAACTGAAACATCGATATTATGTTGCTGGTATGTTTACAAATCACAATAATGTAACAACCTTGTGACATATAATTTATAACATTGTAGGTTTGTACTACTATCATATAGTACCTAGTTATATTGCCGGTATGAGTGTTAAATGTTTGTTTTATTTAAACAGAACAGATACATTGCATACATATTAAAAAGTTATGTTGATTGTATTACGTAAAATGTTTGTTTCTGGGATGTGTTGAAACATCCAGAGCACACTGGGCGTTAGTAAGACAGAGACAACACATGTGGGTATGGCGTCCTCTTAATTATAATTTATATAAAATTCAAAATTTCAAATTAAAATGTTTTTAAATTTTAAAAGTGCATGGGTAAATTACTAAATAGCAAATCGTAAGTATAATAGTAAAGATAAACACTGATTAAAACTAAAAATAAAATAAAATAAGTTGTTTTTTATTAAATAAATGATAATAATTTAATATTCAATAATATTAAGTTATAGCCAAAAATGACTTTTTCTTATAAACTACAACTTAATAACAATTTTTATTTTTTTTTTAATTATTACAGAAATATAATTCTTATATATTTTTTTTTCGTGGTATAATTTATTTTTGTTTTTATTTTTGATTTTGTTATACCATTATTTTCGTTTTTATGGATTTTTCGTTATGGTTTTAAAGTTATTAGTTTTATTTTTTGATTAATAACGTTTTCCGACCCTTCAATAAACACATATTCTTAATAAGCGCAAAATCTTGATATTTTAAAAAGTTAATAAAATACTGACTTGAAAAAATGTATTGATTGTCCCTTTTTAAATCTATTGGAACAACCATAGGCCAAACAAGAGACAACCATAATGATGGACAAATTATGAATAAATTTCAAAAAGAATATTGTGTAGAAATACTAGACAAATTCTTTCATATAGGTACTTTTTTGTGGTAATATATTCCTTATTTACTGCATAATAAATATGCATTATAATAATGTTTTGCCAACTGAAAACATGGCGTCCGATGGCGGCAACCATAGACTTATAATATAAGTAATATTATATTATAAGTCTATGGCGGCAACTGATAATCAATGCTTCAATTGATAACGGTAGTTCGCTATCTAGTATTATATAGAAGTCTGTGTTTAATATCTATGAATTATGATTAATATGATAAGAAAATTATGTAGTTATATTTATATTACAAATTAAAACATAACAAAACAAATCAAAACTATTGAACAATTTTAAACTTTGTTCAGTCATAATAAAACAAATTAAAAATAATAAAATACACTTGTAACAAATTTAACAAACCTAAGAAAAATTATCAATATTTCAGTCCATACATTTTAAAACTAAATAAAACAAACTAAGTAATAACATAAAAATAACTTTAACAAATAAAATTTTGATTTCTAATGTTAATCTATCAGTCAATTTCTTTTCTTTAGGAACAATATTATCAACTACAAAATATACAATTTAAGAACTATTTAGAGACATAAATAACAGACAAAGCTACCATTCTCTTCAACATAGATATAGAAACACTCTTCATACCACCACTTCAAACAAGCCTGACACCTAATCCAATTTTCTCTTGGAGGGTCTTCATAAGTTTTAAGACATGCAGGACATTTCACTTCTGAATTATCGTCTGCCGTGGAAGTAGATGGTGTAGATACAGTTCAAGTTCTCTTTTTTTTGTGTGTATTTTGTTTTGCATTTTGATCTGCAAATAGTTTTATTTTTATTTTTTTATCCTCTATAGTTCTTTTTTGTTTTCTGCTTTTTCTAAAGCTTCTTTATATGGTACACCAGACAACATTTCTGATCTTTTTCCTTTTTTTCTACGCATTCTACATATCAGATACATTGTTCATCACTTATAATTTTTCTGTTAGATGATCTAACATAGTTTCTAAAAATATACAAGTACCTATTTAGATACTGTTACTGTACATAATATGCATTTTATAATAACTACAATCAAGGTGTATAAATATGTTGGTGTCATCATGAAAATATGCGCACTTTTACCCCAAATTGAATACGCAATCTTGCCCTAATAAACTTTTAATAGTTGAACAAATCGTATAAAAATCAGTATTTATGCTATCAGAGCATATTACATTATTACATGATAAATAATAGCCAATATAGTGTGGCAATAGTAAAGAAATAATAATTCCTGTATAAATGACATGTCCAGTGTGTATAACTGATTGTATTTTATCTAAATATTAATCAAAAAGTAAAAAATTGAAACTTTCCTCATTTTGAGCAGTTGTTCAAATAATCATCGTTTTTTTTTTTTGTGATAATGATAAACATAATTGGTATATTGATAAACACTATCAGTTTGACTATGTTGCAAAACCTAAATAATTTATTGCTAATAGTTCATCTTACCCCATGCGTTTGTTTAAAATAAAAATAATGAGCATATTAATTACACTTAAATATATTGTTTAATTTATTTTTAGATATATTCAATTATTATTATTATTGAATAATATATACAACTGCCAAGTTGTGACTAAAAATACTAATTAAAATAATTTCATTTTTGGATATTATGATTTTTAAACACATCAACTATAATAAACTAATAACAAACTCCATGTATAATATATACATATTATATTATGTTTTATAAGTATATTAAAAACTATTATTTAAAAATAGATATACTATTTCATACATTTGACATTAAAGGATATTCAGAAACCGAATTAGTTAATACGCTGATTGGACTTAGGTAGATATTGTACTATCAAAAAAATAAATTCATGCATTCAAATTTAGGATTAGCCAAGCACTCCGCTCTAAAAGTTATACGTTTAGCCTTTTCAGTCTACTCGTATATATTATTATGCAACTTTTTAGATAAACAACTAAAACTCTGTGGCATATAAATATATAATGCAACGAACGAGGACTTACAAATAGTAACTATAAACATAACAAACAGCTTCGTTCTAAACTCCATTCGAACTACAATCCCAGTTAGTATCTCGTAAGTCATCAATTGCCATTCCTAATAAGTAATAATCCACTGAAAAGACTAAAAAAAATACCTAGAAACGCTTTTAGAAAAATAGACAAAAAAGTTTCTTCACCACTTACGCCTGTCATCAAGCTATATTATTATCTGCTATTTGCATAACTATATTGATATATTATTTTGAATTTTTATACCTACTTATTATGATGTGTTCAGTAGATTGTAAAAGGACAATTTATTAAATTATAATTATAAAAATAAATAAAAGTTATTAAATCTATGAATTTGACAGTACTCAGTATTATGCGCTACATAGTTAAATGTAATGAGTAATAAGTACTAATAACTATTGATCAACAAAACTTTCTAAAATATGTCATTAACTATAAATAATGTTATATATAGATACTTATAACAGCTGTCAAGGCTCATAATATACTCCATGCGACTCGTCCTCGTCGTCGTCTTCTTTTTGGCCGCCCCTTTAATGCGTAAGTGCGTATACTAAAAAGTCTATTTCTCAATTTAGATAATCAGTCAAAAAAAATATAATAATAATAATAATAGTAATAATACCCAATAAAACATTCTTTGCGCACAATAATAATATACGTATTTTGTAGATATACAATATTATATTATGGTTTACACTCTATATGGATAATTTATACACACGGAAACCGTTAATAATGTGAGCGCTCACGACCCCGTTGGGAAATCATGTGTTGGTCTGCGTTATTGTGCATATTAAAATTTTATGTACTTATACTATAACTATATAGTACCTACCTACTAGATATGTATAAACGGAAGTAAAAATTACACGCCACTTAAATGTCATAAAAATCACTCAAATTATTTTTCGTTCATTCGTGATTATATGGTTTCGATCACGCCAAACGGGAGTTAAATCGACGATGAGCCGACGATATACGTCATACCACACGTCGTATTAAGGCGTATTATGTATGTATATAATATTGATAGCTAATACGAATACGAGTTTTGTACTTTTATTATAGTTTTATGGGATTCGTGCTAACGTTCCGTGCGATGTTAGTATATTACAGCATATTTTACATGTTAGCATGGTTTCAGTAATATACTATGTATCGTTATCGGGGTTGCCTTGGGGCTAAAAGACTTAAAGCACCAGCAATTCAATTTTTTGTTTCTCAAGTCGTTTTAGAAAATTAGTATCCAGTTAATATGGTTATTATATAATTAATTATGTGTGGAACAAAATTAAAAAATTGAAATAAAAATACTAGACACACTGCGCCAAAATACAAAAATATTAATTTAGGAGGGGGTGTATTAGATATTCAGGTTAAATTATTTATAAAATAAATCCAGTGATATTAGGTTTTCAGCTCGGAAAAATTCCTACCTAGCTGAATTTTGGTACACACCTTTATGACATCGTTGTAAACAACGGGTGAAAAGTCGCCATCTGTATCATGTACGTGTCAAAAGTCTCGAAATTGGTCTTTTTTTGAATATATCGCTTTTTATGAGTCGTACAATAAAAATTTCTAGTTATAAATTGTAGAGGAAGTAATTATCTACAAAAAAGGTCTTATGACATTTTCACGGAAAAGTTATATTTTTCGCGTTTTTTTTTTTTTTTCGTATGGCGTATGTAGTTCGAGAGTAAGCCCGAAGGCCTACTAGGTAGGTTTTTCGCGTTATAAGGCCATCAAAATGTACACTTTTAATGAAATAGGAATTTTTTGATAAAAACAAGTAGCCTTTACGTTAATATATCGCTTTATACTGGTTGTACAAAAAAAATTTTCATACAAAAACTGTAGAGGACAAAATTATCTATTAGATGGTTATACATATTATATCCAACCGCACTTGCGGTGTACGAATTTTAACGTTTACCGTACAAAATTACGATAATATTATATATTATTATGTATGCATATAATATATTAATATAATAACGATAATAAGAATGCATTTGTTTCCACACCACCATTGAGGTAGAAGCACGGCACGTTTTTTTTTTTTATAGTTCCCCAGTAGGTTTAATCCGTGTAGTCGACAATTATATTATCAAATTAAAGTTATCTAATAGTCAAAACAAAGTAATTAATATTACATTTTAATTATTATTAATCATCAACTTCGCACTATAGTCTTCTTGCATTTCTTCATTGATTTCATTAGGGATTGCTCGATTACCATATCACCCCAGGTTCCACAACTAAATTTACTACTGCGTCTAATTATAAAAAATCCGTCGGTACATTTTTTAAACGACTGTTCATCCATATTATTTTTTAATTTGAGAATATCCTATAGATATAAACGAGCAGATTTTGCATACAAAAAATGTCCAGAAGCGTGGAAAAAAGAAACATTTTTTTTCATAGCATTCAAGTGTCCGTCCCAATTTCCTAGTCTTTCAGATCTAATAAAATCTTTAACTATAGATACCATTTAAAAATATTGTACCCATAACTTTGCCGTTGGTCCTCGATTTTGTATTTTTTCCAAAATACCATTGAACTGTTCTATATATGGTTGAAGTATAGCGCTAGAACCTTTTACATCTTCATATGAAACATTTTGTGCAATTATTTGTTCAATATAACTTTTTATATATTCGTCAGTATGGTCATCGATTTTTATATCTTTAGCAAAAACTGTCGATAACGCTAAATGCTGTAATATGTGACTCAAAATGTCTATCGTCTCTTTCATTGCTAGTGTTTTTCAACGTTTGTAATCCACGCTCGACATTTATAGTTTCGCTAACCGAAAGCGAGGTTTTACAAATAAATCAATTACCCGCCATTTAGTAGGCTATGTAATATAAACTTACGAATAAGCAGTACTTATAATATTATATTATAAATAAATTCAAAACTCGCAAGAACAATATTCACAATGAACACGTGACGACGTTCGTGCGGACCAAACACAACTAAATAGTTAACTACTGAAGTACTGGAGGTGTAGATTTCTTTCTGACTGCGGTGTCCTTTTTCGCATCTTTGGGTTTCTTGAGATCAGATGGCTGTTTAGGCCTTTGAAGTTTGGGTTTTGACGTTTCACCGTCAAAATTCCGTGTTTCTTCGATTTGTTTGACTATCTCTTTGACTGATGTGTCATCTGGTTTAGCCTTAATCATAATGATAGGATAAACGTACTTACGTAGGGTGGAAAAGATTTATTTGGTATGTTTCTTAGTTTTAAAAAGCCGTGAGTCTTAATGGGTTTCAAGAAGAACCGGTGGAAACTATTCCCACTACTGAAGTACTATACTGTACACGTGCAGCGAACATAACTTTACTATGATAATATAATTGTTAACTACATGGATTAAACTTACTGGGGAACCATAAAAAAAAAAACGTGCCGTGCTTCTACCTCAATAGTGGTGTGGAAACGAATGCATTCTTATTATCGTTATTATTTAACCATATCTTATAGATAGTTTTGTCCTCTACAGTTTATGTATGAAAAATGTTTTTGTACAACCAGTATAAACCGATATATTAACGCAAAGGCTACTTGTTTTTAGCAAAAAATTCATATTTCATTAAAAGTGTACATTTTGATGGCCTTATAACGCAAAAACTATAACTTTTACGTGGAAATGTCATAAGACCTTTTTTGTAGATAATTACTTCCTCTATACAATTTATAACTAGAATTTTTTATTGTACGACTCATAAAAAGCGATATATTAAAAAAAAGGCCAATTTCGTGACCTTTGACCTCGAATAACCTTTGACGCGTACATGATACAGATGGCGACTTTTCACACGTTGTTTACAACGATGTCATAAAGGTGTGTACCAAAATTCAGCTAAGTGGGAATTTTTCCGAGCTTGACCCCTTTTTTCGTCTAATATCACTGGACTATTAGATGATTATATTGGTTTAATAATAATTATGTCAACACAAGATACTTATAAAGATAATAAGCATATCATATTCAAATGTAGCCTGTAGGTATATATGTATGTATTGTATATACTATAGAGCGGGGATCACCAACTGGCGGACCGCGAACATCTTTTACAGACCCTTATCCCCGGAGTAAATTTTAAAATTTTTATAATATTAATATAAATAAATAAAAATTATAAGTGTGGCATATAAAATTTATATTACGACAAAAAAATTTAATTAATCTGTATTGAACAAATGAATAATTAAATCAATATAAATACTAATTTAAAAAAAACGTATTTATTAACGTGTGTAAATTATTGAAACATTTGAAACTGTTATAGGGACTGCGGCCAAATTTCAAAACGGACCTCCATAAAAATTAATTGGTGACCCCTGCTATAGAATATAGATAATAAGCGTGAAAGTATCACTTACGACTTGATTGATTTACTTGTCAACAGTTTACTACGAAGATAAATAACATAGGTCGGTATTATATACGTAATAGATTATAGATATATTTAATTTGCCACAACTGTACTGGCTGAAAGATATCAGAGAACACGAGTCCGTAAAAAAAAATATTTCTAGATAAAAGAAAAATATAAAATGTGTACGATACATCGCGGTGAAACCAAAACGCATAATTTTATAGCTTTTTCGCTCTGCAGCAGATTGTAAAATCAATATTGTACGTATAGCCGCCGCGCCGCAGAGTGTTATTGGCATCGAATTATTTAGTTCAGTATGTCTACACGAGAAGACACATAATTACGATATTTGAGTTTTTTTTAAATAGATTAGAAAATATATATACATGTCGTAGGCAAAATAGAGTTCAAGATATTTAGTAAAATATTTAAATTTGTAGGTATAATAATTAATATGATGTGCCTATTTAATGAATAATTCAATTCTATATTAATTTTAATCGGCTTGGATTATTTATTAATTGTCATTATTGAAGACAGCTTAAAATAAAAAAAAAATTGCGTATTACAAGGTAAATTGTATTTTTTTTATACAAGTACACAATATTATATACCTAGTACCTTGCTGTGTACAATTATATTAATTATTTATAAGTAATTTTTATAGATGTTGATATGATGGGGACATTGTACGATACGTATTGGACGATGACCAAATGGAATATTCGATGAATAATACCCACGTAGTTTTTTTTGTATTTTAACATAATAATATTATTGATGATTATTAATTCCCAAACACATGTTAACTTTATTTCATATTATCATAATAAAAATGAACCATTAAATATAGTTTTAAAAAAAACATAATATTAGATATATCGTATGTATAAGTTCTATCATATCTTATCAAATATTTTAATAAAAAAAGTAATATAATATTGAAGTAGATTTGCTATATTCGTTATTATCTCCTGCAGGAGGCGCGTATGTTTATAAACGCGTGTGTCGTCGGAATGCGTTTATTTAAACTTTATCTTATAGAATATTATAATGAAAATCTATACGATTTAATGTTATTTACAACGATTGGATGTCAACGATCGTGAATAATATTAGAATATAACATTGTCACAAAAACCATTACCCGAAACACGTTATCGTTATAGTGTCGGACTATGCGTTTATGCCCAACACAGCAGCTAATGGACGGGACGGGTAGGTATTGAAAAACACGTTTAGCAGAAAACAAATTGACGATAAATAAAATGTGAGTGGTGTCATAGCGAAAATTAAATCAATTATCGTCTAATAAAATGTTTAAAAACATTCCTCTCGCGTTAAGACCTAAACTCTAAAGTGTTATACGTTAAAAATTAATCTCGATTCAATGTTGCTCGTGATCCCTCCAATACTTCGTATAGAGCGTAGGACTTCACAGTTACTATATTATATTAATTATAAACAGCGCAAATTAAATAATATTATTTAGTATGTACTATATAATAGCTATAAAAACATATTTTAATAGGCACCTGCCATTTATTTGAAATACAAACTATACAGTTGTATGCTAATTAATTCAATTAATTAATTGAACGCTATATATAAATAAAAAATAAAATATTCGGAAATACCACGAAAAATGCAATTGAAAAATTATGTTTTAAATTTTGAGTAAGAAAAAATGTATAATTTATTTAATCAGAAAAAACATTCAAGTTACTAACTATATTATAACACATCGAGTAGCAAAACTTTTTCTATCGACTTCTACCGTATTTTTATAGTGAATATTTGAAAACTAGTTGATTATTAATTATTTAATGACGGCGATACTTTAGAAGTTCTAAACTTTCAACCACTAAGTATAAATGTACAATTTTTCAATTAATAAAACAATTGTTTTTTTTTTTTTTTTAACAATCGTTATAAATAAAATTATAATATTATATAAAATCTTGTCTTTAAAGGACGAACGATTTTATCCAAACACATTTTACGAACGAAAAACCACAAAAGAAAAATAATTCCACTCACATTACCGATATTATTTTTTCCGTCAATCCGAACGCAGCAGGGTGTGCAACTGGAAATCTATAGGTTTTATTCGTATGTCTTATATTATAATCTATACATTTATGTGTTATACCGATTTATCGTATTATCACAGTGTTCGATCGCCGTTATCCGTCACGCATAATACACACACAAGACGAGTGGTGTCATAATACACCTCGGCGAGTTTTTTTTTTCAAATTCTTATCTCGTCGTACCGATAAAAATATAGTTAAAAACAATAAAACCTATAATAATAATAATAATAAAAATAACGTACACGAACGAATATATATATTATTTCGATGTCTAAGACACGTGTGATGAAAGTATATTATTTATAGTGTTAACAACGACGACGACAACAGCGGTAGTGTACGTATACATATATATATATATATGTAAAAAACGAGTCATATCTCTTCGCCGGCCTCGCCGTCGTCCTCGGTCGAGTCCATGCCCACCTCCTCGTAGTCCTTCTCGAGCGCCGCCAAGTCCTCCCTGGCCTCGGAAAACTCGCCCTCCTCCATGCCCTCGCCGACGTACCAGTGGACGAACGCCCGTTTCGCGTACATCAGGTCGAACTTGTGGTCGAGCCGGGCCCACGCCTCGGCGATGGCCGTCGTGTTGGACAACATGCACACGGCCCGCTGGACCTTGGCCAGATCGCCGCCCGGCACCACGGTTGGCGGCTGATAGTTGATGCCCACCTTGAACCCGGTCGGGCACCAGTCGACGAACACGATGGTCCGCTTGGTCTTGATGGTGGCGATCGCCGCGTTCACGTCCTTGGGCACCACGTCGCCGCGGTACAGCATGCAGCACGCCATGTACTTGCCGTGCCGCGGGTCGCACTTCACCATCTGGTTGGCCGGTTCGAAGCACGCGTTGGTGATTTCGGCCACGGACAGCTGCTCGTGGTACGCCTTCTCCGCCGATATGACCGGCGCGTACGTGGCCAGCGGGAAGTGTATGCGCGGGTACGGCACCAGGTTCGTCTGGAACTCGGTCAGGTCGACGTTCAGCGCGCCGTCGAACCGCAGCGACGCGGTGATGGACGACACGATCTGCCCGATCAGCCGGTTCAGGTTCGTGTACGTGGGCCGCTCGATGTCCAGGTTCCGGCGGCATATGTCGTAGATGGCCTCGTTGTCCACCATGAACGCGCAGTCCGAGTGCTCGAGCGTGGTGTGCGTGGTCAGCACCGAGTTGTACGGTTCCACGACGGCCGTCGATACCTGTGTAACGAGATTATTAGTGTTATATATGATGATATATGTTATATATGATGATGATGATGATGATATTGAGTTCGACGACATGATAAATACTACGCTTTTGTCAATCGGTGTGAAAACGGGGGTGGAAAGGGTGAGGGGGTGATTTCCTTTGAACCGTTTATTCAAAAACACTACTAACGACATGTTAATGATTTCTTCGTTTCTATAATATTATATATTCTCGAGGACTGTTTTTTTATCCGCTTACAGATTTATCGAATTATTGTTTTACGATCGGAAAGCAAAATATTACAATTTTAATTTAATATCTTGTTATATAAATATTTATATATTATTATTAATATTTATTTTTTAAACGGCGAGTAAAACAACGATTTTATAGAAATATATACACTTATGTAATTAAAAATAATACGATAAACACACTCGAGGGCTATTGTAAAGGTGATCGGTACTCACTTGGGGCGCCGGGTAAATGGCAAACTCCAGTTTGCTCTTCTTTCCGTAATCGGTGCTGAGCCGTTCCATGAGCAGTGACGCGAAACCGGAACCGGTGCCGCCACCAAACGAGTGGAATATCAAAAACCCTTGAAGTCCGGTGCACTGATCGGCTAACTTCCTGATTCGGTCCAGCACTAGGTCGACGATTTCTTTGCCGATTGTGTAATGGCCGCGGGCATAGTTGTTGGCCGCGTCTTCTTTGCCGGTGATCAGTTGCTCCGGATGGAATAGTTGTCGGTACGTTCCGGTTCTCACTTCGTCTGCACAAACGCATAATAATACACCATCATACACCACGCGAAAAATCGAAATAATAATAAGTCTAAATGCATTTTTTTTTTCCATTGGCAGGTAAAATGTATTATTAGTACTATAACGGTCAAAAAATTAATTATAATTATTTGTTAATTTCTATGCTGTTCACAATATAATACATACAAAAGCTAACACTAAATTTGTTCTAAATAGTTAAATTGTAATCATGTCTTTGTCACATTTAATTTGCTAGTCTAAATAAAAAAAACCCAAAGTTATAGTTAGTATTTTTTAAATTCAATTTACATAGCTATTTTTCTCATTGCAAAAGTAAGTTATTTTCAAATTTCAATTATACTTATATTAATATTTGAACGTTAAAAATAAAATATAATACAAAACTATATATTTAAAACTGATGACATACAAAATACAATTTACTAATATAATATATTGTGCAATGTATAATAATAATTTCCCCAGTTGTTATTGTGCTTATACATCTACTATAAACTATTGAACATTTATTTTGCTTAATACCGTAAAAAACAAACAACAAAAACCCGTAAAATAAGTGGAAACGTCCTCTTTTAATGAAAAAAAAATGTACACTTACCAACGACAGTCGGTTCGAGGTCTATGAAAACGGCGCGGGGGACGTGTTTTCCGGCGCCGGTTTCGCTGAAAAACGTGTTAAAACTGTCATCTCCACTGCCCACAGACTTGTCGGATGGCATCTGTCCGTCCGGTTGGATACCATGTTCTAGACAGTACAGTTCCCAGCACGCGTTGCCGATCTGAACTCCGGCTTGACCTACGTGTACGGATATACATTCACGCTGGAAATAATAACGAAATTACATCAATAAATTTACGCAATTGACATAATATTATAATGCCGTTTCACGCGATTCGTTTGGTTTTCAAAAGTCGATCGCTTTGCTCACCATACTCGGTGTTAAGAAGCTGGTATGTGTCGTGAAAACGAAACGGTGAGCGCATGATCGCCGTTTAACAACAATATTATTATACGATGCAATTATTGTATAATAATAATATAGTCGAGCCCTTTCATACGGCGGCGCGGCAGCCGACGGGTTTGCGTTGCCACACCACCGCCGCAGCCGCCACCGCCGTGGACCATTAAATTTAACGATGAGTACATCTACCAGTTAGCATATAATTAAGTACCTATATACTGTACCATGTTAAAATATTATGTCTATATTAATTAATCAAATCAGAACAATTGTGCTTACCATGATTGAAATAAATTTCAGAACGAATTCAATTTAATAACGAAATAACTAAATTAATAATACAGAAACGATCGCGAGATTAATGAAAACGCGTTACTCGAAACCAAAACGTAATTAAACAAAAACGGTTGTCAAGGAAATACAACGGTTTTTAAAAACATACCATACAAATTAATTATTTACACGGCCAGTACTCAGTATACGGAGTTAATTTATATAATTTATATTTGCGATAATTTAAAACACATGCCGTTACACTACGAGAATATGACATTTTTAAATATGACTTCAATGTACAATTGACAAATCCTAGTGGTACGGACATATTTTATTCCCGTACGCATTGCCATACACGTCATAATTTATATAATAATTAAGTATTATTATTGTACAAATTTGTGGCGCTTAATAAATTAATAAAGCTTTTGATAGATATTGAAATGTTGAGAAATTAATTGTATAATATGTATCAATAATATTAATGACTTATTTATTGACATAAAAATAATAACGTTAAGTAATATTAACGTATTTTAAGATATTTGCATTAAAAATTGTTTTTTAGTAAAGTGTAAAAAATAATTTATTAAATAATATTTATCAATTAAAAATAGTATAAGATAATTTATCAATTTAAGACGTTAAAATTAAAATAATAAAAAAATACGTTTTTTTTATTGTCTCGCGAATTAGTAGGTAATAACCGTTGTATTTTTATATTTTTATGTGTATATTAAAATATAAGAAAATAATTATTAAGTATACTTGATAAATTTATTTATTTCAATACAGAACGGCATTTCCGTGGATGTTGATATTATTTAATATATCTATTGAGATTTAATTATTTAATACTTAAACGATAACCATTAATAAACATTGTTATAACTTCGAAATAAATCTTCACTGGTATAAATAATAAATAAAATAAATATTAAATTCAGATTTTAAGCGAAGTTATTGATTTATATTTTACCCCACTTTATAGCAAAAATAATTAAATTTACAAAGAAAAAAAAATTGGTACATTGAAATAATATTTTTTTATTAGACGACTGTGCTAATAAAATCATGGCAACTAATATTGAAAAAGCAACAAATTTATTTAAGTGAAAATTAAAATTATTTAATTGGTTCTACAATACGTAAATGTGTAAAAGCAATTTATTTTTACAATCATCTTAACGCATTTGACAAATTATTGATATTTAAAAAATTTAATTTTTTTATTTCAGTTATACCTAAATTTATTTTAAATATAAAATTGTAAATTATGAATTTTAATTATAACATTATATAAGTATAAAAAAATTAAATAGGATTAATCAAAATACTAACAGGAAAAAATGATATTATAATTCCATTTAAAAAAAAAATGTTACATTTAAAACACAATTAGGTACTATTTTATTTATAAAAATATAATAATAGTAGTAGTAGAGCTGTATAGTTGAATAGATTAAAACAAAAACATAAAATAATTGATACGCACATTTTTTTTCCGAAATAATTCAATGATTAAATTAAAAAAATAATTAGTTAATAATTTCGAGTGACTTTTTATTTTAAATGCGAACGTTAAATTAAAATTATTATACCCGAGACAAAGTGAATTATAAATAATTAAAGAAATAAAATATTGGCAAATTGAAAATTTAGCTTAGTATAAAAATATTTAGTGGGCAGCGGCTAGTAATAATAGCAATTAAATATACGGCTTGGTGAATAATCCATTATAATGATAGAATAAAAAGGCTACTCACCATTTTATTTGATTTTTTTATGAAACAGGTACGAAAAGAAAATTAATAAAATACAGGAAAACAAAATATTAATATGCGTGAACTGTGAAAAGTTGTAACAAAAAAAAAATTAAACGGAAAATATAAATGTTCGGAAAACGTGTGTTGACGTTACAACGTTCGTGCAAATAATGAATTTGGATTCCAAACGACGGACGGTCGCTAGACGGCCGTTGTCACGAGAAAATTCTATTGCCTTCTATAGCGACGCGTCACACTCAACGATGGATACGACAGATTTTAATATTGCAAATATTTTCAAAGAATATTTATATCACCGCCAACGGAACTCGCTCATACAATAATATTATATATATATATATTATGACCGCCAATATAGTTGGTTTTTAAAATTCTCTCGATGTTTAAATTGACGCGCATTTTTACAATACTGCCAGTGGCGTAACCAGCATTTTATGAATTTTACTGTTGGCTAATAATTTGTTATATAGAGGAGACTTAACTAGGTTCCTTTATGAGTTTGATGTCGCGTATAGTATATTACACTGTGCCTATATATAATATCATTTTAGAATTTTACAACAATCTTCATACAAGTTACACTTGTCTTATACGTATTATTATAATACGTTCACAGAACAATAAAAGTATTTGAAATTTTCCTGAAATTTTTGTAAGACCCTCTTATAAAACCCGTTTTTATTGATGCTATACACAATATTGCAAGCCAATAGGTCCCAAACGCAAGTGGTAATAAATTCAGTAGAAAATTCACGTCATCAATCACAAATTTGATTAGGTATTATGGATAATTATATCGTGTTGCCTATATTGGCACGAGTACGATGTAGTTGCTTAACCCGTGTGTTATTTTGTTATCTTATTATCAATAGCACAATATTTTTAACGTCGGTTAATTGCTTTAAATGTATTTTTAAACCTTATTATTGAAATATTCAAATCATAATTTTACGATGTCTAGCGTTTTGCATGCATATTATGTTGAAAATTCTTCCATACACATATTTAAATTTATTTTATTTTTAACTCCTATTAACATTATTATTTTAATTTAAATAGATATCATTTCTATTGTTTTTCAAAACATCAATACATCTTCAATTTTGACATAAATTGTCAAGTCATCGAGTGCAATGTTATTATGACAATAAATGAACTGTGTAGTATTTCTGTTATCGGGATAAATATCAGCCACAAGTATGATATATGAGTAGCAAATTATTGGATTAAAAAAATTGACTGAACCTTTTTTATCCTTACACATAACCATAATATGACCACCGTTTCCGTGTTGACAAATTTGCCAACCGGGAGCATATATTATTATGTATTATGTTGCTATCTAAATCTGTAAAAAAAAAACAATTATAATAATAATTATGACGAGGTGATCGGTTTATTGACATCGTTACAATTATTTTATCTATATATTACTAATGTACATAAAGACTAATAGACTATACAACTGAAACGATTAATTTATTATTTTTACAAATAAAATACAAACAATCTGATAATTTTCGTTATATTTTTTTTTATTTAGTTTTTGTTGTAATATTTTATAAAAACCGTTTGTTAAATTCACATGGTATTAAATTGTTTATTTTAGTAGCTATGTAAATGTAATATAATATTATTATTAGTTATTAGGTATATTTATATTAATATACTATATACTATATAACTTTAAGCGTTTACCTTATTTAAAAATAAAATATTTCAGAACAATTCTTTTATCGTTTTTATTTACTTTAAATTCTGATCGGAATATATTGGCTTTACAATAATGAGTGTTTTTTTAAATTAATTAAATTAATTTTTGTGCCTGAAAAAAAAATGCTTTAATCTTTAGCTTTTAGTGTGGTTTCGGGTAGAAAATCGTATCTAGTTGAGGAGTTCAACAGCAAAAAGCTATAGAATTAAATACAAGATACCATGTAAATATAAGTTGTTCTCTTAGAAATTTGAAAATATTGAAATGTTTATGCAACAATTTTTTTTTGTAAACATTTCAAGTTAAAATTTTGATAAAATTAGATATAATATGCTGGTATGGGGATGCAGCCTGTGTTTTTACAGTCTTAGACTTATTCGCAGTATGAAAAATATATATCTATACAAGTTATATTATCATAAATTCATAAAACATTATTCGAACGGTATACTATTATATCAGCGTGATGGACTAATGCCCAAGATATAGGTACCGTCAATTCCGATTATTTCACATTATTTAAACGATCTGTACCTATATTATAAACAGCGGCATCGTTCTCATTTAAATACCGTTTAGAACGTTGCACTACAGTATCACTATATACCAGTACATGTATACATACTTTTATCAACTACCTACCTGTAAAATGTGTATTTATTCATTCGTTTAATACGACTCGATTATATAATTATGTACTAGTATTATTATGTATAATAATAATTTATACACCTGTCATATTATATATTGTGTGATACAGCGAAGTACGCGGTCTGTATAATGTGAAAAATATGTCGTTATTATCGAAATGACAGTTTATAAGTGGACTGTCGCAGTAGGTAGTATCTATGCTCTCTGTTCGTTGCAAAATAGCGTATGTTGATTTGAAAAAAAATTAACATACATACCTACTCTATTTATGGGTTGTTCTGAGACTTGTTCGCGGGGAAGATTGAATAAATCAATTATTATAATACGGTGAAACATAATTGAACGTTACATTTTTTATTTACATTCACTGATCATTGTATACTTGCAACTTGTGAAGTAAAATTGATAAAAACTTAACGGGTTTTAACTGTGTGGAATTTAAGATACATAGGTAAAAGTTACAAATTAGATTTGATTTTATTAATTATTATATTGTACGTACATATTGCCATATTGGTGAATCTATAAAAACTGTTATTTAAGTGTATTTATGATGGGTATGATAATATTATGACTATGAGCAATGATTAAATTATTATTCGATTGAATTACATTATGAATTTATGAAAATGTTAAAGTAATAAATGATTAATGGTATAGTTGTTTTATCTCTTTTTAAAATTAATATAGTATTAGTACAATATGTTTTCATATAACGAATATTCAAATCTTAAGTTTAGATTGGATAACAATTATCCACTAACTTGTAACTAACGCAGCAATTTAAACAAAATTATTTCGAATGATAGATTATAAATTCAAGAACATTTTATACTGTTATGAAAATAATCTGGTCTAAGTATGAATATAGTAATAAATTATCATTACTACTAATAATATGGCAAATTTTTATACTTAAAATAATAATGTACCTATTGTTTTAAAATTTTAAATATAGTTTTTTAAACACTAATTTTGTAGGTATTATGGTTCTTTTTTCTGTGCGATGTGTAATCGATTCTATCCCTCACCCTTCAAAAAAAAAAAAATCCCGGATACGTCACTGACTAGTTGATGTCCTAGAATTTTTTAACTTTGTAATAAATATAACTAAGAATATGGAATGCGATGATCAAGAAAAAGATCTATAGTATTATAAGAAATTACCTATCTTCGTTTATTTTAAACTGTCATGGACTTATAGTTTTAATTAGATTTTGACAAATCAATGAATGTATATTGATTTTACAAAAATATTTTTTTTTGTATCTGTGTACACACAACAAGTCATCATAAAATTTTATCTTTGAGAGTGGTTTTGGATAGTAAATTGGATCTAGTTGGTTCTTTATACAAAGGTCAAAATCCTACATGCATGGTTAACCCATAACCATATGAAATCTACACAATTACATCAAATCGTGTAATATACTTGGTGAAATAGGCTGGTCGGTCAGAATCGTTTTTCATGTATATAATGATATATCATTGAATTTAAATTTAACACACATATAACATGAATCAACCACAATTACTAACTGCTGATTAATGGTTAGGTATTAGTAAAATTTATAATATTATTTCGTGTTGATATTATGTAAAGATATGAAAAATAATTAACTTGAGTTAATTAAACAATGTAGGTTGAATCATAATTCAATTTTTATCAAAAATGTATAAGCAAAACTAAATAATAAAATAAAATATATACTAATATAAGTATTACTCTGTAATATAACAAAAAAAAAAAATGAGTATAATTGAATATTGAACATATGAAGAACACTAGGAAATAAAAATAGTAGGTACTGTCTTATAAAAAAAATACGCCTATTGACTGTTAACCCTGCAAATGACCATGAATATAATACTTACTTAAAAATACTTTCCACAAGAAATTTATGCGAATCGTGAACACTAAATCAAACACTATGTTCATTAAAGATGACATGCTAACAAATGTAATAATAACTTTTTATTTTATGAAATTAAAATAATTGGTCAAGAGTTAAGAAAACATGTACTAAAATAATTAAACAAAAAACGTGTTAAAAATAAGCCATAAATATTGTAGTAAAAAAAAAAAAAATTAAGTGTTTTATGATTTTAATTATAATGTAGTGAATTATAAATAATTAATTCGAAATAATTGGAAAGGTTTATAAAATACAATTATAAGCTAATACCAGTGTTACTTATACAGCTATTACCGGAAAATAGTATTGAGAATTATTACGAATTCAATAAATGACATTTATTGTTTAAATGTTTAAACAATCACTGAAGAGTTTAATGAATCAACAATGAGCTAATGGTCCCTTAAACATATTTTAGTAGCCCGTGATTGGTCAATAACACTTTATCGAACCATTAAGTTAATACATTTTCATGCATACCAGCATTTAATAAGTAATACCACTGGTCGACAACCATATTAGGCGTGCGCAGATCTAAATTTCGGGGGTGCCTACAATTTTTTCGGGCCCTCTCTTAACAAATATGTACATATTTATATTTTAATAAATTATAATGCACGAATAAACATTACTTACATTATATCACATATCAAATCAATCAATGGTATTACTAGTACCAACTACCAAGTAATATAATATTTCATTATATATAGTTGGATCTAAAATCTATTTTTAAGATAATTGCAATATTTATTTATAATTTTTACTTTTGTAGTCAATAACATCTAGCTGTTATAATCATAATAAGTTTTAAATTTTATCACGCAAATTTAAAATATTTTATGTTGTATTAATTTTTTTATCCCGAAACATTATTTTTTTTTTACGACATATTTTAGAAAAATTACCATTTTTATTCTAGTAACATTAGTTAAAATACGGACTCATATAATATATGCTATATGACTTAAATTTTAGGGCCCCAATTACATGTTGGGGGGTGCCCAGGCATACCCGAAACCCCCCCGTGCGCACGCCTATGTCGACAACTACTTGTCAACTGAACAAAACTAAAAATATATTATACGCGTGTGTTGTATTGTACATGACATCAGATTACAAGTCATGTGTTTCGACTGTCATGTTGTAATAATAATTTTAAAGTTTTTTTACAATTTAAATATTTAAAATGTTTAAATAAGCTTTATCTTTGTATCGATAACTCTGATGATATTGTTCATAGACACGGCTCAGCGATACTATAGTTTTTATTAATATATACATGCATATAGTAACATGAAATATAATACTTGTGGTGTATGTGTAAAATATGATATTTTCTTTACATTATTTATGGTTTAAATATACAACATTCAAGTGGATTAATTAACGCAGTAAGATTTGAAGAAAAAATCAGATACCTACTATAGTATGTAAGTCAATAGGTATGACTTAAGTCGGAAATAAGGGAGACATGCGAGATCAAACGGTCTGGACAAGCGGAGAGTTGAGAAAGGACATCATATTTTCTATTTGGACTGTAACGGTTTGCTTGAGGATAGAGCTTTGTACATTGGACATTTTTATTTCTTTGTAATAAGAATAAGTGTGATCATTTTCACATAGGTATTGGGTGCAATCGGCTGAACTGATTTTATCCTTTGTATGCACATAGATGTCAAAAAATTGAATCAAAAACAACATTCAATGTCGCACGACAGTAATTTGCTGATATGTATTTAGTAAGTGTTTAAAGTAATAGTAATGTAAGATAAAAATAAATACAGTAAATAATATAGTACTAGTAGACACGAGAAATCCTGTATCGACGGACTGCGACCGGTTACGTACGGCATTGATGGCTATAGATTATATTCGATTTCTGTGTAATCTGCAATGGTCTGCGGGACGGTGTGATGCGTTACCGCATCGGCATCATAATAATGAAAATACCCCGATAATTAAAAAATAAGTTTAATTTTTAACAAATCTGTACATTTTTTTTTCTATATATTATAATAAAATATAGATCACCGTGGACGTACGAGTATATAATAATATGTCATTATTAACTCGCCAAGACCTATTATATACGCAGACGTGTATAAGACATACGTAATAATAATATTATGTCACTCCCGTTCGGCATCGGCAAGACGGCGGTAATGATTGGCCGCGATGTGCATAGCCTACTGCGCAGAAATGCACGCGTTGTGCTGTTGGCGGTGCCGCGGTGTAGTGTTATAATACTGCGCGCTGTAAACTCGATACTCCGTGACGTATTTAAATTGGATCTCGTGAATGTGACGCGTAAGAACGAAAAAAAAAAAAACGTTTTAACATTTCCTTCGGCACCACCGCCGTCGGCTGGCCCGTCGGTATATACATATATATATATATATTGTTATTATAATAATAATTATTGTTATTGCTATTATTGTCGCGCATAGCCGTATAATGTGCGGTGCGTACGATTACGCGGCGGCGGCGGCCGTTCGTAAAACAATGCGAAAATAAAACGTGATTTACGGATGTGCGCGCGTGCGTGTGAAAATAACGCGAAAACGCGGCGATAAAATCCTGCGGCGGCGGCGGCGGCGTACATAGATCCCCTCGCGACGCCAACCCGATCGCTGCCGCCACTCGACGGTCCGGACCGCGCGCGACCTGCTCTCGCTCATCGACCGTGGCGGCGGCCCTCAGGAGTAGGTAGTAGCAATAATAACAACTCGACATAATATTAATATTGTTGCCGCCGCCGCCGCCGTTGTTCGAATACAACAACAACAATAATAATAATAATAATAATATTATAGTTGTGCTCGTATGGTTTTTCTCGGAAACCGGCACGTCGTTATTATATATTATTATTGCGAGTTACGCGCGTGCGTTATTGTCGTTATTATTATTATTATTATTATACGTCTGTCGTCTGTCCGTCGCGTATAATACTATTATTATTACGTGTCGTTGTTCTCGCGATCTGACCAAGTCGCCTCTACCGCCTGCCCGTGTGGCCCATAACACTAACACCGCCGCCGCCGCGACGACGGTCGTTTTCCGAGCTCGGCCGTGACGTTTTTACGGCGATTCGGTAGCGGCGGCCGAAAGCGTGTCCGTGTCTGTTGCGGTCGTGTGTAATAATACAATAATAATAATAATATTATACAACGCGTTCTCCGTGCCGGACGGCGGCCGCAAACACGGGTAGCAGTCCACCCGCCAAAGACGAGGGGATTCTCTATGGTCGCGCCGGCGGCTATACCGCAGACCGACACACATTGTACATACGCGTATACCACTGCAGATGACGTTTATTTCCGAAAAGATTCATTCGCGAGAACGAGAGTCGAAGGAAAAATTGACAAGACACCTACACGTGCCAAACACAATACAGCCGATGCTATACTATCTCTGAAGTCTATAAAATAACTATATATAGGCTTAGGATTTCTATGCATTTCCATGTTTTTTCCTTAAGTTCAAATTGATTGCTTGTCAGATATGTCCACGATTTGGCTTATTCTTGATTAAATAGTACAATTTTTTGTTGTTGCATATTTTTGCATATTTTGAACGTAATGCATATAATTACATATATATATAAACTATTGAGTATCTTGTTGATTTTAACTGGTGTTTATTTAATAAACGTCTAATGGTTTATTTGTCGAATTGTCGGAAATATACGTTTTACCTATTTAAACTAAAATAAACTTAATACTAAACAAGAAAAAGGGATTCAAAACATTTCTAAAAATGTGTAACATATTATAAACGAGGTTAGTTACGCTGGCATCCGCAGGTTGGAATAAATACTCAAAACCGGTTCCAAAATTTGTAATATAATTTGTACGAATTTGTAATCGTATTTTGGAAATTTGTACACCCCCCCAAATGGGGGAAAAACACTTTTTATCTCGGATGCCAGCGTAACGTTACTCCAGCATCCGCATTCATGATTTTTATCTTAGACACTCAAAACCGGTACAAAAATTTGTAATATAATTTGTACGAATTTGTAATCGTATTTTGGAAATTTGTACACCCCCCCAAATGGGGGAAAAACACTTTTTCATCTCGGATGCCAGCGTAACGTTACTCCAGCATCCGCATTCATGATTTTTATCTTAGACACTCAAAACCGGTACAAAAATTTGTAATATAATTTGTACGAATTTGTAATCGTATTTTGGAAATTTGTACACCCCCCCAAATGGGGGAAAAACACTTTTTCATCTCGGATGCCAGCGTAACGTTACTCCAGCATCCGCATTCATGATTTTTATCTTAGACACTCAAAACCGGTACAAAAATTTGTAATATAATTTGTACGAATTTGTAATCGTATTTTGGAAATTTGTATTCCATTCTAACCTATAGATCTAGACAAAAACTGATTGTAATAATACGTTACCTATTTAAAAAATAGTAGAGATCAATCTTAAAATTAACAGTAAACATTTTCATAATAAAAAAAAAGATAATAATAAATAGTATTAGATTATTTGGTTATAAAATCTTTTAAATGAACTGAAAATTATAAACTTGAATTAAATTTTACATATGCTTCTCTGCTTTTAAAAACCTTTTAAATAAACTAATAAATCAAAAAAAAACCAATCTGTAAATTAAATACAACTGTAAAAGTAATGATAATTAAACCGTAAAAAACAATAATTCTACATCATTTTCACTCGATAAGCGTGTGTTTTGGACTTTGATTTTTGTGTCATCATATGTTTCCCATTTACAGTTTTCTCTGAAAGCAGATGCTGTATAGTGTCCCATGGCATTTCGCAATCCTCTCCTGTCTCCACCATAAAAACTTACTACTCCTCTTAATTTGAATATTTTATCTCCAACTTTTACAAATTTTTCCAAATCATCTAATTTAGATGTAATTGGACGTGCGTAGTTTTGTTTTATTAAATGAAGTGGAACACTCTCAATATTTCCCGTGCTAGTTGATGCTTCTAGATCTAAATAAAAGCATTTTATTACATAAAATATTTATAAATTTTTTTTGGTTCAAGCTAATAATATTTACCTGAAGGAATCGAGTTCAATTCGATAATTATATGTGTTGTAGATTCCACTGTTATACTTCTTTTATTTCCACAGAAAGAGCAATTTTCTTCAGAGTCCTTTATATATTCTTGCAGATCATTTGCTATATTTATTCGACCATCGTACACATTTAATGAAAGCTGTGTAGATGTGACTTTTAACACAGGTACAGAACAAAAATTGTGGTTACATTTACTAGTTTTTATAAATGAAGGCATTTCACTCATCATTTTATTTGCCATGGATGCAGCAGTATCAGTTGTATCAATCGATTTAAGACCACCTACTAAAGTTTCAACTTTATTTGCGAAAAATTGTAGCAAAAGTAATGCTCGATTATAATAAATTTGTTTAACTTTTTTTTCAGTAATCATTTGCAATGCTATATTTGAAGTCAAATTTGATGAACTTAAGTCGCTTAAATATTTTCGATAAACCCCACTGTCTGCAGCTGATGTTGCTAAGAGTGACAATATCGAATCAACCGAACAAGTATTGCTTATAATTAACTTTCCATGATCGGGTACCATAATTGGTTTGCTAAGTAGAGAATTCCCATTTTTCAAAAGTATAATTGAAGTTATATTTCCCTTTTTATTGAGGTCTAATAATTCAAATCCTGGTTGTCGAACAAGATAGGAACGCGAAGATCGTGAATTTTGTAGTTTTCTTTTTCTATTCCAACTTTCTGTTGCTTTATTTTCAGCTATAGTTGAATTTTTTTTATCACAATCGAGACAAATTCTTGGTTCTCCATAACCTTCATCCGTGTTAGGAATTCTAATGGAGCAACCAAATAAATGAACAGCTTTTTTACACTGTATACACTTGTAAAGACCTGTTGGGATATCTCCATTTCTGCAAAGTTGGCATTGAATATTTTTTAAATCAGTATCAAAAATTGAACTTTTATTATTTGTTTGGTGCTCGTTTACGTCAATAGAAATACATGAAGATAATGATGAATCATCAGTAGAATTGGCAGTAGCATCACTATGCTCGT
The DNA here is from genome assembly GCF_020882245.1 of Rhopalosiphum padi. Taxonomy (NCBI): domain Eukaryota; kingdom Metazoa; phylum Arthropoda; class Insecta; order Hemiptera; family Aphididae; genus Rhopalosiphum; species Rhopalosiphum padi. The sequence continues at coordinate 58,040,619 of NC_083599.1, forward strand.
TAGACTTAAAATTATCGTAGAGCTCATTGTCATTCGAGTATGTGTTCAAGTCATTATCAGTATGGCTGTGAGATAAGCTGATATCATTTTGATTCATAAAATTAGTATCGCTTATTATCAAGAAATCATCTTCATAAGCCATTAAGTCATCATTATTAATTGAATGGGATAAGCTTACATTATTTTGATTATCATAATATGTGTTATTATCATTATTACTACGTGAGCGTTGATCGAGTGACTTTATCGTTTTATTATCGTTTTCTCCTTGTAATAAAAGATGATCGCCTCTATAATATAAAATCAGTTCTTCTACAAATGAATCTACTCTCAGGGGCAAATGACTATTTTTGAACACACGATTTTTTATATGATTAAAATTACTCTCAATCCTGCTACTAGACGCAGTTTCTTCTCCAAATCCAAAATGTTGTCTCATTATATCGGACCAACAAGGAAATAATTTAAATGTTCTTATAAGGATAGGTTCGAGTGCAAGTAGATATTGTGCATTATCGGAAATTCCCTTTACATCTTTAACTTTTGATCTAGATTTATCAGCAATACTTTGTGCCCAATCTTTGAAAGTCGTATTGGTGTTAGATGTATTTTCATCATCAGTATTATATTCATCAATGCTGCTAGTTGTATTGTTTGGATCTGGTTCATTACACTCATCAGATTCTACTAAATCTATAACACTGGTTGTTACTAATGATTGTAAATAACGCTTGGCTTTATAACAAGGTGTCCACGTATTCATCCCCTCTATATTTCCATCAAATTTACTTAAAATGACATCGAATAATGCTTCTAAAATCTTTTCGGCATCTTTAATTGATGTACAGAGAACGAGTAGTCCCATAGTTCGAGTAATAATTTGTTTTGTGCTAGGATAAATAGAATTTTTTATTGGGCCCCATTGAGTCACAAGATGTATAAAATGATTTATATCGTTTCTTATATAGCATAAAGGTATTTCTATGTCTTCGTTTTTAACCACCAGAGAGAAACATGCATTCAGATATCTGTCAAGAGATGAGTATTGAGTAAATGCTTGTACTAGACCAGACATCAGTGCTAAAGATTGGTCACTGATTACTACTTTTGGAGGTTTGACATTACATTTTAACCATCTTTTAAGCCACATAAATATTGCCAAATTGTCATGTTCTTCTGATAGCATCGAAAAGGCAGTAAAATTTTTATTATTTAAATTTATAACACCTTCATACAAAAATATAGGACCAGTTTTATTTCTTTTAATTTTTCGGCAACATCCACCTGTAGCATCAAATGAAATTGTAGGTGTACTATTTTGGTTATAATACTGTTTATATATTTGTAATTGTAACGGGCTCCAAAAATGAATAAAAAATTTATCTAGACCAATACCATGAATGGATGTTGAAAATGTACTATTGTCTTTCATTAATTCTAATGCTTTAATTGGATCACTGTGAAATCTAGTTGCTGATGCTGCTCTGTGCTTAAGAGCTCTTAAAGCATTGACATTAGGTATTTGAGCAGGGATACTGTCACCTTTAAAATTGAAAAATAAAATAAAATAATTTTGTTAAAATTGGATTAGTTTATTTACAAAGGTATAAGGTTAAGAATTGTACACGTTATACACATTTTTTAGAATCTACAGTATAATGTTTATTTAAATAAATGCTGCCCAAAAATATCAATAGTAGGTACTATAATAATATATTATATAATATCATAATTACCTTCTTTCATTAAAACATTTGCTTGATTTCGAGTATAAATCGACGGATCCATTCGCTGACTCAGCAATGCGTTTAAAGCACGTTCTTTTTCCGCACCCATAAGTCTCCGTTTTTTAAAATGATCTCCATTAAAATTTCCACTGTATACGCATTTCATAACTACTCTAAATTATTAATAATAGTTGTAAAATATAATATGAAATAATAACTTATATTATATTAAGACAAGTATATGAAATAGGTTTATACTAACCGAGTATCTGCTGCTGGTACTGAATCTATCCTTCCGTTAAATGATGAATTACATTCTGAACATTGTCCTTGTATGGTAAGAAAAACGATACCAGAAAAGCTGACCACCGGCCTTTTTTGAAATTTAAGACAACAAGGTAATCTTGTATGTAAAAAAAAGTGTTGTTGGATCACATTGCTCCATTCATACGGAGTAAGTATATTATAAGTTCTATAACCTCTCTTTTCACAATGCACTGTTTGACGAGGTTGAATTAATTTCCATTCATCGACAGAAAATGTTATATCAAAAATACATTTTTCATAGTTATTAGAATTTAAATTATTTTCATCAGAAGAAGATGTATCATAATATGTTGTAGAGTTAATACCATAATGTTCTAAAAATTATAATTAGAATAAAGTTTATAATGATTCTAAGCTAAATCGAATTATTATGTAAACTAGGTATATAAAATGTATATATGTACTTACTTTTTACTGTGTGGGGGGAGTTTACATCTGTTTTATTAGCAGGTAAAATACCAAGAATATTTAGTATATTTCCACCATTACGAGTAACACGAATACGTATTGATCCTGGTGTAACAACATCTTGAATCCCTTCACTTACACTGGACGCTATTCTTCGCCACACTTCTGCGTTAACACCAGCAATATCTAGATTAAAACATAATTTTACTGACAACAAATAGGCACCGACAATGTTCATCAATATGTTCAAGTAAATATTTGATTTGTTTCAAATAATTCCAATTTCAAATGATGGCGTAAACGTTTAATTTATTAACAAAGCGTTTAAAGAAAACCATCTTAAACTCGTCTGATTTAGGCAAAGGTGTCAGATTTAGTTTGAAATATACTACCTATGAACATTTTACACTTTTCTTAAGAGAACCATATATACCCACAAAATCAAAATTGACAGACTTTAATCACTAAAATTGTAAGAAAAATATAGTTACCTAATATAGTAATCCCTAAATCTGACCCTAATTATAACTACCTTACTCAAAAAAAACAAAAAGATTGGTAATTCTTTTTATAATACACAATTTTATTGAAACGTAAAAATACAAAGTATTTTACTTCGAAAAAATTGTATTTACTCTACAAGATATTTGTTAGAAATAATAATATATATTTTTTTTTTGTTATTGATCTTGAAATTTTTTAATTTCCGCTTCGACAGCTGAGGCCATTAGCGTTACATAAAAAATAATACATATATATATATAATTTACAATATTGATATTTTATCTTAAAGTAAATTCATTAATTTAGTTGCTTTTAGGAATTCTATTGTGTTGATTTCATTATAATAATATTTGTTAACAGTATAGGTAATAATTGTTTTACTTACTTTTACCATCGAAAATTTCATTTTTATTTTTTAAAACTTCTTTATCAACAACAGATGGATCGACTTTTGGTTTTCTACCTGCCTACACATATAAAACATTTATTAATTTAATATCACTAACGACATATTTTAAAATATGAAATAGAAGATAGTCTAGGCATAGATCAATGTTATTATTAATTATTATGTTCATATTGTGTAGTATGTACAATTTTTAAATTTAAGAAATTATTTAAATTCCACATATTCTTACACTTCTAATAGGTACGAGCGGTATAATAATCGTGTAGTAGGTAAGAAACATTTAAACGAAAAATTTCACAAATTTTATATGCGAAAAATAAAGTTATTCATTTTAAATAAATAGGTATGCTATTAGTTATTTAAAAAAAAAAATCATTTTATTAGGTACGTTATATAATAATAAAATATTAGTATATATAATAATATTATAATATAATAATATTATTATAATAATATTTTAATAAAAATAAAAAAAAAATAAATAATAATATTTTTATTTTTTATTTTTTATTTATATTTTTTTATTTTTTAATATTTTTATTATAATATTATAATATTATAATTATATTATAATCCTCATTTGTACCTATATAAATATAGTATATACTATATGATAATATTGATATTATATTATATAAAATGTACAGATGTAGGTATACGTTTACATGTAAATTTAAATATATTATTTATAATGCCTAAATAATTATTAAAATATATAAAATGTAAAAATTGTTAGTCAGTATTACTAGTATTTACCCGTAGTTTCACCCAAGGTAATTATAATATATTATAACATTATATTATGATGATTAATAATAGGTACTTACCATTATAACGACGGTGAAATTGAATATTATTATAAATAATTGAATTAAGCAAAATAAAAACTCGGAAATCAGGAAATCTGATCACGGAGAAATCCAAACGACAAATGATCGTATAAAATACTAATCGGTAATCATCAGAAATCATATTATTACAAAATTATTTTTAATTTATATTATATAGACCAAAATAGCTATTTATAACAATAGAGGATGGTCTATATATATATATATATTATATATTATATATATATAACAATAAATAATAGAGATGGTCGCTACGATGACGCCCGTCAAAATTAGGAAAAACCAACAAAATATCTGCTGCACGTCGCACGTGAATAACCACAACATAAACTTAACTATTACCATACAGTTAAAATAAAAACTGCACGATATTTATCATATTTATATTTTTTTAAATAAACAAAATAAAATAGTATATTATGATTAACAATTATACATAAAAATATTACAAAGAATACAATTATATTAATATGATATAACTGAGTTACTACTTTAGAAACTAATTAAAATTAAACAAGCTTAAAAAATGAAGAAACTCTACCAGCATTGCTTATTTGCTTAAATTATCTCTAAGTATATCAATAAGGAATATTGTACGTAATAATATGTAAAAATACAAATACATTTGTTGTATAATTTAAAATTATTTGGAAATAAATCATGATTATATACTACAGCTCTACGGTTGATGAAATAACGTCACGCTGGCGCCCGACGTTAAATGTTGATTTTGCACATGTTAGGAAGGTGTACCTCTACTATTTTTTAAATAGGTAACGTATTATTACAATCAGTTTTTGTCTAGATCTATAGGTTAGAATGGAATACAAATTTCCAAAATACGATTACAAATTCGTACAAATTATATTACAAATTTTTGTACCGGTTTTGAGTGTCTAAGATAAAAATCATGAATGCGGATGCTGGAGTAACGTTACGCTGGCATCCGAGATGAAAAAGTGTTTTTCCCCCATTTGGGGGGGTGTACAAATTTCCAAAATACGATTACAAATTCGTACAAATTATATTACAAATTTTTGTACCGGTTTTGAGTGTCTAAGATAAAAATCATGAATGCGGATGCTGGAGTAACGTTACGCTGGCATCCGAGATGAAAAAGTGTTTTTCCCCCATTTGGGGGGGTGTACAAATTTCCAAAATACGATTACAAATTCGTACAAATTATATTACAAATTTTTGTACCGGTTTTGAGTGTCTAAGATAAAAATCATGAATGCGGATGCTGGAGTAACGTTACGCTGGCATCCGAGATAAAAAGTGTTTTTCCCCCATTTGGGGGGGTGTACAAATTTCCAAAATACGATTACAAATTCGTACAAATTATATTACAAATTTTTGTACCGGTTTTGAGTGTCTAAGATAAAAATCATGAATGCGGATGCTGGAGTAACGTTACGCTGGCATCCGAGATGAAAAAGTGTTTTTCCCCCATTTGGGGGGGTGTACAAATTTCCAAAATACGATTACAAATTCGTACAAATTATATTACAAATTTTTGTACCGGTTTTGAGTGTCTAAGATAAAAATCATGAATGCGGATGCTGGAGTAACGTTACGCTGGCATCCGAGATAAAAAGTGTTTTTTCCCCCATTTGGGGGGGTGTACAAATTTCCAAAATACGATTACAAATTCGTACAAATTATATTACAAATTTTGGAACCGGTTTTGAGTATTTATTCCAACCTGCGGATGCCAGCGTAACTAACCTTTATAAACGGTGATTATAAAACGGAAGAAAAATATGTTAATATTAGGTACCTACTAATACGTCTTAAAATCCGGGATAAATCACGTCATTTAAATATGCTCCAACAATATCGTGTGATGACTGTGATGTGGAAAGCAGTTTCAGCCAATATAAATCTTTGATATATTCGCCGGTCGTTCAAAATCTTATTCCCTGTATTTTTTTTATCAATATACTTTTTTTTATCTATACTGCTCCATCACGCTAAATGTCTTCTAATTCGTTTCTTAGTAAAACCAAAACTGAAAAAATATTTACATTTTTTATCTCATTATTAAATATTATTTAAATAAAATATGGACTACAGGTACTTTTTTTCTAACCTACCACAGTAAGCGCGCGTCACGGTAGCGCGGTAGTCAATGACGGCTTTTGCAAAGTAGAATAATTTAGAGTTTGAACGTTGGAGCACTCAATTCTTACTATATATAGCACTCGTGTATGTACTTCTACTGTACGGTACTTATACGATAAAAGTTTCAAAAGTTATTTTCAAAAATCCGATAAGAAACCATTATTTGACGTAAGTTTTTAGGCTATAAATTGTGTAATAGTTCGATGTACAAATATTTATAAATTCAAAAAATAATTTAAAATTTTCGTCAGGTAATTTTTATTTCTTATCCGGGCAAATAAAATACATTTTTGCTACAAATAAAACAGTATTAAAACATAATTTGGACTCCATAGCCATCAAACACATTTCTAATATAAAAATGCATATAACTAACAGCAATACATTTAAAATAAATATAGGAATGCAAAAACCAAAAAAAGAAATCAAATTAAAACCAGAAAAATTTAAAATACAAACATAAAATGTCTAGTCGTTCAGTTATATTTCCACGTATTCGTATAATCTCGACTGTACTGTCGTGTCGAGCCACAAAAAGTGTTGTTCGATATCGACCCAGCCATTTAAAACCTCTGAAATATATGTACTATATAGTATATAGGTCTACGGCAGCCGCCGACATTTAAAATCGCTTTCAGCAGGCCGGACGGCCGTAAGTCATAATTCACTTATTATAATATGTTATATTATATTACAAGCTCCCGGAGAGAGGAGTTTTTAAACGAATTCGGTAGACTGCTGCACATTTCGGAAATCTCCGTGTATACATAATATGAAAAATGCTCCGATGTTAATAAAACGTTACTATGTGTAGGTAAGTGAAAAAAAAGGTTATCTTTGCACGTGTTACGTGCATATATTATAATTACATTGCGATGGCGGCGGTGATGGGTCAGACGGTTTTATAATATAATATTATATTATGTGGTCTCGTCGTTGTTTGAAATGCGTAAACATTATGATATATTATTATGTATTATATTGTATAGGTACACTATATAGGCGTGAAACGACTCGGCGGGGTGAAAGCTAATTAAACCGGATGACGAGGAAACGACGTCATAATTTTTGAAAACAAAAAAATAATATACATACCTATATACGAATACAAACAGACCGAACACGGCGTGGTGGGAGGGGGGATGCGGATTATTGTCCGAGACGCACATGAAATACGAAATCGAGTAGATATAACTTATACATTTTGAAAAACAAATATAAATCTGCGTGAAACAAGGGACCGTTTGTACTACAGTTTCGTCTGTATATACATAAAACGTTTTGATTTATAACAAAATTCTTCGGGCTCCGAGTGTCGCAGAGGCAGAGGCTACATATTATTATTCTACGATACCTTTATATGATGGTTAATAATTATTATTTATTTTTATTTTATTTTTTCGTATACAAATTAATATTTTGAGATCGTTGTTCTCTTCTTCGGATTTTAATTCAAATATATTAGTAAAAAATCAGATTATTTTGAAAAGACTTTTTTAACTTTTATTAAAAGTGGTAAACCACTATTCGACAGCAAGTAAATCTACAATCTACATAAATTAACATAAAATCAATAAATACTGAATACTGATTAATCATCATTTTATAAATGAAAGAAAAACGTAATTTGACGCGCGTTCAATATATTTTTAAACAGCACATTGTTTATTAAGTTTGTATTAGAGTTAATTTTGTTGTATATAAATGAGAAAATATAATAATGATATGTAAAAATATCGCTCAAAACTTTTGTCAATATTATTTAAGTTATAAAATATATAATAATATATACCTTCTTTATTTTTCATTGATTTCGAAGCTTTGGCGGCTATTAGTTGCAATTAGCTTTGTGGCAGCGTTGCTTAAATATTTATATACCTACTAGTTTTACTGTAGTTGTGAGGAAATATTACGAGGAAGATAAATAATAAAAAATAAAAGTATAATATTAAATTGATGCATTTTTTTTGTTTTAGATTTTTGGGTGAAGATTTTCATATAATATCTTAAAATTATTTAATTTTTCTTCGAGTCCGGACTTAGATGGGTAGTCTGATATGTCATGCTTTATTTTTCGGTTTTGTAATGGCGGCACTCGGTTATTAGTACCTTAATGTTTATCGAAAGGCTAACTCCGCAAAATGTACAGCATTATTCTTTGGCCATAAGGAATTCATTTGTTAGACGTGATTGTACTATTTGAAATCAGTTGGTTTATATTTCAGGTTTTATCAATTAGATATAAATGCATAATTTCTTTATGCCATGATATATATTATATAATATTGTTCGTAGTTTTTAATCTAATAATTATTTTAATTTACATTTTACTAAAATGTTGCATTTTATTATATTAATATTATACATAGCCGTATTGCCGTAAGTTGATATGGTGACATTTAAAATATAAATATTTACCTACCATTATACATAAATCTGTAACCTTCCTCATCAACTACCACAATATGAACAATAATAATAATAGTAATATTTAAAAATGTCTGCTGTGGTTATAATTTACATCTATATAATAAATCAATACAAAATATTTATCAATATAAGCATAATATTATATTTCCGTCGTGCTAAATTAATATTGACTTAATTGACTACACTAGAGGTGCCTACATAATAAAGTATAATAAATACGAACGTAAATGACCTTACATATATGTATGTTATATATATATATATCATAGCCGGGGAGCAACTCGTTTGCACACATTTAATATTTTTTACTAAAAAATAGTCGACTCATTTGTGCATAACGAACAACTCGTACATAACCTAAACACATATTTTGTATTTTTAAATTCGGACTTACCTAAAGTAATTGAATTATTGGTACAAATTATAAATTTTTGAATATTGTATAGAAATAAAAGTTTATAATAAAAATATGTCATTAGCAGGAGAGTACTATACCTAGGTATAGGTAAAACAAAAATAATCGCCGCGTATTAAGCATAAAGATATTAAATTGTTGGTAGGTTTCAAACTTTGTTGTACGCCAGCAAGGGGAATTATAACTACTTATAACTATGGATATCCTAGTTTGTAATGTTTTTTAAACGCGTCGAGGTAAAAAGTGTATAAATGTGCGCAAACGAGTGGTACCCCATAGCCCGGATGTGTATACATTTGTGCAGGAAACGATGATGAGAGTGATGCTGCCGGAGGTTCAAGCTCCCCAGGGTTATTATATATGTTCGATAGGAAATGAATGTGGGTTGACAAAAACCTCGTCCACTACATAATAATATAGTTGTACAATCGTTTATCCCCGCTGTTCTGACACCGGACGGGGAAAACCAATTAGTTTCGTGCATTAAATTAGTATAGTGTGGCCGGTTTGTCGGCGCAGCTGCTGCTTCTCTCGGGCTGTCTTGCTGGTGCAGGAGTCGTCGTCGCCCAGAGAAATAAATAACGATTCGTCGGCGCTCGCCCATTATTGTTGTTATATATTTACGAGTCTTGATGCGCTCGACATTTCGTTTCTATACAGTAGTCTTCATCTGAAATACCGCAGATGATGAATAACCGGTGAAACTCAAAAGCGTAAATCATCCATTTTTTTGATAGACCAAAAGCGCAAATTTGATTTGCGTTTTTGTATACCTTATATAATCTTATACTATAATAATCCAAAAATAATGGTTGGATACAAATTTTAAACTTATATAATCATATTGATTTTGCTCATTATATTACAATGAGTATAAACAATTGACAATGACGATTGCCAACAGTTCCTATATTATTGAAACTATATAATGTTAAGTAACAATCAGATCTTCAATAATCATCAATAACTAAATAATTATTAATTACTAATTAAAATGAATGACGGTATATGAATTATATTTACACGCGTTAAACGTAATGTCACATTTTCACTCTAAATTCAATCAAACTATTTGCTTAAATCGACTATAAAATGTAAGTTGAAAATAAAATAGATTTACTTTTAGTTTTATGATTATTACTGATTTGAAATTGATATTTATATTAATTCCGAGGCCTCCGCACAGTTTGTGTACAAAAATTCAAGAAAATTGATCATAATTGATAACTGCACTGTCAGGTTAGAAATTATATGTAGGTATTTCGTTTTTGCTTGACGAAAATGGTAGGAGGTATTTTTCCGTTATGGTTATGTGAGATAAAAATATATTATACGTATACGTACATGCAAATATACCTTCTCAGTCTTCTTTTAATGATTATACCCTTCGACGACTACCATTTCTATTTATCTTTCTCTTCCCGTCGATATTGAAGTTCGACCTATGAGAGACGGATTATGATAATATACACTTTTAAATTAATTTACACTAAACCGTTCACCATCGTCTCACAAATGGTCGTTTCAATAAAACTATAGTAATATTTAATATACTAATATCACTCAGTAATAATATTAACTAATAAAACTAAAATTCGATGGCGCATATTAAATTTGAGCCGTAGTGAACAGAGTATACGTGTGAGCAAATGTCTGAACTGACGTACGTAGGATGACAACATATTTATTATTTAAGTAAAATTAGTATAAAAAAGATACCAATCAATTATTATTAAATTTTTTCTATAATTTATGAAAGAGAAAAATATGTTGTGTCGATTTGTCAACATTCAAACACTGAAAAAATACTACCAAACGTCTTTATTCTCCATTTTATAATAATTTATTATTATATAAATATTTTTAAAAAGGTTTAAACTTATTTATTTATTGATAGAATAATTGAAAAAAGTTGAAAAATGTTCAGCGCATTTTTTAAAACAGAATTATAGATGAAATAAGTGTTGTTTGATGTTTTATGAATCGTATAACTACGAGTCCATAATATCTAAATATATAAACAGTCCCGAACATTATAATATACGCAATATATTCCATAATTTATGCCGTACAGCTATAAGTATGATATTATAATATAATAATATATAGAACAATATTTTAACTAACAGATTTGTAGATGTAACTCTGATTTATGGACATAGCAATATTACACCAATATCATGACGTTTAACAATAAAAGAGACCTGCAGCTGTAGCAAGATCCGCCTTTGCGCAGATTAGCTGCAACGATTGTCACCCGTAGGTATCATTCAGCCGACTACGGACAACTATAAAAAAAATAAAGTGTGTATCGCGATATAATTATGAGGTTCGTGGAAGTTGTGGCTAATAAACTGACGCGGTACGGACGGCGACCTTTATTATTACATGCCAACATCAGCGGCGGAGTGCAGATATGATACAAAACGAGAAACGCGGGGAAAAAAGCAATAATACCATCATAATAATATACAATACGGTCGAGGAGAAGTCGTGTACTGCTGTAAGTCTGGCACCCGGGCACACAGACAAGTTGGCCGAGATGGGTATAATACTGCAATATTGCAGTGTCCCCTTTACCGCTTTACCGGCCTACTCCTGATCCCCCATCGCTGAGCACCAGTCGCTACAGCCGTCGCAAATCGCAATACGTGTGCGGTCGATTTGAATATATTATGTTATTATATCGACGCGACATCTGCGAGAGGGCGTATCGGTGGCGGCATTTGCATTAGATACAATATTATTAGGAAATGTGTATGCGTACTGTATATAATATATATATAATGTATTGCGTTCCCGTGCAATACACACAGGGTGACTCTTTTATCGCGAACCGGGCAATTTCAAGTGCGGCATCTAAAATTGCACCATATGGAAATCTGCTCGTAGACTGCAGCGATTCACTCCGACACTCACATTTTCTCATCTCAATCTGCACATTGAAATCGTTTTTGCTGCGAGGCACTTAAGACGCTATTGGTTTTATTAAACGAGTTTCGTTTGTCTTCCCCGCAACAAGCACACTATATATTATATTGCTCACTTGCGAGGTCAATTCTCGAATAGGGTTCTTTTCTTTGGGATCCCGTTATCATCACCTCCTGCAATTATATTGTCAAATTGAACGTATATTCAACGTACATTTTTAAAATTTGATAACTGCACAGATACATAACATAATGTCCAAAGAAGTGGCTATAATATGTCTCTTCCTATTTTCAAAAAATACATCACAAATTGGCTTCACCATGAATACGATTCTACAATATTGAAGTATCATGATTAATTTGTTTTACACTATCATTGTTTGTTTTTTCTTTTTTTTACATATCATTTGTTTGTTTATTTTTGCTGTTCAAATTTATATTATTGAATTTCTGTTTTCTTGTCTGGGAGAAAAAGATAAATGTAAATGTGTTGTACATAAGATAACTCCTAGGGCTCCACACGAGTTTAAACTCAGTGAGGCCTTGTAATCTTTACTGATATAAAATAATATTATTATAGTTGCTCACCTCGTGATTACTCTTCTATACTTCAGCATTTGGCTGATCGCAGACATGCGGCGATTATATAAACTTTCTGAAATAATCTTCTGAACAATACGAATATATAAAATACTTTCAAACTATATGACTTAATATCTAATAAAGTCGCCTGCCATCCTACACGCCTATCTGTCCCATTTCATATTTATAGATCTACTACTAATTATGAATAAATTGCAGCTGTTGTATACCATTGACTAATTTGGACCCCCCACCCACCTTTTTTAATTTTAATTTTACGTGCGTTACGCCTGCCGCGTCCATTATGAAATTATGATAAATGATAAATATCATAAAAATACTAGAATTTTAAATTATAAATATGAGTAACTGTAAATGTAATACATTTTGATGGTATTGGAATTGTTTTAGTGAAAATTTGATCAATATTTCATTTTGTAGAAAAATACAAAGTACACTTTTTATGGAAACTTGTTATGCTCGCCATGTTACCAATGTTATCACATATTTTCCCCACTTTACATAAAAATATTGAACTTTGGACACATTTTTGTGTTTATATGGCACTGTACCTTATTAGTTATTTAATAGCTAATGGAGTTTCATGTTACGCCCAACCACATTATTTATTTTTCGGCTAAACTAAAAAATCGTGCTAACTATAAATTTAGTCGTGTTAATTCATGCTAATTGTGTGCTAAATATCGGCATAAAAAAATGTAAAAATTTCTTAATGGGCGCGGTTGGCGCGACGCACGTTTTATTTGTGTGTTTGAAACTCTATAATCATCAAATTAACCTAATTATGTTTTTTCATTATTTGTATGATATTCGTATTGATGCTATGCTTTCAGTTTGTAATTGAGCGTAATGATGCACATAATATATCTGTTACTCTAATATATAAATAAATATTTTGGAAAGCAAGATGGGGATAATCACTGTAAAATTAAAAATATTTCATCGTTCTCATCAAATGTATAAAAAAAACACAATTTAAAATTTCTTGTGTTTTCAACACATCCTATTTGCAAGTTCCCGTTAATAATTCACCTGCGTGCGTATAAACTTGTATTGATATATTAATAGTTTTTCTTGTGCGTATTACACATGCAGTGTAGTCAGTGTACGTCCGTATGACAGACGGCACTATATATTATCATAATATATATATATATATATATATGCATGTTGTAGTTGCTAGTCATGGAGTGAGTGTTTTCACAATGTGGTAGCTGAATGGATTATTTGTATATTGTATGTATTATTATACGTTTTAAAAGATAAATAAAAAAACGCTAAGTTTCTTGAAAAGTTTTCATTTTGAACTTGATCTCGTGAAATGTAGTTTCGACCTAGTGCTTTTGTCAATAGGCAATAACCATCACTTTATGCGTTTATATATTGTACGAATCGAGAAACTTATAATAATAATAAAATATAAGTTTATGTTATTATACAAGCAACCGTAAAAATATTTTATTGAAAGTGAGACTTTAGACGCGCGTAATAAGCTAATGTTACTGGTGTGATAGACACCTATACAGTGTTGTAGGTATTAATATTTTACATTTTTTACTACGCTGCGTATCACGGTTTCACTTAAATCCAATTTTTTTTTTGACATATACTCTAAATAAATGATAAATTAATTAAAACAGCGTTTCTTATCTTATACTTTATCACAAAAATGCAAATTTAACGTTTTAAATATAATTGAAGCGGAGCGAAAAGCTTTTGCCTGAAAATTAAATTTTTAGATTGTCGGGTATAGAATTAAAGAGGCTATGGAGTTGGATTTGTTGGATGGAAATGTGACTATACAGATAGGTCAATGACTCACAAAGGTCTTATCTACTAATGGTATATATTAAATATATTAATATTTTCTATCTATAGGTATATAATTGAAAATTAGACGCTTTACTTCATAAATGTATACAAGTTTATACACTGTGATTTAAATAGATGCTTTTATAATAATAGTAAAAAAAAAAACAAAAAAAAAACGATTAACTAGCAATAGGCAAAAATGTATTAAATATACCAAAGCTATAGGTAACAAAAAGTATGAATTCATATAATTCTACATAATCTATTAATTACATATAGCGGCTATGTATAGATATATATTTTATAATATTTTATAGGTACTACAATTTTGATATAATAAAAATATTAGTGATCTACGATCAACGTCATACAAAATAGATTTTTAACAAGATTCTCACATTTACGATTATATTTTAGTATAGAAGTTAATCAAACGTGAGCACTTAAATATGTTAACTGTTTTTTATTTTCTTAAAAATCTCTTATGCGGATTTCAATTGTTATCGAAATTGTATCAAAATAATTAGTTTTTGACTCGAAAAAAAATCACTCGAATTAACATTTAGTTCCGATTTTTGAATTTTAATCGTATCATTGTGTTTATATATTCGATGATGATGTGATGCTCATAATGTTATTGTGACGAAACGATGTAGAACATGCATGTACGGTGCATATATTTGCGTTGTATGTGTTTTTAAATACTATATTTAATTTAGTCGGCAGAAGGACAAAATATTCCCCGTTCGCACAGAGTGAAAAAAAAAAATGAATAATTTTGTGTGAAAAAAATGCCACACAAAGTCATTAGTATGACGAACGTGACATTGATTGAGCCAATCCTTATACAGAAATAAGCCTCACGTAGTGACACTTAGTGACAAACAAACATCCGCTCTATGCGCACTGCACTACATGAAAGGTATTTCAGCATTAATCTCCTTGCTGTGTAAATAAAAATCTGAACAAAGAGGGAAAAAAATTATAAAACTGGTCAATATTGTTAAATCCCGTTGAGCAATAATTAAAAAAAATTAATTCCAAAACCATTTATTTTAATAACATTTTTTTAAATACGATTTTTTTAAACATTCTTTTATTTATTTTTACCGTGTATACTGTTTAATTTAAATTCGTTTTTATGACATATATGACTTGTCTGAAAGGATAATCCCAATAACGTATACCTAGGAATATCCGATTTTCCGGGCTTACATATATTTAAATTACGTACCGACCTTTTTTAGGGCCGTCCACTAATCCTTTTTTTATTTATTTACCAATTATATATTACCTATAGATATATACGCATTTTATTTCCGATTTTTATTCACCGTAATTACTCATATAGAACCAAAAAGAGACATAATTATACACTTGCAGTTCTGTATGTAGGTATCTATATATTACATATACGAACTCATATTATAACACGAATATGAAAGTGTACGTTTGTGTATTAGTATACACGTATGCGCGTGTGCCACAAGTTAGTATTTTATATTAATATCACGAGGTATCGGTTAAATGTGCAGACGTGTGTATGGATTTACAATCCTCGCTATTTATACAGTGTCACGGTTTACCAGAAATATAAGAATACCTTATTTAGTATTTATAATATATTATTTTTTTACAATTTAAAAATTGGGATGATACCACAATATATCATCACGATATTACAGGAATATGATTTTTTTTTATTATTATTTATTCAATTCGTAAAATAATTATTCTGACGATATGAACAGTTTCAAAAATAATGATACAATTTAATTGACTTGAAATAAATTTGGAAAGCATTTTATTGTTTTGAGCTAGATAGTTATTTTGAATGGTATGAAGAATTTATCTATCGATGGATCTTCATGGCATATTGGCATGTGCGTGTATTCAGCCAATAATTAAAAAGTCCCAGTTATATGATTAGGAAGGACGGAGTTCCTTTTACATTTTTGTTACTTCAAATATTTGAATGAAGATTAGTAAGAAGAAATAAAATAGAACTTATCATTGATTAAAATTCTTCAGAGAATTTGAAAAACTAACTATTATTATTATTTCTAGGTGTTTAGAACATACCTATATTATATGTAGTTCAACTTATAATAAAGTTGGACAAATTTACGAAAATTTTCAAATAGTTTTGTGGTGACAAATACAAGGTTTCCTATAAATTAATTCATACTTTAACTGAAATATATAAAAAGCATATATTAAATTGATTTTTGCTTGTAAAAATTATAAGTTCAAATGTATACGAAATTAGCTATTTAAATAAGGAACAACGATTTTAGTTATTTTGTTCTAACTTAAAAATACTATTATTCGTTTAATGTTTTACTCGCAATTACATTTTCAATGGAATATGTTTTCCGCAAAAATTATTTCAACCTATCGCATTACTATAATAAAGTAAGCAGCAATAATGTATAAATATATCATCATAAAATATACGTAGTAACATTATTATGGTTGACAGATCAACGTCATTCAGAATCGATTTTCATAGGCAATAATTTATCATTGAATTCAAATAATTTTACACTATCATTAAAGCGACTTACTCCTCTTCAATGACCAGGTACACTTGACACCAATAGTTGTACAACTGAGCGGTTACCTCTATTTTACCCCTCTGTTTATATAATACCTCGTTCTATATATTTCTATTGGAATTATGTATATCGACAAAATAATAGTGGTTGCCATTTGAAATTCAGTTCGTGATCCATTCCTGTAATATTCCTTAGGTACAATAAAAGGAGAAAATTAAAAAAAAAATGTTCTCAAATACGCGATTTATAGTTTTACATTTATGTACAAAAATCGGGATTAGGATTCTTTCCTATACGTAGAAAGCGCCGCGGAAGACGAATTACCGTTACAAACTTTTTCAACGCGCACCGTACTATACATTATAATATTATACGTTATATCTGCAGGATTGCACCGCACGCAGCAGCACGTATGCTAAAGTAGGTACGTATGCTAAAGTAGGATGTTATATATATACGAACCTTACACGGGACGCGTATTGGATATGTTCAACATAATAATAATATACGCGTCAAATACTTATCCGGATATTATTATATACGTATATAATATTATACGACGCAGCGTGCGAGCTGCGAGTGTTCGGTTTATCTATACATAGCTAATATGTACGTGCAGCGATATATCTATGCGCACATATTGGTATATATACTCGAACACGGTACGTCGGTATTAGATCATAACATATAAGCATGACGTATTACGTCGGTATAGGATGTTGTGCGGCGCGTGGTATATGCAAATGACGGGCTTTCATCAGAATTGCGACATTAACATATCGCTGTTGGTGCGCTTATATAGACAAACGCGCGAGCTATATAACACGGGTAATATATAGTATACCTATATGTGTGGCAGGATATGAATTTGTGTACACACACACACACACACACACACACACACACACACACACACACACACATACACACACACACATATACACGCCGCAGCGTTCGTCACAAACAAGAAAGTGGACGTAATTAATCGTCTTGACCGTTTAATCACATTATATTTATTACGCATGTCGTTATATTATATATATAAATGTACGTGTACAGGTATATTGCTCGTACGGAACTCGGGCTACTGTTGATTGTCCATGCAGCAGGATACCTATTGCGGTACTCGGTGCAAGATACACGTATGAATACATATATTATGATATATATACATATGGTTTTCGAAAACCCTACCTCGGGAGCACGGAGGCTTACGTTTATATCGAGTTATTATACGGGCGTAATGCGTTTGCGCGTGATTAATATATCCGATTATTCACGTTATATTGCGTTTTAACAACAACTATTTTGGATCACATCCATCATCGTTCCGGACGAGGTTAGATGTGTAGGTAGGCATCATCGGTTGCCTCAGCGCGAGCACAATATTATTGTGTATATTATATAATATACGCGTGTACTAAAAAAGTCAAACAAAAAGTATGCGAGGCGCGTCAATACATATATAGGTATTATAAACGTGATTTTGTATAAGTTTATTGATAATGAAAATGATGGGCATGCGAACCAGGGGCATACTCAAAGTTTTAATCTTATGGGAGGGGAGGGGAATGATAACAATTTAATGAATATCACCACAATATTACACAGTGTTTGAAACAAATTTAAGTAAACAAATATATGCATATATTATATACCAATATACACCTAAATAGGTATGGATACAGGAGGTTTAAAAAATGAATATTGCAGGATATACGCGTTTTTTACAAAAGTGTAAAAATAAATATTATTTCAATTTCAACGCATTTTGAATTTTTTCTAATTACTTGATGATTACCATAAAATTGATTGTATCACATTAAAGTGTACCTATTCAAACCTAAAGTCATGGGTTATATGCTTTTTGTGTCTACAAAGTATAAACTTATATATATATACACATCATATTGTTATAGTTCAAAAACATTATTCATCGGAACTTAAAACTCTACTATATTAGTAAAATAAATACTTAGTAATTTAAGCTGAGCGATCATTCCTGCGCTTAATGATACATAATTGAATTCAAATTTAACACATCTATCACAAGAATCCATTGGACACCTACTATATAGCAGTTAAGTGGTATTCACTTGCCCGCCTTTTTTAGTTTAAATTTAAAAAAAAATATTTTTCCCTAAAGGCCTAAAGATTGTAATTTGAGCTATAATCAACATAATATACATATGTCGCAATACCAACCGATCAGAATACAATAATATTCAAAACCATAGTAATCGTCATACATAAATAGCTGACTGCATATTGCTATTTTTTCTATAGATTTAATATATTAAATACGAATGTATGTATACAGTGAAAGTGTATAATATAAAGGGTTTTCTTATTTTAAACATCTACCAATTTTATTAAAACGAAAACCGACGGTTATATTATTGTTATAATTAATTATAAAACACACGTGTTATTTAAATTACGCGATATTAAAACGTATGCGTAAATAAATAAATACATATAGGTACATACATAGTTTGATATTTCAAGGCGTCACGCGTTATGGCGAAGTAATAATTCAAAGTGAAAAAAAAATTAACCGAAAACGAAATGGATTAACTCGTACCAAACACAAAAAAAAATGAGGTCGTAAAAGTATAATACGTCATATGTTATAATTATTTATTACAACGATTCGGCGCGTTTATTAACACCCGTAACTACTGCAGCCGTATAATGATATACATGATGTACCTACATATTATAAAAGTAGCATTACTTGTGCAGTAAATGCGTGTTAAAATTGTACCGACTTAATGATAAATATATTGTCGGTGGGTCTTGTGATAACTACCGCCGCGCCCCAGCTATATATACTTTTTTACCTATTATATGTATAATATACGTATATTATACCATATATGTTACACCGTAGTGGTGTCGCGCGCGCGCCTATATAAGACATTATTTTAATAATAAAATATTTTTTTTTTAAATAATTGGCCGAATTAAAATTAAATTTCCGACGGACGCGACCGGGTCCTGAATAATAATATATTGTGTGCCCATCGCTACCCCCCGCGGCCAATATACCTAATATAATATTAATAAGTCGTATTATTATAAATTAATATTACAACATTTACAACCGATGCACTTGCGCCTGCCTACTGCTGCTGCTGCTGCTGCTACGGACGTTATTGCGGCCGGTCCTGTAATAATTTAGTGTTTAATATTATTATATCATCATCGTGTAACCGAGTGCGTATAAACAATTTACATGTTTAACATTATTTCGGTTTTTGGTGTATAATAATATACTCATTTATAAGTATAGGTCGTTTAATGATTATGGGCATGCACTTAAACCCAATCAGCTACTTTTTGTGTGAACTTAAACGTATATATACATTATAATAATATAATTATTGAATATTATTTATTGTGGCGCACGAAAATCCGGTGTTACGATACCGCATTAACGCAGACCACGACCTTCCAGACGCAAAATATTATATTGGACACAATAAATGATAAATTAATTAAATGTCTGGGGACAGCATATATAGGTATAATACCTCGATGAATATGATTTTTGGTCACTTATTGCGTGGCGACATTTACAGGTCATACGATCGCTTTGATGGAACTATAATTATTACGCTGGAAAAAAACAATTTTAGGACTACTTAAATTAGAAATGTACAGTTTACCTACTTTAAATAATATATATTAAACGAAAAATATAAATAAAACGACTCAAATTGACATCACTGGCGGGGTAAGTCTTCAAAATGTATATAATATACTGTATAATAATAAATTACAAAAATTGTTTTGTTCGTCGAGGCATGCAATTTACTGAGAACGGAGTATGTTCTTAAAATTTGGCAAGTGCTTAGATTTTTTATATCATTTAAGAAACACAGTTTTACCATATTATTTTTTTCAATTTAACGATAACATTTAAACGTGCGTTGTATAAGTATAATTGAAGAATTTAAATTTGTCTTGGAACAAGTTTTTTCGTAATTATTTTTTTGTGAAAAAATAATAGGTATACACATATTATATACAATATACATTATATATAACACATTTTTATCTGTATGACTTTCAATCGTTCAATCGTTAAATTATTAGTAGAAGGTAATCATAGTATTCAGGGCCGGCGCTAGAAGTATTGGCACCCTGGTTATATACCCTGGTAATATAATGCTAAGTATAAATCGCATACACACGTGTATATTATATACCTATATGGTCCAACGGGAATTTTGGAGTCACCGATTTTTTCATCTCGACAACATATTTGAAATTGAAAATTATTCCTAGGAAATCTTTTTTAGTAGTGTGATGATCATAAACCTATCGTATATCACATTTTATACTTAGGCATACATATATTTTCTATCATAGCCTTGCATATTATTATACGGAAGTCGCCAGGCACAGGTGTTATTCGAGTAAAGTTCTGAATTTCCAAGTATTTACCATCATAAAAACGTCGCTGCTTAGGCAGTTGGAATTCTTATTGTTATTTACACGCACATACCCGCCCACATACAATATGTTTTAAAAAAATCGGATAGTTACAACCGTTATGGCGCATACGACATTTGAAGGAGTTGTATTATACTTTTGCCTCCCTAACCTGAATAAAATATTGTTATTGCTTCGATACTTTCAGAATGTTTCTATAACCGTTGCAGGGGTGGTTGCATATGTCACTGGCATTTTCTTATACACCCTTAAAGGGTTGTCCTGCACACATTCTTCTGCGGTAATGATAGTATAATCGCGGGCATATATATTGACTTATATATTAACTTTTCGTATTTCATTATATGTTATGTTATGTTATGGTTAATGTTCAATGTCCAGATAATGGTTACCTAAAGGCTACAGTTTAACATTAACCACAATCGAGTTGATGTTATAAGTGCATGTGTATAACGACGCAGTATCTTCAGGTAATAAAAATATTGAATACCTAAAAAAAAACATGTTAATCACAACAACGATATAGCACGATCACAACCCGATCGACTCAATTACATCAATTAAAATATTTAAAATAAATGTCGTACCACATTGGTGACGAAACAAAATAATAAATAAAAAAACATGTATGTATGTATGACCTGATAACAACGGCTGATGGCAGGTGTTGGTGTTGATGTTGGCTGATGTAGTCCCAGCACGTTGACAAAACTGCAGATAGGGATCGACCAGACAGCGACACTTCGCCGAACATCGGTTGGGCAACACGAGTTCGCGGCTGCGTGTAAGTACTGCGTACAGGGGTTTTACACAGCAGGCCGGAACTTGTATCGCTTGTCTTCTAAAAATCAAATATAGAGGTTGTTCGGTTTTCTGATACTAACAAACATAAATTAAAGGAGAATTTATTGAAACACAAATAATAATATCAAAATTGGCTTCAACCATAGTGTTTTAATGGACCTGCATATATTCAATGAAGTTTTTATTACAATGAAACAAAAATAGATTTTATAATGTCATTCATTATTGTATTTTGTTAAAATTTTGGTTAAAATGATAACCTACAAAATAAGTATTAATATATATATATTTTTTAAAAAACTATAGAATATTAATAATTTCATAATTTATTAATAACCAAGCTATTCAATGAAACTGAAATGTATACTTTCACATTACGTACTTACTTAGAAATAAAATAATATACCATGTGCAAGCCAGATATGAAGAGATGCGGTCCTGCTCCTTGACGTCGCGGAATAAGAGTTTGAGTTGACACACAGCACCCACGTACATCGTACCGCAATCAGAGTAAATATTGACCGGAATCCCACGTCGAGTGACAAATCGGTCCAGGGCCGCGAGGGAAGTATCGGTGACGACTTCGAGGTGAACCGCCTTCACGTACATGCATATGAACAATTCCAAATAAACTTTGATCGATTGAGTGTTGTGACGTTTATGCTCTTTTATACAAGAAAAAGATCTCCGTAGTCCATCCTAACATGAGAGAACGGTCCGTAAGGCTGAACTTGGTACGATGGCAAGTCGGCCATGATTGGCTGAGAACGTGTGCACGGCACACAGCGGCGCGGTCAGACACAATCCAGAACCTCCGGTTTAACATTGACAATATCAGTTTCGGTTCACCGTGAAGGTATGACAAATGATAATGTTGAATTAACAACGTCGCTCGTGGCAGTAAAATGATGGGATGTTTTTTTTGAAATTCGAGATCTTCATGAAGAATAAATAATAATAAAAAAAAAATACAGTTAACTATAACCACCACAAAGAATGTATACATTATGACAAGATATACCTGCAGGTAGCAACTTGCACGATACAGCGTTAAATAAATTTTATAATATTGTAACCAATTCCTCATCACAACGACAGACATACCTACTCGCTTTACCCGAAGTAAGTATAAACAACTATACTAATACACGTTGTAATAAAACACAAGTATTAAGTAGGTATACAAGGTTTTAACCGAAACCAGATTTTTCATATTAAAATCTGGTTCACATTATTATTACACATGTGAGATTTCTAAAATATGAAAATTCAATAGGTATAAACTCGTATATTTTGTAATTAATGCCAAATTGTCCGAGCGTATACAGGCGCGCTAGTGCCCACTTATTTTTCTTTTTTTCTCGTTTAATTAACATTGCAGGAAAATGGGATGTCACTAGGATCCTCTGTATTATAAATATATTTAAACGTCCGCAAATACGTATTTTCATACGTACGGAAATCACTAAATAATGTATCATACGGCGCACCATCATGGATGTGTTTTTATGCGTATTATCGTCTTCTTTCGTGTACTTATATGTATTATAAATTTACATTTGTTGTGGCAATGCCTATTACATCACGCACCAGTGCATTCCACTGTGTGGCTTCTTATTAATAAGTTAAACCATCTGAACACAACCTTTTATATTCAAATTTGCTATCAAAATGACTACGAATCAACTGACCGAGAGAAAATATCGTATAAATATATTTATTCAAGACCGATCGGAACATAATATATTTACTAATTTATGATGACGCGCTTCAATGTGAATGACACTTAACATAGAGGCAAGGCTAGACATTAACGAATTAAAATTTAAAATTAAGTTAAAATGTTAAATTAATTAGCTCGTTACTTTTTTCAAATTAATGTTTAACTTAATAAGTTACTTTTTTTTAAGATTAACGTATTATTCTATTTAAAAGTATCTAAATTAAGTAAATTTTCATCTAAAGAATAATTCAAAACTTAAGGATTTATTTTAGAGAGTCAGGTATTTTGATAGCTAGTTGGTACTTTGATGTATCATTTAAATTTCCCTGGTAATTTTCTTGAGCATAAAGAAAAACTATCTAATAAACAATATTATGTGTCTAGAATATTTTATTTTTGATAATTAGAAAATTTTAACTTTAAACTAAGTTAAGTTACTTTTTTTTTAAATTAAATTTTAACTTAACGAGTTAAAAAAATCGTTAACTTGCCCAGTCTTACATAGAGGTACTTAATATAATATGTACCACGACGTTTACACTCTAGGGCAGGGCAGTGTTCCGCAATCTTTTTGTAATGGCGATCCACAAAGTTACTATTTGTGGGTATGCAATCTCACAATAAAAAAAAAAAAAAAAAATTAAAATATGTGATAATATATAGTAAGTACTAAGAATTATTAATAATAATTTTTATTACTTGCAACTTTATCATTGAATTATAATTTAATATAATAATGGATAATATAAATACTTAAAGACAATGTTGACTCCTACAAAAGATAGTAATAACTACTATAAAATAATATGACTATTATGTCAGGAAGCAAAGGAAAAACTAATAATACATAATTTTAATTCTTAAAACCATGAATAGTATAAGTGATTGCAAAAAATATTTTGTAGAATAATTAAATGTATCGTCTAATAATATTTTTCTTTAGAACAGAGAAATTTTTAATTTTCTATACATGAAAATATTTGGGTATCTTGATCATTTGATAAAACTAATTGTTGAAAATGGTTTGTCTTAATATCAATTAAATTTATGAACTTCGTCAATACTTTTAGATAACACTGGATATACAGATTTACGCAAATTATATACACATTTCATCTAATATTTATAATTGAGATCAATTGTATTTAATTATGATCAATTTTAGCTTTTTGATTTTTCCGGTTTCAAAATCATATACTGAAATAAAAATATTGAAGCGTAGAAAGTCCCGAATTTTTTTTAGGCAAAAAGGTCCGAGTAGGAGTTTACATTTGGCCTAGTTTACGAACACCTTGAATCGCGGCTCATAGGTTGGGAAAAACGGTAGATCACCATCCATTGAAGGTATTTGCACTTAAAAAATATTAAATTATATGTATCAATATATGTATGATGTATCTACATTGTAACTGTAATAAGTACATTAATTCATAAAAAATTGATAAAAAAATAATCATATTTTCATTAAATTTCCAGTCTATGACGACGATAAGAAGTCATAACCATATGCTCTTTTTTTATGAACTTTGTATTGCTTATTGAGACTATGAAAATTGAATTACACTTCCAAATAGGAAATTGAAATTTGGTTTGGAAAAGGCCAACATTATTTAAAAAGATAACGTTGATATTGGGCGTGAATTAAAGAAGTCTAAAGAGTTAATTAAAGTTTGATAATATTGACGATTTCTTACGTAAATGAGAACAATGTATTATGTAAATTGTAAGTGTTATACTTTTAATTTAATAACAATTTTATATTATATGTATATTATATAATATAATATATTAATATATATATTATTAATATTATTATATTATATATAATTAAACAATACAAAACCAATTTTATAATATAATATTTTAATATACAATACGGGCTAAAATGACCTTTATAAAAAAAAATGTATGTAGATAATAAAAAGCATGCCATTTTGTACCTATAATACTGCCTTAGTACAATGAATAACAGAATAAATATATAATCAATATAATATTATATTATTTTATAAGATATAATAATGTGTTTGACCTATTTCTGATGGGCACACAGCGGTTTATGTTTAGATTAATTCAGTGTATACAGTAATTTAATGAATATTTAGCATTAATGCAAATAATAATTATAAATCTGGATTGTCTAGATGGCTTTTCACGCAACCTCTCCGGGGTGCTCATATGTATAATCGTCACAGTACAAATACAAAAGGTCATGATAATAATTGCAAAAACCCAAACTGTGGTGGGTAGCGAGCTAATAGTTTATGATGAATATTTCACAATTTATACTTCACTAACACGTGAATTAAACATATGGAAATGTATATGATAATAATATTAACATCATATAGTCGTACTATGTAAAAATAATACTAATTAATAAATAATAATTCTAAGTTAACAATAGTTACAAAATACTTATTACTATTTTAAAAAAACACGGAAGTTCATTGAAAACATGGATTTTTTTAGTGATTACAACAACAGAGAAAGAACATAAATATCTAACGATTAGGACGAAAAACGAAAAGATACCGAGCACAGCACAGTTTTAGCGACCGTTGACCGCGATGTTACACAATACATTTTAAATGTATAATATACTTTCAGTGCCGTCACAATAATACAAAAAATAGCATACTTTGTTGAAGTTTTAAGTTTTTCAAAAGACACTGAGAACTGAGAAGATAACTAAATACAATTTAAGAATGATAAAAAAAGTATAAACTTCGGTTTTTAGGGTATGAAATAGTTACAAGAAACAAGAAGTAGATTGAAAACTTCTGAAGTTTAAATATTTTTCAAAACAATTTTTTTAACATTGATGTGGAAAAAATATTCAAATTTAGGAGTTTTGAAGTAGGTATTTTTTATTCACATTATTCAAAAAATTTAAAATACTTCTTCAGAAAGTATTCGAAATACTTGAATTATATTCCAAATTTCAATAAAAATTATCTTATGTCTTATAATCTCCACATATTTTTCTTTGGCTAATTGTGAAATTTACTTTTTAAATAGTGGTAATTGTATTAAGTAGCTGGGCATAGAGTTTTACTAATCGTTAGACATTTACATGATTTATATTAGTAAACTTGAATAAATACTTTTAATTTGTACTGACATAATTATAACTATATCTATAGATAGTTAATAATTATATTTAAATATTAATATATTATACAAGTATTAAAAATTAATTTATGTTCTGTAAATAAAAATGTTGTTCACTAATGCAAGTATGTTATTTTAATGTTAACTGTTTTTTTTTTTAAATTACATTTTACAAATAAAATGGCCCCCAAAATTTGCGCCGGGCCTATATTTCCTAAGTGGGGCTCTGCTAATAACATCAAAAACCTTTTGACAGGCAGTTTTTTTTGGCCTGATTTGGGGGTATTTGTTTAAAGTATATCTAGTTTTTTGAAATATAGGTTTTTAATATTCAAAACGTTAAATTCTTTTAAAAAAAGTTTTGATTAGATACCTGCTATAATGTGGTATTTTTTCATTATGAGCTAATTAGAGTGTTATAACAAGTTTATAGTTGATTAAGAATATTATCATAGGTTGCATCTCTACCTATTATACCGTATCTTAGATTTAACGAGTGCTACGTAAATTAAATAAAATAAAAATGCAAAACTTAATTTTTTTATAACTTTGTTTTTTGCTGTGTAGGAAATTTGATACGTACGTTTTATAGCGGTGTAGGAATTTGCACATCTCATTTGTAGGAATTAACGTAAGCCATTTTTTACCTGCTACTTTTTTGTAGAAACAAAAAATAAATTGTACAACATATATTATCTATAACATAATTATAAAAGATGTTGGATAACCTCTAAGCTCTCTCGAATCTGTTTCTTATAAATTGCCATGTAAAAAAAAAAAAATAGTAATAATACACAGAGATATCTGAGAAGCCAAAATTTCGAGAAAAAAATATAAGTCTGAACAAATGTGATTGGAACTCATTGATTCTTACAAAGAATGTTTGAAAAAGTTCGATAAAAATATCGAATGAATCATATATTGTTATTAATATTTTTGTAATTTTGTTTACTTTAGGTGAATACCTTAGGTTAAAGTATGATTATGTAATGCTATGATCATTGATTGTAGAAGAATATTATATTGTATTTTAGTTTTAGGCTAAAATATTTATTTCATCACAGCACCTTTGCATAATATGCATATTATGTATGTCTTGGTCAATTGATCGCTCTTGCGGACACGTTGCAATACCTATAAAATATAAAGTATACCTAGCTACTGTATAGTGTATGCACACACAACACACGTACTATGCACATATTATCCGAATCGCGTGATTTTAAATCGCGGAAATCGTACCGTTTCTTTTTAGACAGAACGTCGCTGCTATAAGTCCATATTATGTATGTAATATATACAATATATATATATATATAGTGTACACTACGTACCAGCACTTGCGGTGATAAGATATGCGTATAATGATACTTAATAAGTACGATTATACGCGACACCCGGTTCAGTACACCGTCCGGAAGCCGGAAACGAGTTACAATTCACTATAATATATAAAATACATATTATACGCGCGGCTATATATTATGAATGTTATCTGACATACTTGACATCGCGCGCGTTATCGTACACGCCAACGCCACCGGTGAGCAATCCTTGTTTGTGCGTTTTTTGTTATATTATATGTAAATTATCGTCAACGGTGGTCGTGAACGGTGATGAGAGATGGTGGCGCGGGGAGGGGTATAGCTGTGTGGATAAACAATGGACGATTAATTTTGACTTGTCCGGATAAGCCTCTCTCAGTATACAAAACGATTATCGAGGAGATAGAGGTTAAAATGCTGACGATTAACACACAAGTCTAATAATATATATTATTTAAGCACATAAAAAGCGAGATTCGCTGGTTTTAGTGGAAGTCCTGTAAATTTTACAACATAATACCACATTAGTACTAGTATACTATGGTGTAGAACTGCAATGCTTTTTATTTTTATAAAAACATATTTTTAAAATTTAATATTTGACATAACTCCTACTTATGACTAGCTTAAAATAAAAATAACATAAAAAAAATCAACGAGAGAATACCTACTAAAATACATTAGGTATATGCGATGTTCTTATATATATAAGCTTGATGGTATGTCAATTCACTCTAATATCAAGCTAACAACTCAATGTGAACTGTTGAACGTAATAATTATTGGTATATTATGCGTTAATACAACGGATACAACACATATACCATAATATGACGTGACATTTGCTAATTATAAAAAAAAACCGTTAAAATTATATTTGGTAAATTTAATTATTAGGTAGGTATACATATTTTGTTTTATAAATTACATATAATATTGTTTACCGATTTTTCATATAACAACAAGTAGTTCAATATTTTATACAAAATTAAATTCAGGAGTAAAATAATTACTGTAATATTTTGTATCTACTCGTTTTTTAAATAATTTAATTTGTTTATGGTTACTATAATGCTGTAATAATTGCTACTAAATTCATTATGTATATTATTATGATTAATGCAGGTACCTACCAACAATAATAATTATCATTATAAATTGTTGTATATATTTCATTAGTGAACTATCCATCATATTGTATTTCCACTAGCAATAACTTTTGTACACCCTCTCATACCACAATGTGTGTGTGTGTGTGTGCAAAAATTTAAAAATTTGAGGTGATCGATTAATTCTAAACCAATTCCGTTCTCCTAAAATCTAAAAAGAGAATTTTTGCTTCTTATCGAATTTTGATTAGTTGTTATTTACATTATCGATAATATATATTATTTTTAAGTTTTACAACGAATTTGGCTGCAATTAACTGTACGATAAGCCGATAAACGGCTATAAATGGTATCACTGCATATTTACACGTCATATTTAGTATTTACATATCTGGTTTTGAACTCGTTAAAATTCACGCGTCGTTTTTTTATCCTGTAAATTGTGTCTTGTGCCGAGGTCCGAAAATCCAAAACAAACAATAATGTTAATGATGTATGTTTTCAAGAAACTAGGCAATAATAATAACCCACACTGTCTCGGCCGTTACCGTATCTCGTATGGTCGTATGGAACGCGCGTGTTATATAGGTATAATATATAGATACGACAGTCTCGTTTAGACGATTTACAAATAATAATGATGATGATAATAATAATAATAATGTAATAAAAAATAATCATTAATTCAACATCGTAAATCGTATTTTTCAACGCTGAGCTGGCACGAGAACTAATTGGAGACTTCGACCATTCACGCATAATAATGTACATATACGTACTTATATATTTAATATTTATATATATATATGTATATTGTACATACGGGTGGCGCGCAGTGCGTTTTACCCGTAACCACGGGGCGTCCGTTGGCCATCGTCCCTAATTTTTTTCTCCATTTTTTACTCGTTATTATTATTTACGTTTTTAATGTTTGTATAAAAATTCGAGGCATATAATAATGTGTATGTGCCCGTTTATCTTGTACACACACACACACACAACACGATGAATGGAACGCCCGAGTTGTTTGCGTGTGTGTGTGATGTGAATAAACGTGGCGAGTTGGATTTTTTTGTTCCTCGCAAACGCGCCGACAAACGAGTCGTCGGGGATCGTCGGGTAATACTGCACATACAGTGCACAACAAACATTAATGGGCAATTTTTGGGTTAATTTTTAACAATAGTGTATATTTTTTACGACTGCGCATAAAAAAGTGTCAAAATAGTATTTTTTCGCCGTTTGAACAATACAATGCATAGCGCCCTGCTGTAGCACTGTATTACCGGAATTGATTTGTAACGCATACAACCCAGTGTTTTTTTTTATCCTTCGTTACATAAGTTACATAACGCGCACATTGTTCGGCGGACGATCGATGAATGGGAACGAAAAGTTAGTCGGAAGCTACCGGATACGCGTTTATCTATATTATATAATTCGAAAACAGGTATTCGCGTAAAAAACTCGGAATGTTCGTTATACAATAATATACGGTGCACACACAAATACACACACGCGCACAAAATGTAGGCACCAGCTATACGGCGGCATCCGTTTTAAACGCGTTTTTTTTACATTTAAAAAACCTTTTTTCACTTTTTTAAATGTTTAATACATAATATAGTTTGTTGAAGTAGGTGGTCCGTAATCGTGTGTGAAGTATTTTCCAATGATCATAACGTAATAATGATAGAAAAAAAAATCGGTATTCCCTCTCGTAAAAAATCAACGAGTTTTTTATACACCGGCAGCGTGTATAGAGCATATTTTTTTTGTTCATTTCGTACGTGTTATTAAATATGGGTGGATATAAAATGGGTATTATTAAATAATATTGCACGACGAATCTCGTAGTCGATACATTTTATAATATATTATAACCTACCTGTTTTTATATTATAAAGAAACGTACCTACATCGTCGACATTCATAAAAATGTGCATATAAGGAAGAGTTAGCGCGGACAACATGATTAATATTATAAGGTCAGGCATTAGGTGATTTTTTTTTACGCGCAGTCAACACATGTTATTATTACACTTCTATTAATTATCCTCGTGTACAGGTAGGTATACCTACCCCCGAACATTACAATAATTAATAATATTGATACCAGTTTTCGGCGTTCGCTAATATCGCACACCCAGAAGAAGAACGACACAACTCAAATATAACAACTATATAGTACAGATAAAAATCATAATGGCTAAAAATTAAAATTAAAGTTCTCATTCTACATACTTGGTATTTACACCAATAGATTAAAATTCATATACTCTATTAAACATGTATTCTACAAATTAAAAAAAGGTTTAGGTCTAATATTAAAATGAGTTATGTCTATTTTACTTTTTATTTTTTTTGTCATAACCTTTGAGTTGAGTCTATTTGTAATAACTAAGAGGACTCCTACTAATTTATATGATTGTTGCGTTACATCATATTTTATTTATTATTTCGTAAGCTTAAAAATATATCAATTTAAGTCATAAGTCATAAGTAGAAAATAATTAGTTACAGTACTCTTAAAATAAAACTAAAATATCTAAATTAAAAAAAATGTGTCTATTGCGGCACGTACATAGGTACTATTTTACAATACTAAAATTCATTAAATGTCATGTTTAAATACTATTAAAATAATTATGATACAGTTGGGGTATTAAGTTTTGCTTACACAATTCTAGCAAATCAGATTTTTTCGCTGCACTTATTTCAGGTGGACAGTCGTAAGCTTTTTTAAGTTCCATACTGTTGAAATTGCTATTGCGTGTTTCCCTCCTCACCTAATAAACAATAAAATTTTAAAAAAACAAGTTCTTCAGATTTTATTATATTGATAAATTTATTTTAAATTTTAATTTCAATCACCTTTACTATTTGGTAATCCGTATTGTTAAATGATGTTCTTAGTTTCAATGTGTATGGATTTGCTTTGTCGACACGAATTTCTTTAATTTCATTCCACAGAACTTTTTTACCATTTACATCCATGTTAAAATTTGTACCAATATCTTTGTTTAAATCTTTTAAATTGAAAAAATCTTCAGTAGACATTTCTTTTACGGTGTATGGTTTTCCTTTTTGTTTTGCCGACTTAATAACTGATACCCATTGAGACGGTACATAGATCGGGCCACTTCGGAGTACCAATTTTTTTTGACGTTCTATTACTGAATGCATAGAGTCTCCTTCATTTTGTGTGTGGCCAACGATTAGAAACTTGTGACGAATTGTATTTATATTTAATACTAATGATGCGTATAAATATAAACTTGCAATAAATTTATTTTTATTTTGCCCTGAACAGTTGTCAGAATAAAATATTATATCTGCTAAATTATTTTCAGTTCCATTAAATTCATTACGTATAAAATCCAATAAACAAGTACCAATTTCATTTGCACCCCGGTTTGCTATTGTTTCATTCCAGATGTAACACGTTCCTTCTCCGTCCTTCATATTATAAATTGTAAAGTTGTATGTTGCTAATCTTCTTTTGTAATAAAAGCTTGATACTTCACCGTCAGGTGCAATCAATATAGCTTGTAAATCAAAACAAGCGGTAAACTGAAAACCATCGATTGCTTTTTGTTTATCATCTTCTTTTTCCAAACGAACAGCATTTTTTTCAGAAAGATGAAGATTTTGCAATAATTCTATTTCGTCAGTTTTATTTTCTGTGTTTTTGTACGATTTACAAGTATTACATAGATCTTTTTTTGGTACAAAAAAACCAATATTGTAATTATAATTAAAAATATGTTGATACATAGCGAGATTAGACCATTTTTGCATACCTTGTTCTTTACAATATTCTACGCACATTCTGTACATTTTTGCTACATTTAAATTTCCAGAAATGTAAGTTCTTGTAGTCTGCTTTCTGAGATAATGTGACTCAATTGTCGGAAAAAGTTCAATGTGTTTTTTTATCGATTCTTTAATATTTGAATCAAGGGATTTTTGTTTTTTATGTTTGCCTCTGAAATCTTCGTCTAGAAAACCATTTTTCATTTTTTCTTTAACAGTTCGTATCATTCTATCTGAAATACTTAACGTATTCGAAAAAAAAGTTTTACATACTTTCACTCGTGTGGAATTAATATTAAAAAAAAAACCATAGTTCAATGATCTTGAACTACCTGCTATCGCATATCGATGTTTTGGATTAATTTCGTCAATATGCCTACTTACAAAGTCACGCTGTTTTGATAAATCTGCCAGATTCCAAAAATCTTCGAAAATACATTTTCTTTGCTCTTCAGTTATTTTACTCGTACATTTAATTCTGCAATTTGTACTACATGGCACTCGCATAGATTTAGCGTTAATAAGTTGCTTTTTTGAATTTTCGTACTGTAATCCTGAATTTTTATTTTTACGCATGATATTTTTCTTCCATTTTTTGGTCAAACGCTTACGTTTTCTAGTCGGTGTGTTAACTTCTTCTAAATCTGAAGATGAAGAAGTAGCCTGAACAATATTAACATCCGATTCTTGATTTTTTCAATTGGTGGTACATTTTCTTCATCGCTATCAAAAGCTAATATTGAATCATATTCAATCTCATTTAACGGGGTCCAGTCACTGCCACTATCTTCAAAAAAATCATCAGAACTTGCACTTTCCATTATATTTAAAAAAAAAAAACACACTTTTATAATATAAACAGCCAGATACGTATAGCACGCGTAATAACGATCGGATAGTTTGACAGAACGACGATCACTGACACTGAGAATAATATAGTATTCTCCATATCTACGTACGTATATTATACGTTAAATATTAATTTAGCTTATGTACCGCCCATGCAATACATCTCAAAGTATGTTATTTGTTTTTAAATTTCCTAGACTTTCTTCAAGTTACTATATTACTTTACATCCGAAGCTTATAAGGATCGTGATTATTTCCGAATGCCAAATAAATCATTTTATGGCTTCTTGGTACTTGGATACACTTAATAACGACTTGGAAGCAAATGAACTGTAAGATAATGTATTTCACTGCAAGAAGAACTAATCGTTATACTATGTAC
The DNA here is from genome assembly GCF_020882245.1 of Rhopalosiphum padi. Taxonomy (NCBI): domain Eukaryota; kingdom Metazoa; phylum Arthropoda; class Insecta; order Hemiptera; family Aphididae; genus Rhopalosiphum; species Rhopalosiphum padi. The sequence goes on from NC_083599.1 coordinate 58,075,300, forward strand.
GTTAGTAATATACTAAGTATATTTAATCTATGGTAGTATAGGCAGTAGGCACATTGTGGATAGACTAATAGTCGAATAAATGTTTGGGCGAATGATGTGGATACATGATTAAATGGATTATACGACAGTTAATTATTTTCATATTTTAATATAAATGCACCAAACTTATGACAAAATATATATTGTAAATTAATGATTATTAGTAACTCTTATAATTTTATTTTTTTGTTTTAATCGCGTTTTAAGATAACAATAAATATTTGTAGTCAGTAGAAACACTTCAACACATACATACAATATCTTTTTATAGATTCAATTACGCTTATAAACGATTTGTATTATCTTTCATCATTATCGAATTTTAGTTATTTTGCTAATATTTTTATTTATAACATTTGTTATTCAACATATTATTTCAAAATACGAGTATGCTATACGAGTGACCGGTTGTTATTGTTGGTATTATTATTTTTATTTTTACATTCAAAAGCCGCGTCCAAACTAATGATTTCTCGTCATAACTCATAAGCGGTAACGTAATCGAATACATGTATCTTGGTTTGGACACTGCTCAAACAAAGCAAATTATATCTAGTTATTACAAAAATGTGTGTTTTAAGAATACTAATTCGTAACGAAAAGCTATAGTCTACGTTTTATCTAGTAGCTCGTTTGATGCACAAGGACTCCGCACATTGTAACGCCGACCTTGAAAGAAAATTGTGTTATAGGTATTATTTTGATTTCAAAAGCAATATCATATTCCAAGTGGAACTAATATTACCAAAATTAATCAAACTGTTGATAAAATAAATTTGTTTGAATTAAAATAAATTAAATTGTTTCAGTTTTTCTGAGATATTTTTGAATGTGAGTTTTTATAAAAACATTAATATCGGCGTATTAAATTTGTAATCGACTATTATTTGTACAATAGTGATCTAAAGATTACAATATAAGTTAGTCGGACTACTACAGTACTACCTAGTACCTACTACCAAAGAGTGGTACCTAATACGAAATAAAATTCTGCACACGTCATTATAATACAATCATTGTTCCCACGTCAAATCTAATGCGAATAAGATAACTGAGAAAAGAGATACCCCCGCTGCAGAAGTTAGTATATGGAATCATATGGATTTAATTTTTTGATCGGTATCGCGATTGTCACAAAACACTTCGAAAGAAACTCGAATAACGACTCTTTGTTGCCTACACTCACTACTGTATGATACCCATCTACGTTTGGTCTCCATTCAAGTAATATAACTGATTGGGTTTTGAGCTGCGTATATTACTATATTGTTATATTCGATGAAGTGTTTTCAAAAAAAAAAAAAAATATCGTCATAAGATATGCGAACAATAATAGCCCTCTGCCTGAGGCTCCACTCAGAGTTTTTAAGAAAAAAAATATATATACCTAAAGCTGGTGCAGGTTTATATAGAGGTACCTCTATATTATATAGTCTGTACAATATAATAAATATTTCCAAACGATTATCGTTGTTTTTTTTTTTTTGTACCACGACCGTCGCCCATTAATAAGAATATTACAAATATTATATAACATAACGTTTACGATTTTTTCGTCGCTACGGATTTAATACTTAAAATATAATGTACAATATGTCGACACCCAATTTCGTGGAAACTATTTTTTACGATTTTTTTTTCATTCCGCCATTGCACAGCTCGCGCCTCCTAATTTATTCGACGCAATCTGTTAGAACAACAAAATCGACTTTATTAAATGCAGTTACATATAATGATTATACAGAACGATTTCCCATGAATTTATTCAAATTTTGATTTTTGTAGTTTTTAAGTAGGTACCTAATATGTATCATATTTAAATTATTTAAATTTGTATACCATTTAAAGGAATATTCTAATACAAACTTATTTTTTAAAATAACAGCTACTTTTTAAATTTTAATTTATTTAATCGTGTACTAAATAATATTTTATATTATTTTTGAATATGAAATAGTACATAAATTCAAATTCAAACGAGATAAGTTAACTATATAGCCATATAGGAGTTAATAATCGATGATAATAGGCTTAGAAGATACAAGTATGAGGGTTATTATGTTTTGGAAATTTTAGTTGTTAATATTTATTTATTTTTGTACTATTTTAAATATTTATATTATTATATTATTTTTATATTTTATGAACAACTATAACCCAATATTAATGACTATTAATTATCCTTAATTCATAATATGCGTTAATAACTCAGAAACCATATGTTTATATTTTGATTTAAATACATCAATATTAAATATATATATATATAAATATTTGCAATATAAAATTACACAGATCCTCAATTGGAATAAATTAGTTCTAAGCAATCACAGAACGACCTTGAATGATAAAAAATCTAAATATTTTAAATTAATAGGATCTTTAAATATAATTTATCATAATAATTTTAATAAACGCATTGATAAAGAATAATATTTAAAGGCAAGCTTACCTATTGAATCATCCTTATGGCTCTAAATATAAACATATGTATAAATATCTTATTATATTTTGGGCTAGAATTTATATTATACGAATAAAATGTTTTTATCGAGCACAGATTAGCATACAAAAGGAACGCCAATTTTGACAAGTATTAAATATGTTTTAAAAGATTTTGAATAAAATTATCTTATTAGTGTTGTTTTACATATTTTCTTCTTAAACTTTCTGTATAATATACTGCATATAATGTAAATTTATCATAATTTAATTTAAAATTATAAATAAATTACTTTTATTTTAAAAGTTTTGGAGGCACATTTTGTCATCTAATCGTAATGATAAGTTAGGTTTATAAAAGATGAATAACTTATCGATTATATTATGTTAATTTTAAAATAGTTTATCTATTTTGTAAATTTAATTTATATATAATATATATATATATGCAATTCATTACAGTCAACTATACAAAACTGCTTTGTATAATATAACACTTAAAAATAGTAAAAAGTTTTTTTAGAATGTTATGTCCTATGTAGTATGTATAGAAAATTTTTATGCACTTATATAGTTATATACAGTATGATAATATAATATGTATAGTACCTGATTTATCATAGTTGAGAATTTTTCGTCATTTTGTTGATTCATCACGTTTCTATATAAATATAATTTTAAATTTATTAGAATAATATAGACAGCAGCCGGATCGAAGAGTTATTTTAGTCTGGTGTTATTCCATCTACACACCGCCGTAATTATTCGTATGTATTGTACTATACATTGTTCATAAAATTCAACGTGCAATAATATAAGGCTTATATGTATATATAAAAAAAAATGCACGTGTAATTAAATTCACGGATTCACGTGAAATAAATTCATATAGATTTTAAACATCACATTTTATACCTAATAAATATTAAATTTATTTATAAAAAAAAATGGAATAATAATTATTAATATTTCCAAAACCAACTAAACTGAATTAAATTAATTAGTTAAAAAATTATATTTAATTTATTCAGAACGGAAAAATGTAAATTATACATAATATACGATAAGCGACGACTGCAGACCTCAAGCTTATGACCTAAACCAGTCAAAACTCTGTCTAAATGAAATGATTATAATTTTTATGAGGGCGTTCTGTACCACTAATATCTACTACCTATACTATAATAATTATATTGTTAATGTCAGTCCCACAAACAATATACAACAAAATCAAGTTCTGTAACCCAAATGTCACTCACTCATTCTTCACATTTCAGCATATTAATCTAATATGGAATTAAATAAGCACCTAAAGGTATTATTGTTATTATCATCAATAGCTACTAAAACTTAGAACATATGTTTATTTTGCTAAAATTCAAATAATATATTTAAAAAATATTTAGACAACCATCATGCACGAGTATATATGACTTGTATATATATGTATAATAATAAATAATAATAGAGTTATTATGATAAATATTTTGAAAAGTTATAAACTTGACATTGGGAATAATAAACAATAAAATATAAAACCAATAATAATAATAAAAAAAAACAATTAATTATTTTAAATAAATTAAAATAAAACACGTATAAATCGTATAATAACAGAAAAAAAATTGTTTGAAAATAAAGCAAGCACAAAGTCTGTGAATCCCGCGTTACATAATAATATTATTATAATGATACTTAATTAATATGAACTTGTAGCAGGCTTTAACTTTTCAACTCGTTAATGCCCTGCAGCGCGGAATACAATATAATTTATGTTTATATTTATGTGTATATATACTTTGGTCGGCGTGTTATACATATTATAACGCACATTACTGCAGCACGCGTGGTATACATATTTATTATTATATCATCCTATATACGTATATATATACACGAAATATATACTGAAAAAACTAAAAAGTCTGTCGCCGCGACGGCTGCCCGGCGTTCAGCGCGCGCCAAACGAATTACCATAAAATTTACATAGACCGCATCAGTCGTGCGCATATTATACGCATATACACATTACACGATACTATATAATATATATATACATAGACACACACAAAAGATACATAATAGATACCAGTAAAAAACCCGAGGGACGAGGACCGCGTAAAATCTAAATATTGTATACATTGTACCACCGCGCGGTTAGCCGGGTGAAAATTTTATTGCGGTTTTTCGTAAACTCCACATCATAACTATTACATAAAAATATATTATGTTATATAATATTATGTTTTTTTCTCGTGTGAACCTTTTACGGGAAAACACGATGGACGCACTTCAATATACTCTCGTTATCATTCTTATTCAAACGACATTATAGGCACTCGAATATGACTCCAATACATTAGGTAGATGACCCTTTCCAGTACTCGATTTGCTTCCGATGAATATACATTGAATCGAAAGTCTTCAGTATATTATTGAGTTATACTTTCAACATTTATTTCATAACCAAGGAAAACACGGTATACACACCTATACATTTCACCTTTAATTTATTAACTATGAATATTGAAACTCAGTTCAATATAAAATATAAAACCGGCTGAAAAAAAATGTCAAATAGAAAGAAAGAAAATATTTTGAAAACTGGCATGGTTTATGTGTAAGTCATTTTAATTATGATTTGAACAACGAACAATAATATGATTTAATAATATTATTGTTTATACTTTGGATAAAATGTAATGCGCATGCCCGTCAATTCTGTATTATATAATATTCATAAATACGTAACATATTCCTACGGTGTAGATGGTCGTGCAGACGCATCAATACAGTGGTAATGACAAACGACAATAGAATGTGCACAGAACACTATAATATTATTATAATACGTATTTGTGCAAGTAAATATAACGAACTGCAGGCAGAGCGCCGCGCTGACGAGGGGCGCAAAGTTCCCCTTTGCCGCGAATCACCCAGCACCAGTAACGACCAAGTAATCCTGCGAATATCAGCTGTAGCCGCGGCGTCGTTCTCGTAATGTAGGGCGATTTTATGCAGGCCATATCTACCACGGCGAATCGTCGTAAATCGTGATGATAATAATAATAATATACATACAACAAATTATATGTATAATATTACACGCGTAAATTAAGTGTATATAATAATTATTCGTTCACTGTTTGCTGGTAGTTTGAGTCATTTATTTTATATATTATATCTATTTTAATTTGAAACTGTAAATAAGCCGCGGGTGCTTCCACGACGAAAACGACTTATACTGAATTTTATTTCTGGGAGTTTCATTCCCATCATTCAACGAACATAATATAATATCTACTGTACCGCAGGACGATTTTATAAGCATGTAGTCACGATCACCCCATTTCTGAACGTTTATAATCAAATGATGACTTTTAGGATTTTTTTAACAATATAAGTACTTAGACTATATTATTCGAATTTTTTTAGATTTTTCAGCTATAAACATTATTGTTTCTTCAAATCGTAATCGCCAGGAAATTTCAGATTTCGATTTCATGTCCTTCTTCAGAGTTACTCTAACAGCAAAAATATTTAAGGGCACCTTAATATATTTATTTTATTCTAATCTTATTAATCCGGTAGCCACTACGAGCCTCAATCAAAGAATGTGTGTTCAGTAGACAGGGACTTCGCCACATAGGTAAATAAATTCAGCCTCGAAAATAAATATAAATTAAATATTTATTTTAAAAACCATAAAAAACTATATCAAGTATTGTTGGTAGATACTATTACAATTTATAACTATAAAAAGTATAACATATTTTTGTAAATTACCTAATACAAACGCAAATGAATCTTTGAAATAACATCTAAAGTCCCCTAACCATCGGCTTAATACCCCTAGCAACCGCCTTGTATCCACGTCCGTTACAAAATCGTGTTGTATATAATATTAAAATGCCATATTGTGTTTAATGTTAATTTTTTTATTCCCCAAGGAACGATAATCTATGTATACGTTGTGCCGGATCGTAATAAAAATTACCAATTATTAATGCGGTGTAAATAGCAACTCCTGCAGTAGCTATCAATGGTAATTAGTAATTACCAATTATATATAATGTAATATATTACCCACTAGATAAAAGAAAACTAGTTCAACAAAAATGTAAAGAGAGACGAACATGACATAGTTCACGAAACCCGATAGATAAATGGAATGGAACTGTGTAAGCAAAATTATTTATGACAAAATCAAAGAAATGAAAAATTAAACATTCAAATCATACACGAGTGTTCTCACTGCGACGGATTATAATACCGATTATTCTTTATGGAAATCCACAAGACACATGATGAGGTCTCGTGTTCAGATACCACCTATTCGTGAGGAAGACGGCACCTTGGGCATCGACCGGCGGTGACAGCTATCTTGAATCACAACTTTTTTACACTAACTATGAACTATAATGACCTTTCAAATGCGGAATGCTTATACAGAAATTGAAAAATGTTTATTATATAATATAGTATGAAATTATTTAACAATGTTTAATTGCTTGCAGATTTAGAAAATTAATCCATACCAAAATAAAATGTCATAATTTATGAATTAGGAATAATACGTATAAATAAATAATATAAATTAAAATATTAATACATAGTAAATACAACACTTTTAACTTAATTATAGATATTTTATTTAAGATACAAATTGTAGGTAATTATAAGTTATAATATAAACTTGGAATTTACTTACTAGACATGACTAGCATGCAATATATATAGGTACCTTTTTTTCTTCTTTTTTTTCCGTTTGAACCGACGGGCGAATGTAAGTTCCCACACTAGATATAACAGGTAAAAATTACCCTTGGATATGCATACGTAAGTTCCCACACGGAAAAAATTACACAAATAAAATATTCAAAATAATAGAAGTTTTAAAAATGTTTCAAACAAATACATATAGGTATAAAGATAAGAACATCAGATTTAAATAGACCTCAAAAAATAAGTAAAAAAACAGAATAAAAACAAAACTATATAAATAATAAAATATCAGATTATAACTTAAAAGAAATTACACAGTATGACTATGTGAAGTGTTTGAGCTTTCGCAATAAACCAAATAAAATTTGAATTTTTCTATTATTATTTTTATTTTATACAAATACAAATATTATACACATTATATTATTAATTTTTATTTTATATTATACGGACTAGATTCAATTAAAAATTGAATTGGACTTTTTTTTATGCAATACAAAAACAAAACAAATTTTAACCACACCAACTACGTTTAAGTTGTCAGTCCTAAGTCTGAATAAAGTGGGAAGGAAGTTTGTGTTTGGCAAGGCTGAGCATTAACGAATTAAAAGTTAAAATTATAAACAATTTATATAAACATTATTATGTGTCTGAAATTTTTTATTTTGAAAATTAGAAAATTTTAACTTTAATTAAGTTAAGTTACTTTTCTTTGCCCAGCTTTAGTGTTTGTTATAATTTTTTTTCGCGTGGGAACTTACATATGTACCCGCTTACCTGCTATGTTTCGTATGGGAACTTACTAAACCCCGAACCGACGACGCCACGGATTCCTTCTGCAAAGTTATACACCTATTATATACCTACCTTATTACTTACACTTACCTCTTGTCTAATAAAATATATAAGTATATACATTTTTAAGTTTCTACTAATCTAGACAATGTTTTCTTTATTTTTTTTTTTTGCGTTTTTTGATTTTTTATATATAAATATTGACACATCCATTTTAAATATGAATATATAATTAATTGAATAGTTAACAGTTACGTGTATTAATTTTATTTTAAATAGTGTATTTATAAGTCAGTGTTAAAAGTTTACATGGAGTCGATCGAACATTTTACTTCTCAAGTATAGACACGATATATATACATATAGACATATAGTGACATTTATAATGAATTTTGCCAATATATTCCTCCTTATAAAATGGTCTGATCCAACCTACTTTAGGTATAATATAAAAGGACAAAAACAACTCAATTTCAAATTTTTTTTTTTTTTTGGAGATGAAGTGAAAAATAGTTCGTGTACTAAATAAAGATTGCGTTGCGGTCGCATTGAAAAAAGGTCTATGTCATAGAGTAATTATTACTCTATGGTCTATGTGCATTACACAATGTGCAAAATAATTTTGGATTAAATTATTAATACATTACATTACACACGCGAAAACTGTATGTCGTATGTGACTATTAATATACTACTGCCGCAGCACACCGTTCTGCAAGTTACACAAACAGACTTTAAAATGTGTACACATGTACAATATAATGCGCGTATAAATTATCGTCATTATACTCCTCCGTCCACCGTGGCGGATTATTGTACAAAACAATCGGCGAGCTGCTGTTATTATAATATTATACACACATGGCCTGTACTGAAGTTCTTGCAATCCGCGCATTCCTACCTACGCATCGCATCTTATAATTATAATATCATTAAAACACACAAATCTACAGGGTGATTTTTTTAAAAATTTAAATACTCATGCATGTTGTCGGAATTTCGGAATGTTTGTTCCTAGTCTTAGGAATCATCATACCTTTATAACACTTTTATATTATATTAAAACAAAAGAACAATTTATATTCGTAAGAAGAATATTTTCCTAAAAATGTTGATGTATTTAGAGATCTAATTATGAAATAGTAGTTAATTATTTTATTTAAAGTTTTAATGTATTATTATGTAGTCTTATAGAAGAGAGCTCTGTGTTTTGAAACGTCGGGTACGCCAATCCACTCAGCTACTAAATTAACTAGTTCGTAATTCAAAATTGTATACAGCACATAACTATTTTTCCAAAAATTAACTGTTTTTTCAAACTCGTTGTTTTATAATTTCTTCAAAGTATCTATAAATACTTTTTATACTATAGACTTTTTTTTATAAAAAAAAAAACAAAATATTCAAAATAAAATTATAACTATTTGATAAAATGATTATTTATCTTCAATAGAATCACTCTGTATGCTGATAGTTTTTAATACAGCCACAGACGTCTATAGTGCATTATAATTATATACGTGCCAACGAACGGAAATTAGGTTTTCGACGTCCGTCGCAAACAATCCGCACCGGACTCTCCGCGTCATACCACCAACGCATATTATTGGGTAATAATAATACATAAAATAACACGGGACATCGGTGTACAACAATTATCGTATACGTATGTATATACACACTGACTCTTAATGCGAAATAATGTTTCCGCCGGATATTCGTCGCGCGATAACGGAACATGTACTTATTATTTTTATTATTTTATGCAGTCGTAGGTCCGCGACGTTCAGACGGTAACCGATGTATAGCTTCGCGCGATGCAAATTACCGTCCTAGTCGTTAGGACGACGAAGGCTCAAGACGACGATGAATGTACTAAGTAGGTACTTACATAATTGTATAATAGGTATTACGATCCAAGCGTATTGTGTTGACTAACATAATGTATATTGTATTTACTATTTTCTATTTGTATCATATATATACATATAGGTATAATACATAGGAACACCTCTCGAAAACAGTAATTAATACTATAGGTATTAATGAACATGTGTGTACAATCGTACCTAATTATAATAACTAACAGTGTTTTACTAACTAATTCTCCTGTATAACAATATTATTTATAGTACGCATATACGATATACTTACATGTGAATTCGAACGGTAACACATACTTATGTATATATACTTTATAAGATTAAATATAATAATGCAGGTCTACATGGCAAGTATATAATACTAAAAAAAAAAGGAGGCTCGATTGGTTTTACCCACGCAACCGTTCCAAGATCCGTAATACTAATTATAAGCTTAAAACAGTTTTAAACAATAAAAAGGGAAGTGATCTCGCATACGTATGACCATTAATAATTGACCACCTAACTAGGAGCAATATTTATTAAATTATGGTAAATTCAGATAGTCGAACGATACTTACAAATGCATATCACCAAGTCACATATAGACTACAACTAACAACATTCACAATTGGCTAAGGGTGTCACGTGCTTCTCCTTGGTAAAACTATAGATTGCTACCATCAATCCCAATGATATCGTCCACAAAACACAAACCTTCTGGTACGGCATGTTGGACGGAAAATAAAACTCAGTAAAAATTTACTTTAACTTACTTTTAACGGTCAAACCACGCACCAACATGAACATAGAAACGGATGCATAACAGGGTTACATACATTAAAAACGTTTAACAACTTTAAATCTTCTAGGTAACACACTTAAATAATGACTTGCTCATCATCATAGACATAAAAACAAAACAAAATATTGATGGGCTTTCCCGTATTTTGGAGGTGGTAACACTCGCTGTTATCAATTCTAAACATAGATAGTAATTATCTATTAGTGATTCTTACAAATAAACATATTTTGATTATTTTATATGTTCCAAAACATACTATTAGTTATTACTATCGGCCTAAACGGCCGGTGTTCTGGCATTATAAACATTTGTAATAAATAATAATAAAATAACCTTGCTTAAGTTACCGAATCTCCAAAAATACCGTATACCTAAGCAGTATTTTTGTGTTTAAACTTATGACAAAATTAACTTATTTACCGTTGGACCACAAATCAAATTTAATTTTTTTAAATTATTATCTTGTTTATAAAAAGTTATTCTAGTATTTTAGATTTTCTGAAAATACTGTGTCTGTTATACTATATTATCATTGATATCACTATCAAATAAATACCGAATACCGCAGAATTAATGTTTAAAATACATAATAATAATAAAGAAGAAAACCGTATTATATCTACATATCAAATAAAAAATAATTTACTACCAAATATTTAAACTACCTTTGACAACATTGGATCATGGACATGTCTTTTTAAAATATTTCAATAACTAAAGTATAAAAATATTTATTTATTTTTTTTATTGATATTCAGTAGTGTTTAAAGTAAAAATAGTTTTTAATTAAAATTCTAATGTTTTGTCAGATGATTAAATTTATAACCATGTTTTTATAAAACTACTGCTATTCTCTCTCTCTCGGAGGTAATTCAAATGTTCCAAACTAAAATATTTGTCTACGAGAAATATGCTTATTTCTTTTCGGCAATAGTTTACTTGTGGAGGGGGCGGAGGTTGATGGTGGAATTCCCCCCCCCCCCCATGTTCCGTATATTATGTGTACATTATATTATACTATTTTTAAATAAATACAAGTTTCTTATTTTATGTTTATTACAATGTTATATTTTACAAGTATAAAATAGCCCAATTCCTGTGTCAATAAAATTACTGTAGCTGTGACGTTACTTTTTTAAGTAATTTTCTATGTTGAGAATGAGAGAAAATATATTTTGCCTCCCTCCCCCCCCTCATAGTAAGAAAGGCCAAGGTACGCCACTGCATTTCCTCGAATTCGTCGATTGGTCTAAACGCAAGAAAAATGATTAGGTAGCTTTCAACGGCCTACAAAGGAACACCAGCGTCATGTTAAATCACATTAAATTTTTGTAGGTAAAATAATTAATTATTTTTATACCTACGTATTATTTTAATCATTAAATTCTCGTGTTTTTCAATTGGTACTTGTAACTTGTTGTGTTTACGTTTTTAATTTATAGGTATGCGTTAACAAAGAAGAATGTGTTAGCAGCGACAAATCGTCGATTTGTTTTACAGGAAAAAATATGACGGCAAGTACAAATTACTACACCCGTTCGTGCTTCAACCTTCCACGGTGTGACTGCAGCAGGTATTTTATTTAACATAACGGTCGAACTTGAGTTAAAAAATATAAATAAATAAAAAACAAATCATATTATTATTTTTATTATTCATTGGATGCGGTTGTGACGTGTATATTTATATGGATTCAAGATGTGCGCATCATCGTATTATATTCATGTAGGTACCTATAATAAGTATTAACTATTAAGTATGTACATTATTATAGTTATTCATACGAATCGCGATGGTTCTCAACGATTATCGGATTATTCCCGTAAGTGTGCAATGACTAATGGATATGTACATATTTTGAATATTATTTATGACGCGCGCACGGCGGCGTGTTCGTACGTATTATTATTAACTACTGAACCGCACTTGCTATTACGACATACAATAAGAGTATAATAATAATATAGGTACCCACCGCCCATGCATAAAAATAATATTTTAATAATACTTAATAATTTTAATTTGTATTATATCAAACGTTTGATGAGGATTTATTGTCGTCCTATCAATTGGGTTTTTTTCTATTAGGTCTTCGTTGAAAATCGCATTATCGTCGATGTTAGTAATTATTATTATAATATAGTCTCAAAAGTCAAATTCGGCACTAACTGCGGTGTACCGGTGTACGGAAAAACTTTTCATTGGTACGAATTGATAATATCGGCTATAGCTTTCACTGGTATAGTGGTATTTATCATAGAGATAGGACGCTGCACTCCACAGATTTAAGATATCTTAGTCTGTGCTGCACTCGGACCGGTCTGCGGAGACTTCGATTACCGCACACGGCGCGAATACGATAATGTTATTAACATTATGGACCCCGATGGTAAATGTTAACCATCTGTAATGTTGGTTTTCGGCCTTTTCATCCACATATTATAATATCTTCTGTATTATATTGTTATATCGCAGTCTCCATGCTGTGTCATGTGTGTTTGCGATTTCGAATCATACAAAAGACTAACGATACGAGTCATTATCAATGCAATAGGATCCCGGGTCCATGTGTAATAATATATCACCGAACCGGCCCGAGCGCATATGGTTACGAGTTTTGGTCATTCAGTACGTCGTGTTATACTCGTATATAATAATAATATAATAAAAGTATATTATGATAAAACATTAAAAAAAAAGAATCGTGTTCGACCATGATATGCTGCAGACAGTGAATAAATTGAACAGTGACATTATAACTGGGTAAAATACTAGTGGAGAGGGTGGCAAAATACGTAATTTGTTACCAAATCGAAACCATAACCCTGCAATTATTTGTTTTTATACAAGTTTTAAAACTCTTTTAATGATGTGATACAAATCGTAGGTATGTATAAGTATGATCAGTGATCACATCGTTAAATATTATCAGTATATAATATTAGAATAATTCATTAAAAATTATAATAATTTGTTTGAAAAAAATAATGTGATGATAATCCTGTATAATCATAAATTATAATATTTTTTTTTTGTTATTTTTATGACCTAAATAAGGCGATAACGTTGACAATACATCATCATAGATATTATACAACAAGATAAACGCGAAATAAATGTACTTTATGCATTAATTTGAGGGAAAAAATGTTTATCTTGTTGTAAAGTCACAATTGTATTTGAGTATTTCATTCTTTCTTTATTTTAAGATAAAAGATAAGATTTTATTTTATTTCCATAATTTATTAAATAGATTTTTACAGTTGACATATTTGATAAGAGAAATAAACCTTCACCGCCAGTCATCCCCACCATAATTTCACTGCTGATGATTCAACATTATTATTAATATAACGTATGACGTGAGGTGTTTACACAATTTAATTCGATATTGTGTTAGAACACTTTTACATATGTATTTTCAATTATCGGGCTACAGTACTCGTGCATAGTATTTATTTATATAATAGAATAGGTGAAATTAGACCATACTTAAAAAAAAAAATAAAAACACGTCAAAACAATTTCAGCAATACATTCCAAATAATATTTATTAATCAATATATTTTATGTTAATTTTTTTAAATTATGATTAAATTATACTAACTCTGCAAGTTATATTTCACCCGAGAATGCAACGATTTTATTTAATAAATTGTATTTTTTTTAAATTATTGTAACTTATATAATATAATATCAATAAAAAGCTACGTGGGGCCCTAGATAATAAACTTACCTTTAAATTGTATAAGAAGTCAATTCACTCTAATAACAAATTCTTCTAATTTTTCCTTTTAGGCCGGTTTTATGCATTATGTAAAAAACATATTATGTTTGACTGCAAATATAAACCCCTAAGAGGGCCACATATATGGACCATAATACCATATAGTTCTTACTTTTTCATTTGATTTCAGCGAGTCCTAGTCTAATTTGTATTAGGTTCAGAAATATTTTTTTTTATTTTTATGGGTTGTACTGTTGGATTTTCCCATAATTCAGTGGTTCTATTTACTTTGAAAAATTCATTGTTTGTATTAATTAACAATTATTTCTTCGCTCTTTTAACCTATTTGAAAAATGATAAGTATATTATAACACACGTAGTATATCATATATTTAAAATTGGTTTATAAGAGTTTATGTTATAGTTACAGTTATAGTATATGTTATGTTATAGTTATGGAGTATATTTATAGTTATATATGAGCTAGTTGACCTGTCGCACATGCACAAAGAAATAACTTCACACAGAACCATAAACCATTATATTATATCATGTATTTCTCATTATAACTTAAAAGCAGAACTTCAGAACTCAAAGCACTAAATTTAATAACATAAAAATAAACAATCTCAAGAATTTCACCTTTTTCTCTTTCTAAACTAAAAAGAGTTATGTAAGTTACTTTCGGACGTAAATAGACTTACGACTTTAAGTATTGGAATGCTTAAAAAAATGTATTTATTCCGTATTGTATTTTGGAGGTATTTTAATTACATTTAATGGCGAATATAGGAATTGATAGTATTGGTAAAATAGTGCCATATCGATATCGAAAACCTTAAGTATAACGTATATATACGTATATAACGCGAGAATCACAGTTTAATAATATTATTATACAATAGCTGTGTAGCTATATAGTGACTATAGTAGTCTATTAATCTAGTTAAAACACAAAATTATAACGTAGTTTATTTCGGGCTGTGAATACTGCAAGGCTGGATATGATTTATTATACTCGCCCGAACAGTATTTCGCTCAAATGGTTTTTACAAAAATCACTTAAACTGTATATCCATTTTCTGTTAAAAAAGCTAGGATTCGTCCTAACGCGACCAGCGCCCACCGGCGATGTAGTTGTATATACTTTTTATTAAAAAGTGTGTTTCAGCAGAATCGATAAATCTCATGTAGAAGTTTCGACTGAGTGCTTTTATTTGTATAACTATCTGATATATATATATAACGGTAAAATACGATTGCACACATTTTTCCTTTTTCATAATACGATTGCACACGCCTTAACGGGACAATAGAACATACATTTTGGGTAAGATATATACACACGATTGGCTATAAAATTTATTGCAACGTTGCTATAGTTTAAAGTGTTTAGACATAATGGTATAATTTAATTTTTAGCCCATAAATAATTAATTTAGTAATTAGTTGTAATAATAATAGTTATAGTGTTAGTAAATATAATATTTAAAAAAAATACAAACTCATTTAATTTGGCTCGGGCTAAGAGTTAGTATTAATACCGTAATATGTTAATTAACATATACAATCAACAGTCAATGTAAAAATAATTTATAATGATTTACAACTTTTTAGGTTTATAAAGCTGGTTAAGTTCACTTAAATAATTAATTAATTCGTCCGGTGTTTTTTATTTTTATAATTATTGTATAAAATTATATAGTTTTATCACATAGTAGTTTATCTTTTTTTGCCATTTAATTGACAAAATCTTTCTAGACAATCATATACAATCTTGTGAACGTTTCGGCTAATGATTTAATTAAAATAAAAAGTTGAATATTGGAACTGGTAGATGGAACGCATAAAACTGTCAGTTAAAAGTACGGTAAAAACTTTCCGGACCATTTTTAGTTCTTAAATTAAAAGTAAAAATATAAATTTATGTTAAATCTCTTAATTAAGGCAGTATATTTTACCTCATAGGTACGTCTAGTGGAATTATAAAGTCGGGTGAAACAAATGTTTGTAAAAAGTAATCAGAAAAAAAAAGGTTCCATTTTCATGATCAGTAAAAATACTAATTAATTCCATGAAGGCATCCTCAATTATATTTAGTAATAAAAAAATTAATCCAGAAAACAAAGTTTTGATTTATATATATATATATATATATGTATAGAGGTAACATGAATTATATTTCATTTCTTTTAATTGTAAAAAAACATTATCTATAGATTTTGGAAATTTGTGAAACGGTTTTCTGCGTTCCATCGTGGAACTTCCATGTACATTGCTTTTCTTATGGACTTAATATTTTTTTATTCAGTTTCTGCGGGACACTTTAATAATTCAGTTTTTACGAGTCTTACTAGTCTTGTAGATATGAATTCAGAAGTTATCTGCTTACAATTTTCTTTTAAAACCTAAATTATAAGGTAATAGTAAAGGTTGATATGTGCACAAAAAATAATTATAAAAATGTTTGAATGCCTACAAGACGATGAGTATTTTCCATTATTCCCAATACAACATTAATTATATCGTTTAGAAATAGCTATAAATTACAACATTTTTAAATAACCTTTAAATTTTAATTTTTTTAAAAAACTCATCGTCTTGTACTCAGAAATATTATCAAAATTTAATTTTATAATAGGTATATTTACTCTAGAACCAAAATTGAGCGAGTTCTACTCGGACTGCGTAAATGCGTTTTGTCTATATGTTGCGCGTGAGCTAGAAAAAAAAACAAACAATGCGCTGCATCCTCTTCACACATTTTTCTGGTACATCTCCATTTCATAAAATTTTCTTTTATTATTAAGTGATATTTAGTATATTATAAATTTTGCTAATAATTATAGAATTTAAAAATTTAATACAAATGAAAATAAAAAAAATATATAAATATATACAATTATAATAATTAAATATTTACAAAATATACAAAATTAATTCAACTTTTCGTATTACTATAATCGTTAAAAAAAAACTTCTATGATAATTGATAGCAATATCAATTTATCATAAAACATATTCAATGAGCAATTACCTACTTTCCCCCCTTTTATTCATGTATTTTTCTCATTCACTGGGACTTAATATTTGTTGCGTATTTGCTTTTAAGGTCATTTTGGGCAACTGTTTTCGTTGCTTAACGAAGCATTCGGCAATGAACTCTGAAACATAAATAAAAAAAAACATTCTAATACAGTTTTTTTCTTCTTTTTTTTTAATGGACTTATAATACGGCTATACTTAATCAAATTAAATTTAGATATAGCATAATTGGTCACGGTAATATCCATTTATGTGCCCATTTATATCCTATCACATATACCTATTGATTCATACGATATACTATACGTGGGCTATATGAATTATTGTATAATATATTATTATTAGTTGGACGTTATAGGTACCACGATCGCGTTATCATCTACACGGATAATTATTATTATGTACAGATGGAACTATTTTTATATATGTATATATACGTTTATTCATACATCATCAGTACATCACTGAATAATATTTATTTGTGTAAATTGATTAAGTATATAATATATGACGCAATGCAGTTTTAAATTTAAATTTTTGGTTACTCAATACAATGAAAATATGTTTCATTTTCTATAAATTAATTCAGGACCCCTTAAAACCGTATAATATCATGGTAACATAATGTTCTATTCATAGGCAAAACTACGGGTCAGGCCGGTCAGGCCCTGGCCTGACCTAATACTGACTAAAAATTTGTGTATATTATATATTTTAATAATTATTTAGGCATTATAATAAATAATATATATGTATACATGTAAACGTATACATTTGTACGTTTTGTATAATACTATAATATCATATAGTATATACTATATTTATATAGGTACAAATGAGGATTATAACATATCATAATAAAGTGATATTTTTTTAAATGACTAATAGTATATTTATTTAAAATTAAAAACTTTATTTTTTGCATATAAAATTTGTGAAATTTTTCGTTTAAATGTTTCGTAGGTAGCTACTACACGATTATTATACCACTCATACCTATTAGAAGTATACGAATACGTGGACTTGATATAATTTCTTAAATTAAAAAATTGTACAATATACCACACAATATGAACATAATAATAACATTTATTTTTAACATTAATTATGTAAATATGGAGTCGTATAGTCTATTCTATGTACTCGAATAATCGGTTTTATTAGTTATTGTTTAATTTAGACATGGCGTGGTGAATGGTGATATATCCGTAGAAAATAATTGTCAATTATACGTACTTTAATATTTTCATATTATTTCTTTTACTATAAATTCATATTTTTATCATTGACGGCAACAGCGGTTGTTCACAAGATTCTTGCGTTTAACATTACAAAATTATGGAGAGGTAATTATTAATCAGAATATTTTTTTTATAGATAGAGAATAGTCAAATATTTTAATTATTATTTAAAATATAATACCATATTATTATTATACACATTAAATATTAATACATCACCAAATAATTTATTTATTATTAAGTAATATTAACCCCCGTTAGTCGCATCGCTGTTTAAAATACCGGGCATTTATAATTTTTCAAATTACTCATTGTAAGTAATTTACATTATTTCGTGTACTTTAATACTTTCATTATCCAAGAAGTCAAGCTATCATTTAATGCTATTTAAAACAATTATCTATTGTTTGTTGAATTTACATGTATTTTTAAAGTCACAAACCTGTCAAAAAGACCGTGTGTGACAACTCGGATAATAATTAATTTTGTTCAATATTATTTTCGTCAGTGATTTGTTTTTTAGATAAAAAAAAACGATCATAATCGTTTCTTGAGTTTATTTCTTATCGATAGTTATAGTTTATCAATTTTATCGCTTTTCTGTTCATAAAATTTCATTGAAAAATTCAATATTTTCGTAATTTTTATTTTATAATCGACACATGATTTAGGACAAGTGTGTAAATTACCAAATTTAAATGAAAACAATTCGGAATAATTTTAAAACTACCTATACAGAAATATAATCTTTCATTAAAAAACATTCATATATAATATGTATTTTTTTTTAACATTATATAACCATAGACATTTTAATAATAATAATTTAAATAGTAAAAAATAAAAAATAAATAAATTATAATTTGTGTATATCTTTAATAAATGTATTAATTATTAAAATTTTTATTTATTATTAAATGTTTAAATTGTAAAGAAATGTTCATTATATATAATATATATATAGATTAAACAAAATTGCTATAAAAAATTGTCAATAGAATTTTTTTTAAATATTTTTCATCATTTGGCCTGCCCTAATAAAAGTGTCTAGTTTCGCCTATGGTTCTATTTTATTTCGCGATCATCACGTATAATACATTCAACAGTCCATGATACGATAAGGATAACTTTAATTATTTATACTTGTAACATATAATATAAAGTATATATAATTTGAATGTTATAACGTATATTACGTTCGTATTGTAACATATTGATATTATTAATATAATATTAAAAACGATGATTTATATTTATGGTGCTATGAAAATATATCTGTGGTTTTACACTAAGTTTTTGTTGGGCACGTAGTTTAAAAATTAATGTCTTAATGCTCATACGAAATGTATATATTTAATTATTCAATTGGTCGTGACCCATAAGAAATTTTTCCGGTTTCCCGGTCATCCAGTCCGCCTACAATATTAGGTATTACTGAGATTATAACATTAAAATCGTTAAAGAAAATACGTAATGTGATTTTTAAATAGGTATTAAAATATTTGATTTGTATCAGTGAAATAATAGTAATGTGTATGATAGAGTACTGCAGTTGACTATAATATTGTGTAGGTACACGAAATATATTTATACATAATTTAGTAATATACACTATACAGACTAGTAGGTGGTATAGGTACTATTTCGATAGAGCTGCGGTAGGTAATAACTACACAAAATATATTATTTATTATGGTAACTGCCATGGTGGTATAACTATAAAGAAATATTTAAATATATACAATGCTCACTCCAATAAACTATAATATAATATTTTAAAATATGATAAAATAAAAAGTAATATGTACTTATATAAAAATCTATAAAATTGTTCGTTTTAGTGTTATAATACCTATACATTAAAACATCACCGTACAGCTATGTATATATGATATTAAATATGTATCTAACTATTATGTATATTATTTAATTTTCTTTTTAAAATATAAAATATTATATAGTTAGTGCAAATTCACTTTACCCATATATAATATATAAAGTTATTTTTTTTTATCCAAAAAGTAGTAATGTATCAAATGTGTAAATGTATGAATTCTTTATAATAGGCTTAACTAACAATTAACTTAAACGATATACAACCATACATATAGTTTAAAGACAAAAATAATTATTTAAAATATAAGATTAATATATACATATATAACAGTGGTTCCTAACCTCTAATTCCACGCACCCTTTGCGATCGAATATCTCTGCAAGCTTCCCTTCTATAAATTGAAAATTTTTAATATTAATATAATATGTAATTTAATAAATATCAATTTTACTTCGTGATGACAGCCTGCCTAGCAATGTGTACAGTGTACACTCCACCCAGGTTGGGAAACACTTATTTATAATAATAATAATAATAATAATAATGTATAATGTATGACGTATGTCTTCAATAGTTTTTTTAACCCTTTTTTAAGCACGACAAAAGTCAAAACGTTCACAGTATACATGCCTCGTTATGGTATACACAAAACTTATTCTTCGGTGAAGACTTTTTTAAGGTTATTATTTTATATTCTACATTGCAAATTAATCATTAAACTAAAGAACCTACACAAAAAGTGTAGCACACATAGAGAATATAACACCTGTTGAAAATAGCTGAAATGCCCTGACACTCCAAGTTTAAAATTTTGTTTTGACAATTTGTTAGTATTATATGTTATTTATTATGTAACAATTTGTAACCTAAAAGAAAAAAAAAAAGTTATAATCACATCGATGCTGTAAGTTCCGAGTACCAAGGGTAGGGTAACATTACAACAGCTCCTAAAACTATTAAATAACTAAAATTTCGACACGAAAAATTTTAGTATTTTTATAATAGTAATATAAATATATGATAAAAAAATTTTTTACACTTACATATACTGACAAACAGTTGTTGTAGTGTTTACTTGTTTAATAATTTTATCCTGGTTTGTCTTTTAGAATTTATTTAATATTTATATACTTGTATTACTTTTATTTTTTTAAGTCCTAATTAAAATGTGTACAATTGTTCACACGAGTTCAAACTTCGAACATGATTTTCCGCGCCCAACTGCGAATAAGCTGACCTATCGTAATGGGTGTTACGGCTTCCGCCAGCGAGTATATACACTGATTGTGACCACATAAGCAACGGCTTTTACGTCTCATGTTTTGTTTTATTATGTTTGGTTTTGTTGTATATAGTATATACGTCATATTTCTAATGTCTTTGTCGTAGGGTATATATAATATATATGATTATGTAATGTCATCAGTCATCACATGTTACATGAAATATATAATATGATACATCATGTACGTATAATATAAAGGTGAGTTAGTCATAAAAGCGCTTAATATTTGTATTTATACCAATATAGCTATATAAACTGGTTTTTCAACAGTATATGACTATAGATAACACGAATACACTGAAAAACACAAAAACATAAGACACACACGTTGTATGTCTTAAGAATAATAAATAATATTATCACGCTCGTGCATGCAAAATGAAACAGTTCGATATTCAAAAATTGAAAACCTACAACATAATCTAGAAAAAAGGATAATGCGACCTCAAATATTTTTACAAAATTGAAATTCAATCGTCCTGAAATTGCCGAGTAGTAATTAGTGATTACTAATTAGTCAAATTAATTGCTCGAAAAGTATTAAAATATTTTATTTTATTGAATGCGATGACATATTGTGACATATTATGTCGAATATGCGGATATATATAATATTGTTTGAGATACTCGTACGCATAAATAAAAACAATTGCCTATCTAATACTCCTTAGGAAGAACGCGCAACCAACCACCGAAATAAAATTACCGCAAATAATAAATATTTAATTAACGTTATTAAATCAATACAGAAAAAAGAGCGGTAAAAGTACGTTTAAGTGCGTGATTTTATTTGAACTTTTTTTTTTTATATTTCTACAATGCATTTTATTACAATTTACTTAATCCATTTTACGTCTTATTCGGAATGACTTTAGGCTAACTATGTATTTCACAAATAATGGATATAATTAAAAATATACTGGTTTTTAGTAATTTAAAATCACGAATCAAGTTAAAGTATTATTACGATTATTAGGTTATTTATTTTTATTAAATATTAAATTAAAAATGAATTTGTTTTTCTTATTTGAAATTCTAACTTAATGAGATTTATGTATATTATGTATATTAAGTACTTTAAAATAGTCCCATATAGTTACAACTTGTTTTTAAATATTCTTACTTATCAAACAAAAGTTTTCGTAGAATAATTGTATTGTTAATTTTTTTATTTATTGCCTTAAAAAATTTCTTAATGCTTTCTATTTCAATGTAATGTAACATAACAATTATTACTAACTAAATATTTAGTTGTGATGAATAATATTGAGAGTAAAAATAATTTTTGTTAAATGATTCGGTATGATTAGTTATGCTTAGACCATTTATTTTGTAGGCGTTTCCTTGCACACTAATAAGTGAGAATAATAAAACTCTGCGTATGTTTCAAGTACATAATCCATAAATTCAATGTCCATTTTTGGAGCATTTGATATGAGTTCTATGAAACCAGAATATACTTCATATTGGATGATAAAAAGGGTAATCTAAATACATATTTTAGCCAAATATCAAGATCGAATTTGTTATCAAAGTTATCATATAGGTACAAATTATATAATAAATAAATAAATTAAGAATTGCGTTACAAATTACTTTTCAATAGAATCTGAATGAAATTTTCGTATATTTATTATGTTACATATTTTTTTTTATTTCCAACTAAGTATAGAAATATTGCTCTTCAGATTTGAATGTTAAAAAATAATATACAATGTGGGCAGACGTGGACTGACTGGAATTCTAGAATGCTACATCCTACAGCATCCCTTGTCCTAAAATATTTTTCTCTAATCGATATGAAGATACCATAATTAATAAGCTTAAAAGTTAAAATTAATGTTTATTTTTAATGAGAATTATTTAATTCTCTGATAAAGTCGTAGATCTATTACTTATACAAAATAACTAAAATAATTATAAAAAATACATTTTAGTATAGCTAATAAAAATGTAGGTTAATGATTTGAAAAACTATTTTATACGGTATAAAATAGGTATAAATTATACCTATACGGCTATAACTATTTACTTTATTTTAATGTATTTACATTATTTCGTTACTTAGGTACCCTAAAATTATGTAGTGTCATATCATTCGTATTATCCTGGTGCTGTTTTATACTAGTCAGTGCTTGGCTTTAAGTACCGATGTAATAATAATTATGTTTGAAAAAATGTATTGTGTATAATTGATTAAAATTATCAGGAGCATACCTATACATATCTCAAAAATATCATAATAAATTCGCTCAAACATTATAATTTATAAGAAACAACCGAGTATTGCTTTTATCATCATGCGGGTAAAAAAGTAATACGCACGACACTCAAAAGTTAATAATGTAACGGTTTATAGTTACGTTGTCTTGAATTGGGACACATACCTAAACCTAATGTACACACAGGTACAAAAACGGGCAATGTTATTGTATGATAACATAGAATCCAGTAAGTATAGTTCTAATGATTGGCATGAGTAGCTATAAGTATTAATAAAAAGTGATAGCACTCAGGAGGTTAGGCATCACAATGCAGAGTGGATCTTATTACAATATAATTAGTATTAATAATTAAGTTTAGTTAAATTGTTTATAAATATATATAGATAGACAAAGGTAGTTCATTTTATCTCATTCAATAATGTATAACTCGCCGTTTACAAAAAAAAAAAAGACAAAAGGTTACTGATATCGGGCATTTGCAGTAATATAAATCATCAGCATAAGATGGGTGTTACCTTTTTCATGTAGTATATTGTTATAGAAACAAGACGTTACCATGTGGAGCTTATTACTTTACTATTTTATAAATGCAGTTACCAACCATTTTAATTAGCTATGAAATCATTTTGTCATCATAAAAGAGTTCTAATAAAATATTTTACCATTGTTTATATTAGATTTTTAGCTTTAAGTATAAAATTGGTATAAGCGTTGATGATGGGTATGTAGACAGTGACGGCAGACTTCCAGTAGGCAGTGGCGAATGCTAACTCCGAAGTATGATGGACACGCTCATTGATCATAATATATTATAGTTCTATTTTACTTATAAATTATAATTAATTAATAATATACACATTTGTATTTATTTATATAATTAAAACTTATTAAATATAATACTTTATACAATATTTTAATAGTTTTGATTGCAAGTTAGTCAAAATAAGTTACCTTCACATTTTTTTATTTATAAATAAAGTAAATTTTTCTTTCTATTTCAATGAACTTTTCTGTTACTAATTGTAAAATGTATATATTTATTTATGTAAAAAATGTATGTCATATATACACGTAAATTATATAAGTAGATCATTGACGAAGGGTCGTAATTACAGTGGGCTGATGAGGGGGATAGACCCCCTAAGCCAATATTTTACTAATATTTTTCAACATTTATAATTTTATAGTAATCAACTATTTTTTTTCGGAAGTAATTTAAAATTATTCTTAAG
The DNA here is from genome assembly GCF_020882245.1 of Rhopalosiphum padi. Lineage (NCBI taxonomy): Eukaryota > Metazoa > Arthropoda > Insecta > Hemiptera > Aphididae > Rhopalosiphum > Rhopalosiphum padi. The sequence continues at coordinate 58,100,560 of NC_083599.1, forward strand.
TTTTCTACTTTAAAAAATGTAATCCCCCCCCCCCCAAAAAAAAAAAACTAATTACGCCACTGGAAGCATAACAAAATGAGAATTCCTTGGATGGTTATATAGTAAAGCGCATGCTAATGAAGCTGCTCTCGGAATAACCGGTATTTCATAACACGATAACAAACATCGTATAGTTTGCGCACACTGCAGCTATCACATATTCGCATGCTCAGTTTGTAAATGTTTCGATGACGATAAACACAGTTAGATGTAACAGAAATAAATGACATTTTTGTTAAACATTATGGTTTTTATTTTTGAATATGTAATTTTTTATTGATAGCATTTTCGTATTTTACTATGTCTTTATTTTTAAACATGCCCGGAAAATTTGCCACTGCCGGCAGATGATAGGTGTAATGCACGACTATTGCAAAAAATAATTTTAAAAAAAAGCGACGACGATCAAGGTACATTTAAATAAAGAATACAATTGATTAAAAAAGGTAGTATACCAGCTATAGGTTAGTAGGTGATAGTATATGATAACAAGATAATGTTTTATTACAGCATGTAACTATTTATATTATATATATACCAATTATGGCCACAAAAAAATGTATTTACATTTTACATTGACAGTTGTATAAAAATTCAATAAATTAAAAATTGTAAATAGAATTAATAGATATAGTTGGTATTTAATAGTAAGGTTAAGAAACTTAATAATCTCATTATAAGTGAATTTAGGTAATGATTATAAAAAAAAATATTTCAAAATAGCTCAAAAATAATCGAAATATTTTGAAAAAGTGAATAAAACATGATAATATAATATAATATAAATATTTAGAGTAAATGTCAAGCATTTTATCAATAACTTATTGTGTAGAAAATATAAAAAAAAGTTACATCATTGTAAAAACAATACGTATCATTAGTCAGAATCTAAAAATAACATAACTAAAACAATACCTATCGACTAATGTATTTTATATTTATATAATATTTCAACAAATTAAACATAGGCTATTTGACTGTAGTAGATGAAGATGCAAAACTATAATATTATTAATTATTATGCTATTGCGAATTCAAATGTTAAAACTATTGTTTTGTAGCACGATTTTACATATAATAAGTTATAATATGAAAAATTGAAAGTATTTCGTACTTCGTGGTGACTGCAGATGATAATGTGATATCAAAAATACCAATTGTATACATAAAAGTGAAAAATATTATAACCGGTAACACAAGCCGAGTCGAATAATTTTTCGATACAATATATACATACCTACCTAATCATGATATCTTGATATGATGGATAATATGATTATATTTATAGTTTAATATACACTTATACATCTTAAAATTATTATAAGACGTAAAAATGTAGATTATATAAATATAAAGAAATTTATATTTAAATCGTAAAAACCGGTATTATGTACAATATATTACATTATAAATGTATGGTTTATCGTATATACGTCCAAGAATAATAATTGTTTTGTTGTTTTATTTATGATGTGTTAAAATTAAAACTATGGGATGTTAGATATACTTTTTTGGCAATGTTATATTTTTTAGTTTTTTTGAGTTTATGTCATATGAAATACTTATTAAAATAAACCAATATTTTTATACATTGATAATTACCTACAAAATATTGTATTTCAATATCGTGAGTATAGTAAGGCGTGAAACATTATAAAATCATTCCAGGTCGACATAATATTTGTTTTGTTTTTTTTTATGAATGTCATATTAAAATCGCGTTGTATAATGTTAAAGAAGGATTGTAATTTAAATATTGCGATGATGGTTTGTAAGTTTGTAACAAACCTCTTGCACACTTGCACAGTGCTGATTGCTGAGTAAGTATAAAATTGTTTTCCTTTTCCAAGCGATGATAGGTGCGGGGACAGTGACGGCGGACTCCCGAATTCCGGCAGGTGACAGGTGTGATACATGACTACCACGATAAATAATTTAAAAAAATGGTCAACAATCAAGGTAAATTTAAATAAAAATTAAAATGTATAAATGATCTTCTCAGTATAATGTTCAATTCATAAGAAGGTACGTAAATATTATTGTTATAACATACATACTATACGACATGCTTATGTCGTAATACCTATGCGTATATTATAGGTTAATATTATAACTATTATAAGTACCTACTCATAAGTCATAATGACTAAATGACTTTAGTAAATACTTGAATATGATAAAAACGGCACAGTACGATTACGCGCGTTTTACCTTTTTAGGTATACCTACGATTGCGTGCAGTGCCAAAATAACAAAGAACATAATTTTAACTATACAAAGGCGTACGATAGCGCGTGAAATTATTGGGTGCGACGTTGTCAAATTTTTTATTAAACAAAAATTAAGTTATATCATAATTATTTTTAATATTTAAATATAGATACAAATACATTTATTCAGAAACTAAGAATGACATAATATTAAAAAAATGTTATTATACTGTCATGAAAAAAAAAATAATTATTGATATCTATTTCCAACTATGGCCAAATTCTTAAGTAAATTTTCTGGTATTTTGTTATTAATTATATATTGTTTGTGTTCAATTTTCAAATTTTAAATTTTTTGTAATTCTTCCTTCGAATTTGGTTTGATTATTCCTTTGGAAATAGTAAACGGATTTACCATAAACCTATATATATTTGGCAACGTTGCTTAAAAGTAAAAATAATATAGCGCGCGCAATCGTATCGCGCCCGATAGAAAATAATAAATATATTAAATTCTGCAGACACGGATTCAGAACGTCTGATTGAAAGGGGGGAGGGTAATGAATATCAAATATCATTATAGAAATTATCAAGGTCTAATAATATTATATTATAATACAATTTGTTGACATCAGGATAATAATGATTGTGATGAAGAAATAATTTAATTAGACCAAAATTAAAAACATAACGTGTAGACTATTGATAAATCATTGTTATATTTTCATTATACAAAATATAGATTATTTTTATGTCGAACGTTGCTTTGTCGAATTTTTTATTATTTCGAACTACATTGAAATTCCCTTGAAACTACCATTACATTTAGTAGCATTTTGCTCTTGATAACTTGAAATAAACGAAATTGTTCGTTATCTCGAGTTAATACAAATAATATTTTTATTACGGGAAGAACAAAAATTAAGCAGTGCATTATTCAGTACAGTGATTATGATTTCATGCGTTTGTAAAGTCAATATTTGACATTTTTAGTAATTTCGTATACAATATAGTCAAATGACTCAAGTGGAAAATAAGCGTAAATTATACCTACCAATTTTTTTTTAACTTTTTCCTATTCCCCTTTAGATTCGATAAAACTAGAATCTACTGTATTTTAGTTAGTTCCTATGTATAGCTAACTTAAATAAATAATTTAAATTGATTTAAAAATATTTAGTTAACCCAAGATTTTATTTATTTTTTTTTTTTTATCTTACGCGCGGGCTGGACACGTAAAAAATATTATTTTTACAATAACAAGTACCTACAGTTTGTAATTAGTTATAGTTATTATATGGTTAATAATTTATGATAAATTCCAATCAAATGTATAACTAATTAAATTAAATTATTTTTTTTATTTCTCATGGTTCTTAAATTGTAGGTGGTATAGTTTTCTTTTAGTTTTGAAAAAACGTAAAATAATTTTTTAATATCAATGTTTATGTCCTTGTGAATGTTCAATGATGTAAGTTCAGTCAAACATTTTTTCACATAATACCTATGTTGATCTTTTTTACTTGCCATTTTTATATCACTCGTTTCTAAGCCGTATGTCGAACGCTGTCTGTAGTTATAATTTATATACAAAAATGTAAAAGATTTGAAGAACGTGCGATTACGACGATAACGATAACGGTTGGTATAGACGTTGTCGTTAGCCGGTCCGATTATAAATTACAGAATAATATAAATAGAATTTACCAAAAACCAATATCTATGTTTTTCTCGCAAGTAAGTTTTATATTATCCTATTGAAGATAATAGGTTATATTATATAGTATTATTACTATATATATATAATATAAATATACGTATACCTACCCATATTATAATTATATTAGATATAATCATTTTCACCAGTTTTTTTTTTTTAATTTGTGGGTATTTCACTCAGACTTCCTATTGTATCCGCCAGATTAAATATTATAATGAACGTACTAACTGAAAACGTTATCATATAATATGATGTAAATTTTAATGTTTTTTCTCTAATATTATATACTATAATCGTTTCCCTACTCAAAAACTTTATTAGATATCTTAAATTCTTAAGAGTCAGTGCCGGCGCTATGATTTGCGAGGCCCTGTACAATTTATAAAAGCGAGGCCCTCTCTCACCACCCCCACCCCCTCACCAAGCCATCGGACAAGGGACAACAAAAACATAATTGTTACAATATTATTTTTATTTTTATTTTTGCTAAGCCACTTAACTTTATTTGTGATAAACTATTTCTTAAATAATTTTTTATTATTTTTAATTTTGAGAAACTTCTTTCAGCTCCTGCTGAAGCTATTAGTACACCCATATTCTACACTAGTTTTATTATTTTTGATGTGCAAAGTTGAATTTTCTTTCTAGTGGCATAGTTATTATTTTTAATTTTAATATTATAAGTTACAGTTTTTTTTTTGCCTGGATACTATTTACATAATCGAAATTTGTAACACGCTTAAATATTAAGATTAAAATCGATATTAATAATTGTTATTTAGTATTAATAAATCATAAGCGATTAATCGTTGGTCTGGTTGGTAATTGGCCCCTGACAGTTACTTTTTATTTTTTATTTATTACTTTACTAGTGTCTAGTAAATTATTATAGTAATGTATTTACGATTTAAAATTTCAGTTCGAGTTTAGTTCGACCCACTTTTAAAGCATAATAAAATAATATCCTTATTCTAAAATACATTTGATTAGATACATTGTTCTAACTAGTTTGTTACCTATTTACCTGTAAAATTGAACAGCTATACCAATGGGCAATGAATACGTCAAATACGTGTACGTGGCGGTGGAGCGTCGAGGATAACAAATGTTTTGAATAATTTAACAATATTGTTTTCTAGTCTCGTATAATGAAATCGGACGACTCAGACGACTAAGACTTGATGACAGGCAGCTAACTAAGAATAATAATAACATTTGCTATCGGCTTATCGGTGTAACGGGTGTATTTTTCCTAAAATCGTCTTCGAACATCGTCAACATACGGCGACGGCCGACGCTGGAAAAATACAATTTTACGAAATCATACCAGTGTATATAAATATTATAATAATAGTAATTGAAGAGTCGGCGAGAAAATACCCAGAATATTCTTATCGTACTTAATCATTGTGTATTAACTTAGAAACCGGCGATCGTTGAAAGAACGTGTTACGTACTGTCCGAATAATATTTAAAAGAAATTATACTAAGTTATTTGATTTTACTGGACATACTGCTGTAACATTTATAAATTTCTACATAGCACGTTAATCCCACCGACCTTTAATTTAACCCTTAAATTATTATTCTATTATCTGTCTATACACTCGCCGTGCGGCGTATGTTAAAAAAACGTGATGATAATAATATAAAAATATAAAACACCAATAAAAAATCGCAAGGCTCTTTTTCGTTGCACTAAGCGCGAGGCCCTGTGCGGCAGCACTTCGTGCACACCCCTCACGCCGGCACTGTTAAGAGTAATTTTATATTCTGAAGCAGAATATTTTACAGGAATATTTCGAGGTACAAAAATAGAAATTTGAACGAATAATTTATGAGTTATAACTTTATAAGTATCTAAAGTTTTGGCGAGCGGGTTGAAGTGATACCCCCCAAAATGTTGATCTACGTATTACTCCGCTCACCTATAAACTTTTAATACTTATAAACTTATAAACCACTCGTCCGAATTTCTATTTTTGTACATCGAAATACTCCGGAAAATATTCTGTTTTAAAATATGAAATTAAAAATGTATGTTGTCATTCAAGAAAAAATAATAGGTAGGTAGGTACTCACCAATGAATAATATATACCTATATTATTTTTAAATGTTTTAATTAGATTGAAAATAATGTAAAAAAATATCTTTAAAAAAAATTCAAAATAGATTTTGAAATAATGAGTGGCGGTATTCGATAAAAGAATCACCTTATATGGAAGCTCGATCATTGTCTCGACGAACGACATCTGCTTCGTTGCATCATATACATATATATATATATATATAATATTAATACCTATATAGATATGTGTATATAATACTATAAAGGGTCAAAAAATATGTTCTCGCCACGCCACTGAACGCGCGGTAGGTCGCCCACACGCGTATATTATATTAGCTCTATACCCAATACGTTTTATATTGGTGAGTGGTATCTATATTATACGTATATTGCGGTATATAAATAGTGTTGGTGAAAAACTGCTGTAGCGCATATTGTTCGGTAACGATACCGCGCGTTTTATACACATCAAATTATTATTATATGCAAATTGCGCCGCGGAATATATACAGTGCGATATACGATATATTTATAGGTAGGATACGCGGAAAAAACACTGCAGCACAGAGTATGACCTGCAGCGTATAATATAATATACATGTACCACCTACCTACGACGGCTATGCACATTGTGTACACTGTAAACTCGCGCTGCAATTATTATTATTACGTATATAATATTATAATAATAATGTAGCAGCGGTGTTGTGTTGTGTTCGCGCCGAGACGGCGTTTAATGGGCGGGTGAAGAACGAGCGTTTCGGCGGTGCGGGGAGGGAGAGCTGCGGTTTCGGTGTTCTTGTCCGTAGACTACAAGGCGGACGGGGGGAGGGGTGGGGGGGAGAGGACGGAGAAAATCAACGACAGGCTTGTACACATTATCACCGCCGCCGCGCCGTATTTGTTGGCAGTGTAGAAGCGGCGGCGGGGCGACGGGGGCACGCCCATCTGATTGGGCCGCGTTGAGCTATCGGTCGACGGGCGGCGGGGAGGGGCGAGATCGATATCCGGACGGCCACGCCCCTTTCCCCCCGCGACCGTGCCCGGTGGGCCGGGCTCGACGGGACCGCGGCCTCCGCCACCGACGGCAGTCTCTCGACCTGCGCACTAGCCGCCGCCACGTTTTAGTTTACCGACGTTGACTCGACTGACCGGCCGCACACGCCGCGCACACATCGCACTCGCACGTCGTACGTCGCACCGCGCACACGACGACTGACGGCGACGCAACCGCGCAGGTATACATACACCGTACACGTAACCTGCACCCATCAGTCGACGACCACGTCTCACGGGCGCGGTGATCGCATTCGTTTTCGGCACGTCCGTTCCGCCGCCGCGTTTTATTTTCCATAACAACATTATTATTATTATTCGTATTACAACGGCAAGCGATATGGTCCGCGAAACGACGACGACGACGGCCGCCGACGTCGCTGCCGTTCGCGTTTAACCCGCAATAATATTATTCAACGGAATTACGTTCCGTTTCGCGCAGCGGTTTTCAAGTGTGTTTTTCTCGTCTCCAGCACGGTTAGGGTACAGTACACCCGAAGAATATCAAATTATTTTCAGGACCGTGATTTGTCCGCCCACCGCATACCGTGTCGCGGATACCTAGGTTTAGGTATATACCTATAGGTGCCCAGGCATAATATACATATTGTTGTTCGCTCCGTGCGCGCGCGTTTTTCGTTTCGCCGGCCGCATAGGTTCGGTTGCGATACCTTGTTACCGGTAATAATATGATAATGGGTACGGCCAACCAGGAACAGCATCCCGCCAGCGCGATCAAAAAGCCCACGGACTTTTCGATCGACGCTATTATGCGCAAAGATGACGCCGCCGCTGCCGCTGCCACCGCTGCCGATTCGAGACACAACATCATGTTCGGTGAGTGCCAAAATAATTGTGTATATTATATTATTTACCTTTAACTATACGCGTGTCTTATGTTTGTTTTTTATTCGTTCATTATATACTATAATACAATATGATAGATTTTAAATATCTACAGTCTTATATTAACTGCAATATCAACTTGAAATAAATTTAGTATTGCTATAACAATATTATAATTGCGGTAAATTTTCAAATTGTTTGTTTTTAAATTTTATCTATCAATTTCGTTTTCGAGTCATCAGCTTACTATCTAGTAATTATATTATTGTAATCAATGTAATCTTATATCAAAGCTATAGAAATGTAGCTCATTTTAATTGATTACGTTTTATAGTCATATGTATATTTTAATATAATATACAGCTTTAGGTATTATCCTGTTTATTTCTACGTAGAGTTTACCTATTATATAAAATAAACATATTATGTCATAGGTAGTACCTACATATTTTTGTATACATTTCATTTTTATTTCGTTTTTTATATATTTTGTTGATTGTGTATGTAGGTATATATCGTTGTACGCGTATGCCTCGGGAAGTCATACTTATAAATACGTCTTTTAATATAACAAAACTATTTTTGGAGCACTGAAACATTAACGGGGATATTATACAATTTAATGACAATATTGCTTATTTAGACACAATGATATGATATGATATTTAAATATTTATTTATTTATTTATTTACCCATGTTCTCTATATATATAATATAAGGATTAAATTCGGCAGAATATATTTTATACGCTATTGCGTATTTTATTTATATAATTTTATTATACTTATTAATTATTATCATTTAACAATATGCTTTGTTAATCAATTGAATTCCATTAAAATCATTGATGTGCAGTACTATAATTTAAAATCTTATTATAAATTATATGAGTGATTCGCAGTAGTTTAAATATAATTGCTTATTAAATAATATAATTATTTATATGATTATTATTTTTACTACAAACATAATTATTATTTATTTTAATATTACCCATACGATATGTGTGTACCTATATTAAATATATATATAGATACCAACTACTATAATGTAAACCAATTAAATTTGATTATTTATGTTTTACTATTGAATTTTGTGCAGGCGCGGAAGGTGAAGGTTCAATGGGTGGGACTGAAGATTTGGACATTGAAGTTGACGTCGTTGAGACTTCGGAACCGGAAGACTTGGCAGCCAACCGCTATCATCGTCGGTCCTCAGTGGATGCGGGCAACGGAAAACAGAATGGCTCGGCTAGTGGTTCAAAAAAAAAGAGATGCAGAGAAACGGTTAGCGCTTCGTCTGAAGACGGTGACCGGACACCGCCCCCGCACGATTCTGCACAAGTTACCTCTAAGAACTTGGCAACAATGTTGGCAAAATGTACCAGTCCAGATTTGGCATCTACGGAATGCTACCTCGAGTCCGTTTCAAAAGAGCTCTGGTCCAAATTTCACGAACTGGGCACAGAAATGATCATCACCAAAACCGGAAGGTACGCATCATGCTACATGCAATATGTAAAATAAATATACTACGAACTAGCTTGTAAGTTTTAGCTCTATAGGTATTATTGCGTATTTTGTCGAGCGTATATGATCGTTCGGTAGGTATATATAATATTCGTATTTCATGATAATACGCACTTCCATAGTTCCTTATATATAACCATAAATTTATAAATAGGTAATACATTTTCCAAAACGTCATTATAATTTCTAGTTTATATTGTTATATTGTATATATATATATATATATATATATATATATATATATATATGACTGTGTGTGGATATAGAAGAATACATTTTAATTATAATTATATGGAATAATAAACGATTTTCTGTTTACAATTATAAGCAATAAGGTTTAGAACTTGGAAGTTGAAAATAAAATGGGGTAATATATTTTAAAAATAAAATACGATTATGGATTTTCAAAACTTAAGGTAAATTCGCATAATTTCAGTTCTGACTATAATTAATATTAGTTTGTTAACATTTAAGATACTATACTGTTCATTTCCATTTGGAAAATTTAAAAAAAATTAAATAAAAATGCAGGGTTATTTTCTATTATACAATATATATTTAGGATTATCCAAAATATTAAAAAAATCGTAAAGTAATGTAAAATGATAACATCTTTAGTTTCTTTATTATAGTTAAAAAAAAATACCTGATGAAATATTTAATGTGTACCTATTTAACGTTTTCTTAAGATTTACTTTCTTAATTTTTATTTTGCAAAATAAATAAGAATTATGATTCTGCTATATATATTAACTGATTATTTTAGATTTAATATTAATTTATTTTGAAATCTGCAGGGTAGTAAGTTCAATAATAATAATAATAATTAAAATAATCGTGGATAGTAAATAATAATACGATTCTTAATAAAATTTCCGCTATTAATTATTACAATATACTTAAATATATATTATTACCAGTTATTGATTTGGAATTAGGTATACATTTTGAATGAGCTCAGCAAGGGACACGGAATAAAAGGATATACAACTGAATCGCGTGCTTCTATGCATCGTGCATCGTGCCCTGCTGGCACACACATTCATAAATATATAAAAGTATATACTATATAGGACAGAAGTTATTATTAATGACGTTTTATATTGATGTCCCAAACAACCCGCCAACAGTAATAATCTATTTATTATTTATAACTATTATATATATTATTATCGACTTGGGTTATTTACGGTCATTTGGATTTCTTTAATATTGATTTGCATACCTTTACCGAATAATTCAATATCACACCCTGCGATGACATCAGATTTTGCATATTTACAGGCACGATTTTATTATTATATTGCTGTGGAACTCTACAGCAAGCATCTATTATATTGAATCATAGTCGTTATTTGTTTGTTATACTTATTAGGTAGTTTATTATTTATACTACATACGTGCAAAATTTTCAATCAAAGACTGCAATTGTAGCATTATAATATATTTATAAATTATAACATTATTAAATATGTGTAATTAACTATAGGTACTATAAGCCATAAGAATTGTACCTGCCAATATGATAATTTAATATGTTTTTTTCACTAACTTTCTTGATAAAAAAACTTCTATACAGTTATATGTAATAATGACATTACTTACATAATATACCTATCTAAGATCTAACCATACTGGTTAACTGCTTACAGTAAGCCGATACTCGAAGGGACAGGTTATGACAAAAGAGACGGCCACGCGGTTAGAACACATCGATCACATTATTTTATTATATTTTATAATAATATACTAGGAGTGATCCATTTAACGCAAGACACTTATTATTTCAAAAAAAAAAAACATGTTATTGAAAATATTTCTTTTAGATAATAGGTACATGATATTTTAAGTCGTTATACATACCTAACACTTTTGGAAATCAATTTTTTTAATTTTTTCTCCTTGGAACGGCAGCATAGATTTTTAATTTCATATATACTTCGAAGGAGATAGGAATATTTGGATCCATAACAATCAAATTTCACACTAGTAGTTTTTTAGTTAACTTAAAATAAGGAATAAGGAGTTTAAAATGTGTTACCATTTTTGTTTACAAAAAAAAAAAAAAATACTAAAATACTAAAATATACGATGAAAATAAAATTAGTGAAAAATGTTATTTTAACGACATAACATTTTGTACAACATATTTTTTTTTTTCGTAAACGTTAATAGTTTTTGAAATAATGAGTGGTCTTACATTTAATGGATCGCTCAGTTGCTCGGGGTATACCTATTACCTATATATACCTAGGTATATTATATTATTCTAATCGTGCGTTACCGCGGTCGATCTCGCCGCTGTAGGTCTATATCACGCGCTTATAATACAATACTATACGTAGTATGTGTATGTAGGTGCGTATAGGTACATAATATACCCATATAGCGATATCATATATATATATCAACAGCACAACGTGTGTGTATATGACGATGATAAAATAATAATATAATGCGGCTAGCGGCTGCCGCAGCAGTAGTTAATAGTCCTCGTGAATTCCTCAAACGCCATAGCTGCAGGTATTGGGTGCACGGCGGACGGTCTCTTTCGGAGACGCGAGCGCGAGATACCGAGACAGACCGCCGCGAGTTTAGAACGTATTATATATTGTGTATATTTTGTTATTATATATTATACGTACATTGTGCATACGACGTTTAATGCATATGTGTGTGTGCGTGTTGGGACCAAGAGAGTAGCAGCACACACACAGGTCCGAGCTCACACATAAATACGTGTATTTATATCATTTATGCATGTGTGAGTGTGTGTTTTGACGTTGTTAAAAGGCATATAATACACGCGGCTATTGTCCCTTTCATGGAGAGATGATAAAACCACGCTCGTCGAGACCTCACACCGCGCCCCATCGGTTACGTCGCGAGATCGTCGTCGTCGTCGTTTATATTGTGGCTAAATACTTTGCGTCTCCCGCGAGTGTGTGTGTACAACTATACATACATACATACATACATATGCACACACACACGCACACAAAACCGTGCACAATTCATTGTAAATAAACGATGGTCTAAGTATTTTTACGTTTTTCTCTACTCGTTCGCTCACTCTCTCTCTCTCTCTCTCTCTCTCTCTCTTTCCAACTATCTATTATCGCTGGTATCTTTCCTCCTTTGGGACTATTGTCCGCGGGAATAAGAGAAAACGTCACACGGTGTATACCCCCGCCGTATGCGCAGTGTGCATCTAATAATATTAATATATATACCTACCTATACAAGACCCGAACGCATGCTGTGCAGACGTTTTCCTCAATCTGCTCACAAACCTTTCTGCCCGCGGGGATGGCAATATATCGTCTTTAACTGCAGTTCGTCGATGTATGTACCTAATAGGGGCTATATAATATCCTTTCGGTGTAACACTATCGTTACCCTTCTTGTAATCCTTTGCCGTCGCCGATGCCGCCGCCACCGTGCAATTCAGGGTGCAATTCGTGCGCGCGACAATATAACTTGTTACAAAACGATCGTTTTGCCGGCCGACAATGTATAATATATATGTATTATAATACGTAGTCGTTTTAATGCGTACGTCCAACATATCTACCGTTTTCCCCACATATACCAGTACAACAGTGATGACTCGGCCGTTTTTTTATTTTTCGGATGCATATCAATTGAGAGTGCATTAAACGTATAGGTATATAATATAATATGATAATACGTATGATAAAAATATTGTAGACACACTATATTGTGTTTGTGTTTCTAAAAAAGAAGAAAATATTTTATAATAGGTATAAACCCGCATTAAACGTCCTCTTAATCCCTGAGGTGCGCGCACTGTAGGGGCGAGTTTGTCAGTCTTGTAAACGTGATACATGGCACAATGATTGATAAATTACCCACAACTCTGTCTTCTGTGTCTGTGATGTCGAGAACACAGAAATAATAATAACAATATAATGCATAATAATCCCCGGAGATATGCAGCGACGTCGTGCACCCTAGCTGCGCGACCAGACTGTCCGCAAGACACCCCCAAAACTTCAATTTTTGGCCGTCCGTCTGTAGACGCGGTGGTAGGTATTTGCATAACCGCGGGAATCCTATCGTATTATTTGTACATACGACTGTATATAAGTGTATATAAGTACGCACGTGTCTGCACAGGGAAATATTATGGCATGGGTGGGTAGTTATATAATATTATATGTTACGTTGTTGAGTATAATAAAAGAGCATTCTATACAGTAACATTATATTATCCATATAATAGTAATAAGTAATAATATAAGCTATCATATCATTCCACCCGTTTATTTCATGTGTTTATGTATTATACAAGAGGTACACGAAGTCATGAACAGACTTTAATGTTCGTGTTTAATTGTGTGAAATTATTTTTATTATTTTGTATATATACAATAATTGTACATTCGATTTATATAGATTTGTGTATAGGTACTATATAGCATATATAATAGTATGTTATGATAGCTTAATGTTTAATAAGACTGATTTAGGAATTTCAATAGGTTCTGCCCAGCCTGTACACATTTTCACTCTTTGTGATGACTTTTTACACGATATTTTATAATATAAAATATATTATGCTGTGCTTATTGGCTATTTCATAGTATTAGTTCTGATGGCTTATAAATACATATTAATCGTTTTAGGTAAAACAATCTAAAACTTCTCAATAACAGTTGTATTAACATTATGTTATTGATGTTATTATTTATCTGTAATAACAAATTAAAAATACTATTGTTTGTTTATGTATAAGTATACCTATCTACATGAACTCACTAATAGTAAAAAATTGTATTTAAAATAACGAATGAATCCGTTCACTTTATTTGTGTAATTTCTTATTAAATATATATAAGTTGACGATTATAGCAGTTAATGATGTATATTATATTTATCAAATTTATATTTACATAAATGTATATAATTATACCAAGAAAATTTTTCGAAATCATTGTTTCCGCGCACGTCCGGTATGCACTCCCAAAAATCCTAATTAATTATATATTGAGTTTTAGCTTTTATAGAATATGGCATAACTTATTGCGTGTACCTACACTATACTTATTTAGAAGACTATTTAAGTGGTAATAATATATATTAACCTACGATTTGATACCGTTGACGGGTATCTGCAGTAGGAGGTATATATACGGGCGCATAATCGCATTAGCCCGCGGTACCGCGGTTACAAACACAATAATAATATATTATAATCAGCTACCTACCTACATATTGTAATGAAAGTTTCTATGTTCCAAATACACGTTTCCGTCGCAATAGCCCAATCTTTAAATGTAATTATAATATAGGCGTGCGTATATCGAGTTGGTGACACAGCCATCACTTTACCACTCCTTATATTATACATATACACACACTAATGAATTAAACATTATATTCAAACATTGCTGACGTATAAATGACGCGTGTTATCTCTTATTACTAACATATTATTATTATTATCTTTATAATTAAATATCTATACGACCAAATACGTTGTGCGTCTTGGATTTCGTTCGCACATACGTCTTAATCAAACGATTTACGATTATATTTTTTTCACACGTTTGTGTACACTGTATAATCCAATAGCCAATTTATATAATAATATACAAATATGTTTGGTATACAATATTATATTCCAAGCATTTACTATACAATATAACATAGCATAGGTGTAATAAGTGGGACTGAGAAGTAATTAGATCCCACAAAAATTTTCTGGTAAATTATACATAGTTCATACTCTTTATATTCTAAAAATTAAAAAGAGTAGGAAAATTGGAAAAAAAGATTTACAAAATTTTTGATTTAGGTACCTATAACTAAATTTTACATCTTAATAGCAGTACATTTAATTCTGAATAAGCTTATATTAGGTATGTATAAAATATTGCAGATGATATTTTTAAAAGTTCGAGGAAATTGGATATAGTTTATAATATTTATACATATAGGTAATATTAAAAAATAAATGTTGGATAATATCTATAAAAATAATTTGATGTAGGTATTTAGAATTCAATTGTAACACAAATAAATGTGTTTATTATTGAATTTAAGTCTTTGGGTATAGACATGGTTTTTACAAAATTTTACTTAAAAATATATATTCCTTACCAAATCAAATTCCTAATATCGCTAGTGTTAAAACTGTTAAATATAGTCAGATAGATATTATATTATAATATTATATGCCGTGGGATGCTCTTCACAAAATGTTATTATTTTATCTTTAATAACATGCTGAATGATGCGTATATAATAATATTGGGCTGTTAAAGTATTACAATATACTGTAATAATTGTATCGACCACACGCGACCTCGCAAACAGATGAAAAATTATTTTTCACTGTATATCCAATGCATACTATCACGCAAGCGAGCGCTGAAGTAGTAAGTATTGAACATTTGAACAATAATATACGAGTATAATAACGCGATGAATAAAATATAATAAAACGTGAACGTGCAGCGGGTCTCTCGACTGGTTATAACCATTACACGCATATAGTTACAATATAATATATACACAAATAATATATATATGTGTGTGTGTGTGTGTGTGTGTGTTCCAGCGCATATTTAATATATCCAGCTATATAAATAGGTGTCGCCAATAAAAAACAATAATAATTCTCACCTTTATATGATGGTGGCGGGTTTTTGACAATTTTGTGACCGGACACCGAATAATAAAACGTGCAGGTATTTCTATATATTATATTATTATATATACCTACCTACCCGCGGTGATATAACGTCGTATACGTCACGACGCCATAGAAAATTATCGTCGAGTATTTTTTTTTATTATTCGAATATTGATGTCGACCCGCGTGTAAAGAGGCGGTCGCATTATATTATTAAAATGTGTATACAATACATGTTATATATGTATATATTATTTCGATGTATGTGTGCGTTTGTGTGTGTGTATGTGTGTGTATATGCACACAATGGTCCACGTTGATTGCTGATTTTGTGCACATTTTGCGGTTCGATTTGCACTGCGCGCAATATACGCTCATATTGTAACTCGTCCAGCGTTCACACGTCACGCGAGTTTCATATATATAATATATAATATTATTATACACGTATCATATTTATATCATTTATATTTATTATAAAACATATGTGCTCTTGTTATTTTTTTTTTAATATACCTGTTGGTGGTTATTGTTACTTTTCTAGGGGCTCATATATATATATATGTATAGTAGTGGCGGACCGAACTGTAGTTTGTTTAATTTTATTGAGTCATAATAACAAGGTTTAAAACTTTAAAAGTGAGCGACATTGAACATATTACGCATGTTATCACTAAAAAAAACTGTAAAATGTTATAATAGTATATTTATACAAATCTAATATTCTCGAAAACTATACCTTGTCGTCGTCGCTGCATTTCATATAATATACAGCGGGGCGTACATCTATTCTTAATATAATATATAATATAGAATTTATAAATGTTGTACCTACATATTTCTGAAAGTAAATATTATGTAAGCATGAGCGTCTATATCGTCTATGAAAAATGGTATTACACCAGCAATTATAAGTTTGGCTGCATACGCTATGTATGTATATTATATAATCTTAAAAATCCGATGGGGGAGCAAAATAAAAAATAAACGTTGTACATTCATAAAATTCGTTGTGTAAATATTACAATGTGATATTATAATAATATTGTATTTGTAATTTGTAAGTTATATTTGTGTACCTATTACAATTTTGGTGGTGTGACTTTAGGGACGCGATTTTATACCCTATATAATATATATTGTTGGTACGTCCGTTGACGAGTCGCACACACATATCACACGCACTGACTGACTGACACATGTCAAACGTAATTTCACGCCCGTTGTTATTCAAATAAAACAACAATAATCAAAGTATAATATCATCGGCTACTGCTTCTGACGTTATAACTTATATTGTTTCACATATATTATACGCGTGTACACGCGGAAAAACGCGAGCGGTCGCCAGCTTTATATTATAATATTATATTTACATAAGTGGGAAACGTGTGCATATACAAATATTATTTTTAGTATGCCCCACTCACATGGTATGTATAACGTACAATGTATTGCGACGGGAAATAAACTTTTCCATTCTGCTATATACAGACACCAGTTGTACAGTTCGTATATATAAATCCTGATTTGCCTATGTTACTATAATATGTTATACGATATTGCTGATTTCGTCGTTCATTCCGATCCTAATGTGTTCGAGTATACAACAATACTAATACAAATTGTAAATTCGCTATCAGAAATCGGATTTTTCATCTATATATTATATTGTACGTGTATAATAATAATAGTTATAATGTACGCTAACAAAACAGCGCGCGGGTCACGGTCCGACTGCAAAGTACAACAAGCGCTTGTTAAGCGCTCCTCCTAGTGCCACCACAATAATAATATATTACACAAACATAATAATATAATGTAGTAGGTACACATAAAACCACAAATTATTATTGTATATACGCACAATTCCGCGGCGGCTATATGGTATATTTGTATATACTGACGTAAATGATATTACATTGACCTACGTACATAATATATCATACATATGTGTATAAACGTGCGCGTACAATAAAAATCGCATTTCGTGTGTAATATAATGTATTTGCGTGTCTGTCATCTGTGCATGAAATTCACAACTGCGTTTATATTGTAATGTACACAACAATAATAATAATAATAATAATAATATGCGATGATGATAAAACACAACGCGGTTTTCGCCACCGAGGCCTTTGTATAATGTCATACATTCACACGTCGCGAGTTTAACTGCCGTCGCCACCGCCACCACCACCTCCGCGTTAGTAAATTGATCGTTTGTTTGCCGGTTGGACAGAGAAAGAGAGAGAAGAGTGACTAAAAACACCTTTGACACAACACTCTCGGTTTCAGCGTTTTGTATATATGCAGTGCATACATGGTGTATGTGTGCGCATATTATTTCGCACCCCGTCCGAGGGGCGTCGTGTGTTTTGTTTACATACGCTATACACGCACACACACCCCGTGTAAGAATTCTATATATATTATATTGTATGCCTGTAGGGTTGGTGTATATATATATATATATATATATTATAATTGTACTCGCGGGCCGTCTTTCGAATTTTCTGGGCGTTTCAAAATATTATACATTGTCTTTTAAAAGAGCAGGAACAAGATTTTTGGATCGTCTATACATTTTAGGTGACTCTTGAAAAATATAAATATCTACTAATGCTTGCTAATTTTAAACTATTTTTGAGCGTGACGTCGCGATTGTTATTCAACTTCAACAAGTATACCTACGAAAACTAAACACGCCATTTATACGATAATATTATATTTTATATCGGGAAAAAAATCAAGTAGAGTTGCGGGTAGAAAATTATAATGATATATTATAGGTACGTTTTCGCGTATTTTGACTAGAGGCGCGCGTTTGACCGTCGCATGTTTGAATCGTCGAGAGAAATTATTAATATTGTTGTAACGATAACGCACGTAGGTACTGGGTACCTATACTACTGCAGTTATATACCTATTAATTGCCAGAAACGATGTGAAAATAATAATAATAAAGAATCGTGTTTAAAATAATAATAATAATAATAATATACTATTTCCACCACTCGCAGAACATATGAAATATTCGTTGATATTTTATTATTATTTCGTTTTTAATTATATTTTCACCGGTTTGAGTTGCGTTCTAACGCACACGTAATGCAATACATAATATATATGTATATATTATACCCACGTAATATTAATAACAATAATAGCATAATCTAATGGCGACAAAATATGCGTGTTTCGCGGGCGGCGTGCGGTGTACAATATATATAATTTGTGAAATTACCAAAAGTGTATACATAGAAGTTATTATAATATTACATACACAGGTACTTTTTATTATGCATTTATATGTATTATATGAATATTCGGTGGTTGCGCACATATATATATATACATTATATGTTATACATTTGTAAGTATATACAAAACCGTCGAACCTGCACGTCGAGGCGGTGCAACAATAATAATAATTTCAACCGTTTCCATGGGAAACTATATATTGCGATAATTATAACACGTACACACCATTAAACGCATTAAAAGTATACACGTATATTATACGCGACTCGTTTCTTTTTGTATTTAAATAGTTATTTTTTATGTTATTTCAGTCTGAATAGTGTTTATTTTTTAATACTGGAGTTTTCCGACTCCATGCGGTAGGTGCGATATTTATCTATTAGAAAACGTACCACACACGAGTCGATGGACCGGGTGGCACATAAAATGCGAAATATACATATAAGTCTGTGACGTGTGAATGGCCCATGGGAAGGTGGGTGGGCGGAGGGTGACCCGATATTATATTTTATATAGCACTAGATTTCACTAATGCCACCACAGTTTAATATATCTATTATATACGCACACGTATATTATTATTATGTATTTATGTTGTAAAAAGCGAATAATGGAAACAGAAAAAATAATAATAAAAAAGACCGACGTGCATTATCCCCGGGCGTAAATACGCGCGCGGTGCACGGATTACCTACGGGCGCGGAACGGACGAAAAATACCGAAATCTCTCAAATTGTTTTTTATTCCACGTGTGCGCGTCTAAACGACGTGAATTACCATATAATTTGTGCGCTTATAGGTAGGTACATTTGCCGCCGCCGCTGCGGGTCAGATATACACATATACATATAGCTGCAGCAGGTACATATTATAACATGTATATAATACCTACCGTAATTTCTTCTGTTTTTTGTTGTCGGTTATTATCGTCATTAATTTTATTATTATTATTATTATTATTATTATTATAATTTTCTATACAACCCGCGCGTTACACGTATACCGCGGTCGACATCGGAGGCCCTGTCGTGGCGTATATTATATGTCTGTACTCACCTTTATATATATATATGTGTGTGTGTGCGCTAGCATTAGCCGACGCCCTATATACAGTAGATATAAGGTGTAAATTACGCGTTTTCGGGACGCCGTCGTTATTGTCGTTGGCGCGAGCTCCGAATATAATATAATATTAAATATATTATAATGTACACGATAATATAGGCGCTGATGAGCGGTTCGCGTGATATTCGGCGGCGGCGACGGCGACGGCAGCCCGGTGACAGCCGTCGGTTGGCTCCGCCCATTCGACTTCCGGTTATTATTAAGCCCGCCACTGCTGCAGCGCCGCCACCACCCCATCACGAGTACTCTATCTCGGTCGTCATCATCATCATTACAACGCGTGTATGTGTGTGTCACTTCGTATAAGAATAATATGGAAAAAAATTACCCGGCTACAATAATATATTATACGCACTGTATATACATATATTAATATTATAACGTACCGACCGTACATATCCTTCATAATGAATTTAAAAAATAAAACCGCGCACACGTATATAATATACCTGTATATTATAGGTACACGTTTTTATACGCGAACGCGATACCGTCACAAATTATTGTACGCCTGCCGACATTAGAACGCAATTAGCGGCGACGAGCTTCCTCCTTTTTCATGTGCGCGCCTCATATACCTGTATGTATGTTTTATAATGCGTAAATAGTAAATAGGTACGCCCGAGTTTTATTCTATTATTATTATTATTTTTATTTTATTAAATAGTATGTAGTATGTATGGACCGTGTTTTCTATTTTGTTTCGTTTTTCGAGTGTACCTATATAGGTGACGTGTAAGATATAATATGTGCATGTATAGTGTAATGTGTTCTGTACTGTACTCGCTTAAGTTATTCCTCCCATTTGATGTGCGATCCATTCGCGTTGTCTGTTCGAAGACACGGCACTATACTTTATTAAACTCGTGAATTATTCATACCCATGCGCGCTCATTATTATTGCATTGTAATCGTAATTAAAAATATCGCAAAAGCTAAAGGTACGTAATATTATTTATACCTAAGACAAAGCCATTGCGCCCGTACCTACCTATACGATATTAGATAACCCAAATTGTTGACATTCGAAATTGATGTGGGATTATTTCCGATATTGGATAAAAGAAACTGTAATGCCTGTAATAATAGTTAAACTTTAGAAAGATTACATTTATAATTTAAAATTTATAAATTTATACAATACAATTTAAACTTTCATTGAATTATACTATAAGGCAAAATCTATACCTAAATCATTGATATAATCATGTGTATACACATGACTATAGTCCGTTTATATATATATCATATACACAATTATTGTTAGAAAATTATCTATAGAGATAAATATTTATTACAACTTGTGCATATTATTCTAAAATTAAATAATAGTAATTTTTTAAAACTTTAATTTAAAGTGATGTTTATTCCATTAATTTTACTTACCTATATTATTCTTAATATAATGACTGCAAAATAAGCTACACGATATTATGACTATATTATATATATATTATATTATATATAATTTTAACAGTTGTATGTCATCTGCACAATATCGGAAGTATGGTCATCAGTTTTCACTATACTTTGTGCGTATAGTATAAGACACTGAACCATAAATATACTATCTGATATTTATTTATTGAAATATTATACGGGTTTGGACCCCAATTATATGAATATATTTAATACTACATTCTAAAATATTTTTAAACAATAAAAAATAATTAATTTAATAAAACAAAAATAAAATATAAATAATTCTATAAGTATATAAATTTATATGCATAAATAAGTTAACGGAAACATGATTTTTAAATGAGCGAAAAGAAATATAACAAAACAGATCGATGTTATAATTATTTACAATCTATGTATTCTATACTCGTATGATAGGTACTTAATAGTGGTGTATTAGAATCATTATTACTGATAAATTAGTAGCTCGAGATTTGAAATAGGTTTATTAATCAGGTGTGAGCTGAGTATATTATTATATATTGTTGTGTCCTCTTATAAATTCTGGTGAAATTCCTATTAAATTTCATTATCTCTGTTTGTAAGAATATCTATACTTTGACACGAAAGTATTAAATTTTCTCCAGAAACCACAGTGGTGTGTTCCATAATATATTCATTGTGTGTATATAATATATATATATAGTATATAATAATATAATATGTTTATAAAATATATACATTATTCGTGTAGGTACAATATAATTTCATAAAACGTTGTACACCATTATATAATTGATATATTTTAACAAATCAAACGTAATTCGTTAATACGACAACTTCAACGTATATAGAGATATAAAAATAAAAACGAGTTTGAACACATTTTTGGATTATGCCACAGATCTCCTGAAACTGTGCGCGTAAAATATGTTAACAACGCACGTGCGGATTACGCATATATACATATACGAGTATATATCGGTCGTCGCAGATGAGGTGACTAAAAACTCGCCCGACACAACATAGGTACGCCTGCGACGATCGATCGGATTATAATAACCGCTGCATACAAGCGTTAAAACGAATATTAATTTACGCGGATGCGGGAAATATTATCATAATACGCGAGCGAGAATTATAAATGTATAATATACGATTTCTCGTCGTTTTCGGACCCAACGCTAATCCCGCACTGAGCCATACCGGACGCGCTGCGTTAATAGACGAATTTGACTATTTTAATCTGCCCTCTCTCCCGCTAACCAATCTGTAGGTGTGAAATTGTTACCGGACCGAAAATTAGAATCGGCATCGCGGATTATGTGTTATTTTATACTTAACTTCCGGTCCGGATCAAACGGCTTAACGCGGCAAAACCGATTGATTGTTGTCCCATCACCACCGTCGCCACAATATATACATATACATTATGTACCTACCTACTTTATGTATATAAATTTTATTTACCTATTAAGTGTGCGCCACACATGCATACAACCGGCAAAAATAAATTACGTCAAAATGTTTTTGATCGCGAAACGTTTTAATCATGTGTAGAACTTAAGGTTTGTAAGTTCAGAAATGTGTGCATCAATCACTCCAATAAATTATATTATTTAATGCAGTATTTCGATACGCTTTTCAAATTTATCTAAACCTGAAAAAAATCGCACATATAATTTATGGGGTTTTTTGTTTTTTGAGAAAACATAAATATATCCACTAATTAGCTGATTGTTTGTTTATTTTTTATGTTATTGGTACTGTAGGTACACAATCCGTTTTATAAAATAGGTATGTTGACTGTTTTTCAATGGTTTTCATGAATCTGTCAAAATAAATGCAAAACCACGCAATGGCGTGATCTAGGTACCGTAGCCATTTAATATATATATTTATTTATATACTCATTGTATTTATTTAGACTTATTCATTCAATTATAAGTTTTTATACTGTCTACTAGTCAATTATTAACATATATTGCTATCTTTTATAGCTGTTGCCTATTAGTTATTCAAGTTATTTTATAGTCAGTCGTCAGTTCCTATTAATACCAGGATTAGTATGTATTCAAAATTAGTAATTATACACGTATTTCACGTATTTGTCTAAGATTCTGATTTTTTATACACACATTACTTTGTTGTAAATGTAAATAGTTCGGAAAAATTCATTTCTAAATTATAGGTATGCATATTTAGCATGGAAATTAAGTTTATTAGAGTCAAGATAATATGATTGTTGTATACTAGTAGCGTCAGTAGCAATAATATGTAATGATATTATAGTAAATTTAACTATATAATATGAATATTGTATACATATAATGTATTATATACAAAGTACAGGCTTTACAAAGTAGCTAGGTATGTTTTTATATATTGGTGTCTATACTCTATTAAAATACCTTTATAGTCTAGTTTAGTGGTAATATACTAAAGTAGCATTACAGTTTATACTCATATAATATATGCTAAATAGCAACAAAGTTTTTTCGCACTTTGTGCACGGAACACAGACGAAATAATAATAGTAGTAATAATAATAATTAGTAATTATGACTAATGAACAAAATAGTATCAAAAACGGATATCGTGCTCACCGGGTCTCTCGATGTAGAATTACAATTACACAGAAATCTACTCACGGTCATGTTTGGGTAATAAAAATGATTTTATTATGTATATAATATAATATATATGTTTATATGTTGTACAATAGTATTTGTGCGAGTTATTACTTTTGTTTATTACATCCGGGTGTCCTGGTGCAACAGCAGAAATGCCCCCGCGCCGGCCGTATAAATGTAGAAACCATAAAAAAAACCCTAGGTACAACATTTTATATTTCGTTACTACGATAATAACGAAACTAAATATCTGCATTACTTTAATTTCTATATTTGGTAAAAGGTTGTCGTTGTTGGGCTGAATTTTATATTATACGGTATACAATATAATATAGGTACTGCTATTATTACTGCTGCAATACGTTTAATGAACTATCAGTTAATATTAGACAAAATTTAATCATGACCATCCTTATTTATATATGTATGTATATTGTATGTAATAATTATACATTATGTTATATATTTGTGTTCTATAATAGGTAAAATATATCATAATAATCTTATAATATAGATGGCGACTGCATGCGAGTACGTTTTACCAACCTGCACCCACCCGCGTCACATACCGCAATGATATATTTCTGCACATCACTAGCGACTTATCTGTAAATACTAATATATTATATAGGTACATAATAACACTCGTGAATCGTGATACTTTGATTATTGCGTTATGCCATTTATCCTATACATACTATTTACTATTTATATAAGATAAAGGTACATAATATCTCTAGCAACGTATACAGATACACGGAGGGGGCCTCTTAGGAGGCTCTATATAAGCTATAACCCGTTATATAGGAATTGGATATGTTTGTATTATTCTTATCCTTGTAAAATATGATTTTAATTTCGAATAAAATTATTTTATTTCATTTAAGATTCAGTTATTTAGTTTATATACAAATGACCGATTAGCACCGATTATTTTTTATTGTCCCATGTGCATGCTGTTCTCTATTTCTAACACCCGACATATCATACATAGCTCGAATCCTGAAATCAGAACCTGGTTTATATGTACATACTGTGACGGCCAACATTACAAAAATTATATAATTATAAACTGTTCTAATTCGCATACAGTTATGCTTTACATCATAACAATTTCATTACGAAAAACGATGTGAATTTTAATTTTTGACTATTTCGTATGTTTAATATACCTTGTATAATTTTTAAAACACAATAGTTTTTAAATATTATACGAGGTGAAATTTTAACGTAATTTGTTTTCATATTATATTAAATTCAGTTTTAAATGCTCTTAGGCGTGTAATACATAGGTCACATAAATATATGTAATATTTACATAGTATTTTATAATTTAAATACTTGAATGTGTACTTATTGTCATAACCATTTTTAAACGGTGAATTTTATACGTTGCCTAAATAGTATGGTTAAGATATAATAATTATACTGATAATACGAGTATATGATAATATTTCTACTTGTATACGCAGTTTCGTGTATGTAATAATAAATATAATAACAAATTAATTTATTATGTACATGTTATATATTTAGTATATTGATCGTTTATATAGTGCATATAATATATATATGTATAGTGTTAAATCACATCAATGTATATACGGTGAGTCTTGGATACGACAGTGGATGATTTAGGATTTTTTGTGAGCGATATGAAAATATTTATGCTCACCATGATATAAATTATTTCATTGGACTGTACAGGTATGTTATTAATGTATCTACAAACATGAAAATCCTAAGTTTCAGTCGATTCTACCCAAAACACAAATTAAAAATAAAAACAAACCTTAAATTATATTTTGTCATTAGTATGCAACTGACTTGTAGACATTTATTATTATGTAGATAGATTTTAACTTAATTGATGTGCATTAAAGAAATGTCTACATCGTACCTATAATGAAAGTGAATCAATTTTAGCTTTGAACACAAAATTTTAGTATTATTGTTTGATTTCCAGAAAGTTATAGTTTTTTCTGCTACTTGTATTGATACTTTGTATATGACGTACATAAATCTGTATTTAATTTTGAATTTTTGAATAGAATCTCGTTCTTCATATGACGTATATGAATATTGATGTAAAATAAAAAGCTGAATCGGTTATATATAATATATAATATTATATTACCTGAACGGCTTATACTTCCTGTAATATTTATTCGTGTATCACTTAGTATGTGCAATAATATGGTTGTATTCGTCCGGGTCAAGTAGTCTGCGATTCGTATAATCAATCAGCATCTATCGCGGGACGACGGCGCGTGAAATAATATACGACGTGAGAGCAAAAAAAAAAACCGTTCTGCCGATCATCAGATATTGAATTGACGGTCTCCCAAAAACACATATTAATATATTATATAGACAATAACAATAGACACACGATGATATTATTATTATTTTTTTCTGCCACCGCCGTTAACAGGCCTGCCGACAAGGGCGTGGTTTGTCGGTCGGCGGCGACAGTGGCGGCTCGCGATGAGGGGTTCGGCGAAGGGAGGCGATCGATGGTTTTCTACGCCACCACCGACCCCACCGGGTACCACTTGCGGGAACGGGTGGATCGGCGCCACTTATACGTTTCGTTTATGTAATAATATTATACATATATTTGTATACTTACATATACCTATAGGTGTTATAATATATACTGCAGCGATGGCGCGAGCGCGCTTTGTGTACATTTTATGTACGTATTTTATGTAACGGTTACGCAGAGGGTAAATTGGTCAGAAAACTGCAAACAATAATGCTATTTACGTACGCTATCATTATGCGACGACAACTACAAGATAATGAAAATAATTAACGATGGTTATCTTTTATAATAACTGCTGTACACATTATAAAATTATATAATATGGTTCACACTTGATGCGATTTACGTTGTCAATTATTGCAAGCGTGTGACGGATAGGGATATTATACTAAGTCAATTGATTACGTTCATAATATATATTTATGTATATATTTATACATACATATTACATACATACTAATTATACTAGACACTAGTTACTTTAAGTCTGGTACCTTGGTATTACTGATGATATGCCTATAGGCATTTTTACTTTAGTAATCATTGTAGAACTTTAATATGATGATCTTGATTTATATGATATTGCAATCATTATCGTATTATAAGGTTTATATGTGTGTTTTATGGTAATAGATACAGTAAGTAAGTATAGTTAATAAAATGTTAACTAAAAATAATTAGGTCAGAACTTGAGTATAAATCTAAATACTTAAACCAAGCCTATTATTTATTACTAACTTGTTGATAATGTCTGTGTTACTTGATGGTAATTTAATAATTTATATTAAAAATATAATTAAAATCATAAATTTAATCATCTTTATTTTTTTAGTGTGCATATATAAAACGCGCAAAGAATATGTGTAAAATAATAGCTTATACAAAATAAATAACTATTACAATAGTAATTGTTCGTGTATAGTATCCACTGCAGTATTTCTTTGTGTATATAGGTAGTTCATTGATTTCCGAGCTATATAGTTTTAGAACACGTTTTGTTCGTCAAATCGGTCGAAACATATGATACACACCTTTAAATCGTATAGTACTATACTGTATATTTCACACGACCTACATGAGCGCGAGAAAGGATAAAACGTCGTCGTTTTGGGTGTATATCGTTTCGTGAACACGTGCAGACCTAATTTTTTCTGTTCAAAATTTCTTTTTCGACAAAAAGAGAAGATTAATGATGCTGAGTCAATGCCGGCAGCAGCGTATATAGTTGCAAACGACTTTCCGCGCGGGGACTACCCAATTATATATATTATCTTAACATCATTTCTCATTTTTTTTTCTTTCACTCGAAAAACGGCATTTATAAGAAGGAAAAAAGACGGTACTTTGTAGATGATACTATATTATACACTTATAATTTATAAGTGTCGTTGTAAGAACCTCGGATGTGCTGTATACGGTATACCGCGCTTTCGGACATATCTATATTATACGCTCACTTTTTATGTTATAGACTCTTCGAAACAGCATATGTGATATTACGAGTATATATATATGTATATTATGTACGGCATAACTTCACCCTGGAAGTATAATATTTATGATTAAAATTTTCAAAAATTAAAAGTTTGAATTAAACATGGCAATACTTCAATAATTTAATAAGCACAATACCCATGTATAAGTTATGTAGATACGTTTAATTCATTATTTATCTTATATACCTACTGGTAGTGATGAATGATGATTGTGGAGGATCGAGGATGTTGAAAACAAACACGATTGTATACGTATAAAAATATCAGTCTATTCTCTATAAGTTGGTTCATTTTTTTTTATTTATCTAATATTATGAATAATATTGAATATAATATTAATATAATATACGTAAATGACGTATGCATTTGGCTGAAATAGCACCTTCAGTAGTCTCGGCGCGTGTTATTCGAATTAATTGTATGACATATTTATTATACATATTTATGCGAAACCCACCGCACTGTATGACTGACGACTGTAGTGTATACCTAATAGTAATAATATGATTATCAGCCGCAATATATATTGTATAATATTATATGGTCACTCGGTCGAGGTCCAGCTCAGCAGTCGCACTGTGCGGCGACCCGCAGAGAATTGATTAACGCAGCACTGCATACTAATATATATTTTAATATAAACTAGCTGGGTTATTGTACATAATCATAATACACCGCGTATTTCGGGAAATTTTTGACACGAATGAATGTTGTCCGTCGGTCAAGGAAAAAATCTCAAAAGTGATTATTCCGCATACATGCAATTACAACTATAGCTGCAGATAGTTGGAATTCTTTAAATGTGTGGAGGGGGGGTAGCGGTGACGCCGCCGGGTACAATATTTCTGTCGGATCGGGTCATTTGGGGAGGAAGGACACTTTCGTCATATTATATAAGTGATTAATCAGATTAGTGATAGATTAATGTAGAATGACCTGTGATGACCGTATGCAGGTTAACTGCGCACTGTAATCTTGTTAATATCACCATAAATATTATTTATAATATTCTTAGTTCAAATTTTAAAATAATTAGCCACTACTCACCAGCTAGTATTAAGTAGATTAAATTAAATATTATAGTTAATTTTACACATTTTCTGTAATCACATAATTTTGCGGTAAAACTTATCAAATGTATTTATCACGAAACATTTAGTTTAATTTGACGTGAAGCGAAATATTATGTTACTACATAATATGCGGTAATAATTATATACAATCGTAAAGAGATGACGTCCTATTTGTTCTTTGGATATTATATATTTTACATTTTAATGTATTTGAAAATGATTAATATTCTATTAATTTTTGCTACTCTTTTCAAACTATATGATTGATTATAGTTGAGTCGGATGTATTAAACAATATAGGAGGTACGACGTTTAGAGTTGAAATATATAATATTATCATTTATTGTATGTTTTGTTATATACATTACATATTACACTAAATACTACCTCGCTGTATTCGTATATTCGAGTTTTTTTTGAAACGCTAAAATATATTGGATATAAGTACAATAATTTATAATATTGTTAAATAATGTGTATAGGTATACGAAATCACTGGTACGTCCCACGGCTGAGTGCAGTCGTCGTTATCGAAATCGGCAAGCGTGTTTAATTTTCGACGACGGACGACGTGGTGTAAAATAAAATAAAATAAAATTATAACCAGCCATAATAGCCTGTCAAAAAAAAAAAAAACAATTTTATCGCTTTCATCAATAATATTATAACAACGACGCCTTAACAGCAGCAGCAAAAGTAGCAACCGTATATAATAATAATAATATTATAACAGCAGCTATAATAACATGTATATAATATATGTTAAACGTGGTTCCCGGACGGCCACAAAACGCAATATCATATAATAATAATAACTCGACGAATATTATTATTGTCACTTGTTTACGGCATCTTATTTGCATAGGGCCAATGTTACGGCGGTGATAATAATAACGAGAGACGTTTTTTAACCGCGTATTCATGTGTGCGTATGTGTATATGTGTGTGTTAGCGTCTTAACGTGTGCACGCGGTTCCCGGTAGAACAGCGTGATCGTGTCGTCGTATAGAATATTATTATTATTATATTGAGAATTTATAACCGAAGACGACGACACCTGTGCGCACACGTAATAAATTCGTATATATTTAATATATATACACATAACACATATAAATATAATATAATATATATTGTCTGAGTAATATATAATAATATATACCTATATAGGGTACGTCACACTATATATAAATATATGATATATAGCCATTATAGTACAAGAAGAAACGGTATCCGGTCGATATTACATATACAATAATATTAGAATATAGACTTAAATACGTTTAAAAATAAGAAAAATGTCCTGAAGAATACGCTAAACATTCCCTTTATATTAAAAAAAATGTCTAAAATGTATTAGGTACCTAAAAAAAAAAATCAATAATAAATTCCGACCAGTTTTGTCTGACATTTTAGAAAATCTCATTGGAAAAATGAAAACGTAAACAATTAATATAAATAATAATTTAATAATATCAGGGATATTATTGAAACTTTGAAAATTTCCAAATGCACAAGTAGGTACAAAAAGCAAGTTATTATAAAACCTATTAATTTATGTAGCAAAATTATTAATACTTATGTGTAAGTATAAACTAACACTGTACTCGGATGCACTCGAATTGAAAAAAAATATAGTATAGGGATTCTTTGTTATCGCGAACGATTAAATGTCATGGGTATTTGATTATTTGAATACATTGTCTTTTGAGTATACTCTACCATCTCCCTAAAAATAAAATCCATGTCTTGCAGTCTTAATATAACTGAAGTGTCTTTTCCCGACATATATCTGCTACAGCTGTTATCACGCATGTGTTCTTAAAAAAAATGCACAACTCGAGAATGTATTAGAATCAATAAAACTAATCTATGCGTTATAGTTTGAATTATTTTAAGACTTCATACTGGTATGCTGGCTCTTGTCTAAGATAAAACTATTATTGAAAACACTCCACATAGGATTTTACCATGGTATTCGTCTTATCGTATACCTTATATTGTAAAAAATCTATGCATAAACACAGATTCTGTTTTTACCTAAATTAAAATTAAGTTTAATAATAGTCAATCCTCTGTAATATTAAATCTTGTCTTATATTTAATTTAAAATTGGTTTTTTTGAATGAAGATTTGGTAGACGGTTATAATTAATGAGACAGTCCTCTTACACAGGTACTTTTAACCCGAACAATCTAAGTTACTGATATCTAGTTAAGTTAATCAGAAAACTAACTTGGCTTCAATTTTTTATCTTGTTATTACCTACCCCCTGATTTCGTATATAAGTAACAATATTTTTCGATATTTTTACCATAACGATATTTTGATTTTGAAAGGAAATATACTTATACTTTATACTTTATAATCAATTGAAACAACAGCTGTTACTAATATTAGTAATTAGTACATTATAATTTTATTTCAAAACTCCCCCGTCTTCCCCCTTTGCATTTCGAAATTTAATATCTGTATATCAAAATGTTTTAAAATAAAATACACATATATTTTTGTATATTAAAGATTATTATTATTTTTTTTATTAAATTATTACTGTTCATTGATCATATTTATAAAAATCCAACTATAAAGGAGTGAACGACAAGTCAACTGCGCACGCACATTTGTTTAAGACTTTTTGAGATATTCGCGGACTTCAACTGGTTCCGCTAAATTACATATTATTTAAACGTTTTCAAGCGATGAAACGAGCACACTTATAATACACAAACACACACACACACACACACACACTTACGCATATCGTATTATAATGTTATATTTATGTGTACTTCATGATCGTATGTATTTAGTATGTACAGACGCTGCGGGCTCGAAAAAACGTATATTATACTATTTAATGTGGCATACGTACGTGTAGACACGTGTTCGGACTCGTTTACAATAATAAAATATTATATTTTAATAACGCGCCAACATGGCCATGTTTAATAATAATATCGTGTACATAATTTCGCGTTGGTTACAAAAATACCGCGATGGTTTTGTGTTTATGTTGTGACAAGTGATGGATTATTTATATAATAATATAATATAATATATTATAATATTATGTGTTCTTTATTTTTATCATAAGTAAAAAAAATCTAAGTATAATGATATCATGTACATCAAGGATGGCCAAACTTATTTTGGTTACAATAATCTACAAAAAGTATATACTTCACCTTTGAGAATCGACTTCCATAGAAAATTTTTTTATTATTGAACAATTATAATTATTAAGAAACCATACTTGCATAAAATGTATATAAACATACAACAAGTAGGTATTATAAACTAATTACTAATTACTAAAATAAATTCTAACATGATCGACTTTGTACTATATACCTATAGAATGCGTTGTTTCTCTTTGCTATCATTCAACAGCAAATTTAAGTTAAGAAAAATCCAATTTGTGTTGTTAATTTCAATATTTTAGTGAGCTGGCATACCTATTACCAAATTTAATGGCAAGAAATTTGAATGTATTATCTAAGGCATTTCACAAGTTTTTATTTAAAAATTATTTGCATTTTAAAATCCTCATTAAGTCATAATTAACTTTAAAATGTAAATGCCAATAAAAATCTACAACGTGCCCTGTATAATGTTCTTTTTTTAAATTTGATAAGGCAGTTCATCCATATAATAACATTGCACGTAATGAATACTTCTGATTTTCTGAACATTAATTATTTTTTTTATGTTGTGTACACGTATGATAACATTATAGTATGAATGTATGATGAAAACATAGACGGGCACAACGTCCTCCTATAAATCTTAAATAAATGTTTAAATCAATGTATTTGATTTTAAAAAAATGACATAGGTACTTAATAGCTAGTTACGTATAGAACCATAAATTGATTTTAATTTAGCTTTTATGTTTATTAATTTAAATGCGAATATGTATAGAATGTACTATAAATGATCAAAGATTCACAAAAAACTGGGTGCCCGGTTGATGACTAGTGGTCCCGGTCAATCCAACCATCCAACCCCGAGGTTATGATATTTATTTGTACCTGATGCCATATAGATAGGTACCTAGTATCTACCAACTATCGATAACATTATATAATGTTTTATACGCGTGCAGAAAATAATATAATATTATACACCTAAACATGTTATATTGTTCGGGGAATGCAGTTAGTCCGGATTCGCGATGTCGTCGTACCTATATTATAATGTATACCTTTACTTATACGTTCAGTGCGCGTGTCTGCGGCGTCTGTGTGTACGTATATATGATAATTAAAATAAAAAATTGCATTAAAGTCGCCGGCGGGCGGGCCGGGGACGTCGCGCGGCGTTGACTTGACGTGCCATCATTAATATACATCGCGCGGAGATCACGTAAATAAATAATACATATTTATATACATATACAAATGAGCGAGGACGGTAAATAAAAAATATGACGCGTACAATGATACTGTCGCGACCGATTACACATACCGACATACCAATATGAATATGATATAGGTATAAGTATCCGGTATATATATTTTAAATAATAACTATGTCCGTGATAATAATTTTATAAAGAGAGTGATATTTATCAGTATAATGATGTAAATATTAGATTTTTATACTTAAATTTCATAGTTTTAGATACTTACTTATAGATTTTATTATTTTACTTATTTACACAAGAATTGTCTTCTAGTGCTGTTAGAAAATGTTGAAATATAATATTAAGTAAATTATACGTACTACTTACTCTTAATCTCTTAACGCTATTATATCGATAGAGGTATGAAATATACCTTTCTGTTAAAAAGCATGTGAACATCGCACGTACAATTCGATGGGCTGATTATAAAATCTACAACGATTTCGAAAATATAATAAAAATAAATGCAAAAAAATATATCTTGCAATCTCAAACAAAAACTTGATACTTAGAAGACTGATGTACACAGATTTATCAATATGCTTATTTATTATATTATTATGTACCTATCTACGTTTTCCCACTTTGGTTATCGTCTCGAGTAGCTCTTTGCTCATCGCTGGTTCGACAGAGTTACTATACTATTAGCTCTTGACGGAGCGCAGCGTGCGGTCGTTCGTCGAGCTCCGTCGATGGTCTCGGCCGTCGGGAAACATTGCGACGTTGACAAATGTCAACCGATATTTTATTATTATTTTTTATTCGCCTGTCAAACCATCGTAGTAGCGCGCATCGGGCTCGTTATTATACAGGACGATGCGCGTCATCGTGTCTTGGGACGCCTGTAAAACTGATGATGTGTGTCGTAGACAGGTTGTTTCGTAGGGCCACTACGGGTGGTTATGGCGAGTAGGGCTTTAGAATTATGAAATTCTTACCTGTATTTATTCTAATATTATGTCAGGACTTCGCTACGTCTTATACTTATTAGTTATTAACTCGCTACCCGGTGACCCCGTTCGTTGTAGGTACTCGACTATTTTCATAAAAGAAAAAAACAAAACTTTCGAAAAAGAAGTAGGTAAAAAGTAATAATAATAAGTAATAACAATATATTGTTGAAATTTTCTCATGTAATAAATATATCATGTGATTGCCCATATAAAAGCACAAACAAATTTAAGTCCATTTTATAAAGATTCTCGTTATTTCATAACCATTCTCAGACATTTCATTAACAATATTTTTTCATTGTAAAGATTGAACGCCAATACCTAGGTAATAAATCTTATAATTTATTTTCGAACTATATTTGAAAATATAATGTTTCAATATTTATATAAGATTAGATTAGGCAGGGCGCACTTATTAGTTGGTACACGTACTGTATAGTATAAAGATAGCATCGACAACTGACATGTCGCCAACACTAATAACAAGATACTTCAACAAATACTATTAAGAATTTTATCAAAGAAGTAGTTTCCCATTTTATATTTGATCACTTATATAGTAAACATTGATCACGAGAACATACAAATAACATATAGTCTACTAAAAACTAGAACAATTATAAATATCGGATCTATATAGCTTTTTGATTATATTTTTCTTTATCACCGGAAGGTACGCATTTAATTTCGCGATCGCATCGTTAAAACAACTCGCTTTTTTATCGGTCGATAAACGTTTATAACATATTTTTAAATGCTGTTTTGCGTACGATTGCGAAAACATTATATTCATAATTTTATTATTTTTATGTCAAGGTCCGGCGGTATAGTGTACTATGATGATGATGACGCGTGTATTATATTGTAAAAATTATATATATATATATACATGTGCATATATACCGACGCCGTTCTGTAATTTATTAGCGGTTTTTTTCTACTGTTAAATCGCACGCGACTTAAAACACTGCCAAATAATTGTGAATTAAATGATGCTTAAATTCGTGTGGGTTATAATATGTGCGCGCGATGAATTTCTCATACCATTTCATAAAAATATCCATTATTTTTATCCCCTGCACGATCCTATATTATCATATATTTTATATTCTACATTATAATATATTATAATAGCTATGGGTGCGATATATTATATTATCATGATCGACGGTCGTTTCTAACAAACTAAACGCGCGATAATTAAATCAAACCGTGTGTTATTATTTTTAACCAAACATCTCGCTGCGGTATACCGTCGTTGTCGACAAATAACGTTTTAGGCATCCGTATAATATGATTTAGGTATAAAAGCATAGGTATACATGCGTATTCGTGTAATATATTATTATCATTATATATAGCGACGACGTTGAGGAAATTACGGTCACCACCCGGAGCGCTGCGATGCGGCAAACCTATAATATAATTATGTTTGGCGGAGCACACGGGTGTACAGATATTATTCATAAACTGTATATATATATACGTATATGCGTACAGCTGATAATATAGCCATGTCGGCGGTCCGCGGACACTGTATAATATTATAATTGCCGAAAAATTCGAAATTATATATAGTTACTGGTTGTTAGATTTGAATGGAACACAACTTGGTACACTGTGTAACCGAACTTGTTAGTCGCGGTAATTGACTGACCAGTATGATGGTGACCACCAATAAGCCTGCTCATAGGTCTGATTATGTGTGTACTTCTTCTCTGTCATCACGTTGTCGTCTCGTAAAGTCAACAGCGTTTCAGTCATTTGCAGTAGTTTCACCGGTTAAACGTAACGTCTTATCGAAATTGAACTCTGCGACTTTTAAACGTTTCACAGGTCATTGTACATTTTTAAACACGATCATCAATCCACATTATTTCATTTGAGCGTTGTAAGGTCGAGAAACCAGTAACAAATTTTTAAAAATAGAATTCTGCGATTGCTTGCCGAAATAAAAAAAAATTCACAAACAATATTAATTTCAACAAGTTAACAGACAACAGTATAGGTTACCTTATTACCGAGAAAAGCTACACTTGAATGCACATAACACATTATTATCTATTTATAATAAAATACCTATATGTATTGCTGTTTTCGTTTTCGTTGTACAGTCTCTATAATATTATGTATGATCGACCAACACGGGTCTGGTCAAAAGTTGAGTTGAAAATAATTATAATTATCGTTATTAAAGCCCGAGTAGGGGTTATTATACGTTTGCGCCCGGTTCGGTGGTGGCCGCGCGACAGTTGAATCGTGCTAAAGTGACCGGCGTCCGACAACGTTGCTGGAATAATATTTTAAAATTATTACGAGGCTTGCACGAAATACAATAATAATTAAAAAAGCAACAGTAATAATATATCTTTAACGCTACCGCCCGCTGAATGGGAAAGAGAAAAAGAGAGTGAAAGAGTTCTTGACACACCATTTTAATATTTTATAATCGAAAAGCGTGCATACACACACACACACACACACACGCGCGCGCGCGCGCGCCCATAAAATATTATATGTGTGTGCATAATATGGGGATGAACGTAGGTAATTAATAATAAAAGCCTCTACTGAGCCCGGCGAAAACGATAATTCATAAAACATAATATTCCGACTTAACGGATAATTAGCCGCGCTTGGTTCACCTGCGCTTTTTCACGTCAATGTGCCTAATATATAATATTTATATGTATGACATGCTCATCTATACGCATAAGCCGCAGGTGCGACACGACGACAATATACGTGCATCGTATACTGCAACTAGGCATACGTGTAATGATGATGACCGCAAAGCTGGAAGATATCTTTAATTTTAAACTGGTTAATGTCTATGTGGCGCAAATCATAAAACTAGCTGAGTTAAAAGTGCTATATTTTATTTTTATTTTTTTGAATTGATATACGAAAGCAAATCTTTGTAGTTTGTATACAGTTCGCTTACCATACAAGGTAAACAATTTTGTCTTTGATTTGCAAATCTTTCATCAGATATGTTGATATTTATAATAGAACGAGTTTATATATCATTTTTTAAATTCATACATTTATTGATCTTCGGTCGGATAGAATTGCAGTGCATGTGCACACAAAGCAAATTATTGGAGCTTAACTTTGAATAAAAGGTACACTATTTAATACCTACTATATAATATAACGTTTCTCAAGCAACTCCGTGTAATATATTATATATTGTATAGTGTTATATAAAACCAGTCCACAATTATATGAGTCGAAGTATATTATATTAAATTTTAATCGATTCCCTTTTTTATAGGCAACTATTACATATCGATATCGTTATAATATTTATACTATAATATGCTACAGCGTACTATTATTATAGCTACTTATATAGATACAGATATGATGCACATATCTATATATACCTACGCTATGCAGCGAGTTCTACTTAAT
This sequence comes from Rhopalosiphum padi, assembly GCF_020882245.1. Lineage (NCBI taxonomy): Eukaryota > Metazoa > Arthropoda > Insecta > Hemiptera > Aphididae > Rhopalosiphum > Rhopalosiphum padi. The sequence goes on from NC_083599.1 coordinate 58,139,009, forward strand.
AATATATACCACGAGTAGATGTACCTGTACACATTCCAGATATCCGATTAAGTATAGGTATACAAACGTCAGTTAAAATCTTTTTTGCGAGTTAATCGCGGTCTGCTTTCATAATGACATAATATAACAATATAGTAACTATGTATATAATATAATATATACTCATTCGCATCGATAATGCGGATAATATATATATAGGTACACGCTACAAAATATAAATTCGTATTTCCATAAATCGTGTGTGTTATAAACTTATATTATATACATAATATATAGTTTATATTTTATGATCGAACGATGATTTTTTCATACCGATGTTTAGTAGTCTTGTGTACAAAAAAAAATAATGATATTAGTTGACTATACATACGAATCGATCTATATTTCTATAGTAATGTATTGCTCTATATAAGTGGCTTATACTTTCGCGTTTCCGATACAATGAATTACGAACTAACTTAGGTTGCTGCAATATAAAGAATCTAAACTAGCCGATTGAGTTATAAACTTGTTATTATATGAATAACTTTTAAACTTAATTTTAACTTTCTAAACAGGTAGTGGTTTGGCTTTGCCGGTAATAGATGCATGACGTCCAACTCCGTCACACGTGCAGAAATTTATTGTGATTGTTGTTTTATGTGGTTAAAATTTAAATTCATTTACACACGAACTTATATTGATGAACAAATAATACATAGTTATTTTAGCATTATAAGAAGTAATTCATATTCATAAAAAAATGATGTATCATACGCATATTATATTAATTAGAGTCTCGTGGCATCTATCGTTTCCCGTTCTCTACACTCTAATAGTTATCATATGATATACCTACATTTAATTTAAAAGCAGTTTTCCAACAATTATACAAAAACAATATAGGTACTTCTTTTGAAATCAAGATCTAAATATTAATAAATTAGGGTTATGTGGGCTGATGGCTGGAGGGGGGTGGTGAGCAAAGTGAACAGGGGCTGAGCCCTTGGTATATATAATATTTAACACAATATAGATTCATCTGCGATATTATTTGATTTTAACGTCCATTGTGGTTCACAGGAGGATGTTCCCCACGCTGCGCGTGTGCTTCCGGAAGCTGGACCCAAATCAAAAATATTCGGTACTTATTGATATCGTGCCAGTGGACAACAAACGGTACAGATACGCTTACCACAAATCTTCATGGCTGGTGGCCGGTAAAGCCGACCCGCCCGCTCCGCACCGGCTGTACACGCACCCTGACTCGCCGTTTACCGGTGACCAGCTGCACAAGACGTTTGTGTCGTTCGAAAAAGTCAAGCTTACCAACAACGAGATGGACATCAGTGGACAGGTGAGAGCGGTTTTCTTTAATATTAATGACGTGTTCTCACGTTTATTTTCCGTAGCTTAAACTCAAATTTATATACATGAACATGATATTTAATATATTATACGCATTGAGTCAATCGGTCGAAATCACTATATAAATGAATATTGACTTAGCTATGTCGATAGTTGAGAGGCTGTAAAAATTGTGATTCTATTGTTTATAAAAAATATCCTATAAATTTATCGGATAAATCTACCGTAGTGTTTATTATTTTTATAATTTTTTTTTTGTAGTACCTATTACAAAATATTACAAATTATTCGAATTTGTATGATTTATGAGCTAGAGAGACGATTTTTAGTGCACATTTATTGTACGCCATGACCTGTTTTATTATTAAATATTAAAATAAATATTTATATATATAGTAGTTATAACTATAAATTAATATACGTTTTTGAATTACGAACTTATGGTTCTCTTTGGTATTGTGCAAGAGATAGTGGTGATGGTATCTATTTAAATTGTATATTATACAAAATTATATAAAATAAAATAAATACAAATATTACTTCAAAGACTGAAAAAGTTCACACCGCCACCAAATTGAGTATATTGCAGATATATAAAACCAACGAATATCAGGAATTGAACGTAAATATTATGATAAACTATCAAAGTAGGTATTATGACAGCTGTGCAAGGCTTTTAAAAAAACGTTTTTTTTTTTCTATTTTTTTTTAATATACATATTATTTATGAAAGTAATTTCACTAATAAATAATAAGTGGAACTGACATATTTATACTATAATTAATAATTATGCGTCTTAAAGGTCTTTCGCCGATGAAACTAAGTCGACTATAATATGTCGTAGAAGTATCTACTCACAAAATGGCTCTTTTAGATCTCTTTCTCATCTCTCTCTCTCTCTCTCTCTGTCTATGTGTATTATATTATATGTGTGCGTATCCGATTTTGACAAGACGCGATGATTGATGAATGATATATTATAACGCACCGTGTATAATTATATATATATCTACGTTGCACGTGACACCGGCGGCGGTGACGTGTCAACGGGGAGAAGAGACGCGAACAAGAAAAAAAAGAAGAGAGGAAAAATGCTTTTTTTTTGAGGCTCGACGATAGACATGGCCAACGACTGTGTTAGGACGAAGACGTTCCGTCGTCGGACGGACGCAAAGGTATCGAATGACGCAGGCGCGCGTATTTTCGACTTGTCGTGCACAAGTCTCCAATACCATCGCCACTCCGTCCCCGCCCTCGTCGTCCTCATCATATACTTACGCACAGACACAGCAGCTGTACACGCTCACAGTTTAGGACTTATAAAATAAATGTGTGCAGATCGTACGTATTAAATTTTTTCTCTAAGCCTAAGCTTAAGATTAAAGCGTTGAGTAATTATCTTTTATTGAAAATAGATTTAATTAATCGTCGATTACATTGGTTTAATTATCACATACTACATTTATCAATTAGGTGTGTCTGTTTAATGATAAATACCTACAATGCTCCAATTTTAGGACGTTGACCTAATATTTTCTTCACATAAAGAAATCGTATATTTTAAAGTTAACTAACCTATAAACAGTATAAGATAAGTGTAATGCACTACGTTCACATACAAAATGTATTGAGTATTCCATATTTTGAAGATAGATAAATAAATAAACTAGCTTTCACACAAATTTTATTGATTCCATATTTTCTATACTTATAGATAAATTGCAAAAAAAACCCTAAAGATGTTTTTATTTTATTACCACCCGAGAAAAACCATTTTGGTTAAGTGATGTACTTGAATATTTTTATATATTTTGTAACATTTTCATATATTTTATTTTCTATATTAATATTTTATAGATAATATTATTGTTTTATAAATATTTGGTAATTTTATACTTATTAGTGAAATCCACAACACGATTGAAAGTTAACAAAATTAGTTATTAATATATCATGTATAATTTATAAACCAATATCATTATTATTATTATTATTATTATTATTATTATTATTTAATAATTACAAGAATAGATTAAATGAAATAAACTATTATAATATTCAGATCTTTATTCACCTGCACACCACCATTATTTTATTTTGCCGGTTTTATAATGTCACTACCTACACAACTATCTATGTTATAAAGTTTTTAGGAAACTTGTTTTTAGGAATTTCTAATTTTAACGAAAAATTATAAAATATTACGAGTCACACAAAAAATAATTTGAAAAGTAATGAATAAAATGTAAAAATAAAATGACGCTTAAAAAAATATTGTTGTTTTTTTAAAATAATTCATAGAAGTTTTTTAAGTAACTATAGTAGGTATATAATATATAGCCAGTGTATTTAGTATATCTAGTTATCAAAAATAAATTAATAAAATATATTTTTAGTACAATTAAGTGTTTAAAGGCCACTCCTACAAAAATCTGCAAGATTCAACAGTAATATTCATTTAGTTTATTATACACAATTATAACAAAAATAAGAAACCTATGTTAGTTTTTATATTTTATATAGTGGTAACATTTATATGTTGCGTAGTAAAAAATACCAAAAATAAATGATTCAGTCTTAAAACTATGAAAATACATGTAATATAGTGATTTGTTGAAATTCGTTGTTTAATACAGTCTATATAGTGTCTAGCCGTTGGATTTTTATTTTACATTGATATCATTCAATTAAAAACACAATAAATGTATAATAATATATACGATATAATAAATTAAATATATGATGTATGGCATAATTATGTATATAATAATATGTTGTTGACATTTCAATGTTCAAATTATAGTAATAATAAGTACATAAATGGTACTTTTTTCATGTGTATAAAAAATAGCTAGTCATTAGAATAAAATTACAAAATTCGAGGGTACTTTTTTCACAGGGATGCCTGTGTGGCCGATCTATAAATGATAAAATCTGTCCATGGTGTAAATTTATACGGTAATATAATAGGTATATCTGAATGCTTATATTTATAACACAGGTACGTGTTATTTTTTTACAACTATTATGTTAGGACTTATTTTCATAGTTTTAGTAATTTATTATTATTATTTTTACTTTTTTTTTTTATTTTAATAATCCCGGAATACTGCATAAAAAAAAAATAACGTATCGATAATTATCGGAAACCATAAGTTATATTCATTTAATCGACCAGGTTTTTATTAATCACTTATAACCATCATGTATTATACACAACGCGAATTCGTATAAGAAAAAAATAAATTGAAAACGTAATTATTATTAAATCATATAGGTATACATACCTTTATCCGACCCACGCGCACGTGTCTATACGTATATCATAATGTTATTATTTCGTAATAACAGTTTTTATTTACCAGCGGTGGTGGGCCATACGCGCGACGCGTTTGGGTGTTATACCGATTATATATTTTTAAGGTCTCGGTGGTCGTTGCAGAGTCGGATTACACATTTTGACAACGTGATATTATTTTTCACTGGTACGTCCGAGGCTTCTCGTCGTCCAGTCTTGGAGCATTTAAAAAAATTAATCTCCGAATTATCGCCAAAACCTCAATTGACCATCTATATAAATGATACTCGTATATACAGACATGCATTTAATATACTTATAGGTATTATATATTAGGTTAGGTATATTATTTCAGTACAAATTGTATAAGTGTATAGATAATTAAATACGACGTATATTCTACGTGTTCGAGCATGACGTGTAGGTCGCTTCGCAATATATTATATTCCAATAGGTAGGTACATTATTATTATAATAGATAATATATAGTGTAAGTACTTAATGCCACACCTAATTGTACAATAACTAAATTTTTTATTACGATGGCTGCAACAATCGACGATATAATTATAAATGCAATTTAGGTTATAAAATACTTAATTTCAAAAAAAACTGCGGTACAATAAACGAATCTTCATGATGACTTATTTTAATAACTGCAGTTATATAGGTATTTAGTCTGTATAAAATATATCAATATATTAATACTTCCACACATCAGCTTTTACTCTGAAATCTAAAAGTACTATCTCTCTCTTATTCGATCTGCCTATATCTTAAACATTAAGATTATTGTTTTACATTTACACGCATTGTATGTATTATGCTATATTGGCTCATGCATGCTCCATTGACCTGGCCTATATAAAGCTACGTTTATATAGTATTACATATACTATAACATATATTTCTATACTATTTTTACGTTTGTAATGTATATTCTGACAGCTGACTACATATTTATTACTGTAATTGTACAACAAATAATATATTATTCAAACATATTATATACGCCGACTGGTTCAATGTAAAATCGCCATCTTTAGAACGAAAGCGAAAACTACATTTGCGGATTATACGTATTACGCATATTAGTATATCACGATATACTCTTTGAACCAGAATTTAAACAAATTAAACAAGTATTACAGTGGAATTATATTAAGTACATAAATAATATAGATATCTATAGATATTAGATGAATATACGAGTAGCTGCAACATTAACCGGGGAATGCTTACTGCTTAAACACCGATGATGAAAATTACTGAGTGATCTATTTATACGGGACGGATCACGAAGGGAAGAAATGTGATAATATTTTTTGTACACCACATATTGTATAGATACGTTTTTAAAATATATTAATAAAAACTAAATAATAAATAAATTCGGTTTATGATAACATCATCCTCTATAAATTCAAAATCGTAAAAAAATAAGAGGTGTGCATAAAATAAAACTGGCATCGCCATCATTACCTCGTTAATATTATAATACTGTGTCGGTGTGGTGTTACAATAATATATTATAATATTATTACGGTTCATATTTACGTGTCGCATATTATTACTTATTATGCTTGTATAGGGTGTAGGTAAATAGGATAAGCTGGATCGTCATGGTTATCCCCGTATGTATACACACAATAGGTTTGCATATTATTATGTAGTATTATTTATAATATTACGACCCGGCCCCCGCGCAAGAGTTAAACTGCCCGATGATTTAACGGTTAGAAAGGCGGCATGCGCGAACGTTTTTAAAGACTCAATTTCTTTGTACACTGCACCTAAAACGACGACTCGAGGACTTGGGCCATAGACTGCGCCGCGGTAGGGGATCGGAGCTGCAGCAGGCTCGCGAGCGTAGACGTTACGACGACCGGAGCTGGTTGACGCACGTGTACAAGCAGTGTGTGTGTGTATCGTGTATGTGTGTAGTGTGTACAGTAACAATATATATAAATCTTTTGTCATGTTAATTGGATAATCGTTAGCCGAAATATTCGTGTGTATGTATGTGTGTATGTGACAGTGTGAAAGCTATTGCGAGCACACATACGATATATATATAAATAGGTATACATATATATGACGATCGTTATGAGCGGCAGTAGTGACGGTTTATTTTTATGTGCGTACGCGCCTTATATACACATTTTTATACATTAAAACATAAATAATAATAATAAAAAAATATAAATAAATAATAACGAAAAAGAAAAACGCGCTGGACACGACGACGTCTCGCGGGTCTGACCACCACCGGCAGCAGTTACCCGTACACACACACACACACACACACACACACAACACACACACATACACACACGCATACATACACGACATGCCTACCTTTATGATATGTATACGCGAGCTTGGTGTGAGTGCACGCGGTCCAAACGCTGTGGAATGCTGCTCGTGCGCGCCCCCCCGCAGCGGACACTCGTCGTCGTGTGACAGTCGACAAATTTCCTCCATTCGTTTCCATTTTAATTTTTTTTCACTTTTAACGACTCAAAAAAAAATATAACCTCACTATTTTCCACTTGCCTCAGACAGACGTGTGACGAATATTTACAGTCGATAAAGTACGGGGAGAATTTAAGCCGTAAAGTTACTGTTTACTATTTAGACGTGGCACTTCTGGATGCTGAGCAGACCACAATAACAGTGTTTGTAATAAATATATGTCATATTATATTATAATATTATACGGTTTTTTTTTCTTGAATAGGAATAATATTTTTATACGCTAGGTTAGGGTACCCTACCCTGGTCATCGCCACTGGTTGTTTGGGCGCGCGATTTCAATTCATTTGTATACTAGATCCGCCACTAATAATCGATGTCGTTTTTGGTCTCGTTTTTACCAACTTGTTATCCAGTTAATTAACTATTATTTTCAACCATATTATACACGAAAACATCCAAGTCCAAGTCCTGGTATTACATCGCTTTAGCACACGTGTTATGCAAATACAGCTTAAGGAATGTACCTGCAGGCTGTTTTTCGATTAAAGCCTAAAAGTTAAGTGCCAGTATTTTAATGGTTGTTACTAAATACAATTTTCTGAAATATATGATAAAAACAAAATAATAATATCGACTATTATGTGCTATTACTTAATGTATAACGGTGTATAGTTACAATATTTTTTGTATACATGTGTATAAACCATAATTTATAATATTATGAGTATAGTATCATGACCTAAAGACCAAAACTCTTTAGAATCATTAATAAATTGTACTACTTAAAAACAATAAATGGGTTGGAAATGTGGATTTAGATTTAGTAATAAACGAATACCAATTGTTCATAAGTACCTAATATGTAGCCAATTTAGGTGTCTTTCATAAATTCATAAATTATATTATTATTATTTTCGCTATATTTACTATATGCCCATATGTACTGTCTAGATCTTAAATTCAGGTCTGCGTAATCCTATAATATAACTATCGTGTCACCGTAATATATATTTTTATGTAATTAGTGGTATGTATATGTACAGTATACCATATTATATATACATAACACTGCAAGCCTCGGGACAGACTGTAAACAATGATGTTTTTGGATGATAAATGAAACAATTTCAAAAACAATAGTATCATACAACAATAATAGGTATATATAGCTTGTCAAAATGCGTGCTCGACGTAGGTGCCTAATAAAAGTAATATTACAATAGGTGGCCGCCGCCAAGCCGCCTCTATTACGCTCAGTGTATATGTATATAATATTATATATGATTTTTTATGATCGATGGAAAGGATTTTATTATGTATGCGCGGGGCGACGACGACGCGACGGTCGTTATGCTGAGTTTACGGCTGTTTTCATGTTATCGTGGCGTGATCATAATAATATTGTTGTGTTTACTGTACACATCGCATTGCCCGCCAATAATAGGTAGGTAGATAGATATTTCGATTTGTCGAAACCTTACAATGACAACAATACTACAATTAATCATATTCGTTTAACTCGGTGTTTCCCACGAAGTTTTTACGTCCAAATTTTAAAAAAAATCCTTAAAAATAGCGTTATACTACTGCTATAATGTAATAACATTTCTAAGTTCTAACAAAGAATATAAGCGCTATATAAGACGTCGATCGTTTTACCGCAACGGGTACAACGCACCTGTATAATGAATGATTTTTAGTGACAGCATTGGCTAAATATAGTTGCTATAGTACGAGTATTGTATTATGAGGACATAAAGTCGTAGGCCCATCGGCTATTTCGGACTGAATATTACTGAACGTTTAAGGTGTTCGTAAATATTATAAAAAACGTTAATTTATAGCATTTTTGTTATAAAATTATATGATTTTATTTTGATACGGTGATTTTTTTTTTTGTTCGAAAATACGTTTAAACTGCACAGTTTTGAACCGGATTATTTTGCTACGAGCACTGTAAATCCTAGTTACGCCACTGATCGTTATTACTATTATGTATCATGTATGTTATTATCGTACATGAGAATCGTTCGGGCAAAAATAAAACCACCGGCCTTCACGATGTATTTAATATTTTTATAAAGGCGTGTGCGAATCGTGTAGAACATTATTATATTATATTAGTTGCGCGTAAGTATCGGAGGTTTATTGGTTGCAGCGACGGCTAGAGCGGCTTTTTTGATCTCCGACGAAGAATATCTAATAACACATCTTCTTACAGCGGCAGTGGCGTTGGCCGGACGTGTCGGTACTACCCATATATGCCTACGTTTAACTACCCGCCCATATCGTCGTACCTTATATTATATAGCTGTTATATACGATATATACAGCCGTGGCCGATAACGTCTTCGCCGTCGCCGTCGAGGGGGGGGGAGAGAGCTAAATTCTCGCGCGCAAAGTAAAACGATTATGTTTTTACAACAATAAAAACGACTCGATTTCGCGAGTGAGCGGTCGTCATTAACCCCGGACATTCACACATTTATATATATATATTTATATATATGTGTGTGTGTGTGCATCAGAGTAGGTATATTATATACTTGAACACCACTACAGGTAATAGACGCGCGCGCGTCCGGGCCCGGTTTTATAATAATTATTATCGTCGCGCGGCGAGTAGGAGAAACCTTTTGTCCAACACCTGATAATTAGGAAGTGGGCGTAAGCACAGGAATTATGAGTGACAATTGACGGTGCTGCCTCTCTTTCTATTCCCATTACCGCCACCGCCACCGCCGCCGTATGGTGTTGTTGCGGCGGCGTGTACTGTAACAGCAACAACAACAGTAATAATAATAATACCTATGTAATATCGTAGAGCTGGCCGGCGTGTTATTATTATTATTATTTTGTTTTTGTTTTTTTTTTGTATTTCATTTTTTGAAGGCAATTCGAATTTATGACGGCTCGGACCCGTAGGGCGGCGGTGGTATTAGTGGTGGTGGTGTCGACTGTGGCGGACGGAAGACCGTAGTACGACCCGAGTGTTTACCGCGCGTTTAATACGTGCGGTGGTGTAGAAACGGGATAGATACCATCATCTCAGCGGCCCAAGGTGTCAGTTATAAAAAACGTGGTTAATTGCCGGTTAGTTATCCATTATACGACCACCGATGACGGACGGGGGCTAGACGACGACGGCGGCGGCGGCGGTTATGTATATGATATACCTACCTATGTATTATACATATAAGTACCTACTACATATTATAATTTCACTATCATTGTGCAGTGTAATTGTACGTAATAGCTTGTACATTATTATAACGTCGCCTCGTCCCGTCATTTGTCGAATTTCTGAATAGTAGTAGGTAGGTTAGTTTTTCGTTTTTCGTCGTATATACTCACGCAGTAATACGCGACGTTTTAATACGCGAGAACAATTTTTAAAATCAAACGTCACTATTTAACTATAACTAAACATAATATATGGATGTTCTATACTGTTGGACTGGGTAGGGATGGCTACCGCCGTGTGTACATGCTAACCAAACTTGTAAAATTAAAAGATAAATTTAAACAGCTAAATATAGTGGGTTATGAGTATAGTGTGTAGTAGAAGAATTCGAGATCAATAAAAATACATTATAGTCGTATTATACCGGACTAGTGGAACCTTTCATCGAAGCCGACTAACGATAATAGTTATATAATAATACTGACCGCGGAATCGTCTCTCTAGGCATATAAATATATATTATAAGTAGATCATATGTTTTTGTGATGTATAACAGAATCTTCGGAGATCCGATAGAAACAGACAGACTGCTGTATATAGCGGTTTCGATGATCATAATAATAATAATAATGATAATGTAGCTGCAAGTCTACATAGCCGGCGGAAATTACGTTATAACGTCATGATGTTACCGCGCACTCGAAATCAATTACACTGAAAACGGTTTTTTTATTCACTTTGAAAACTACGCAGTGTAGCATTTCATATACATACGAGTATACACACACATATATTATATATATTTATTTATGCATATATAAGAAGTACTGCGGCACGTTGCGAGCGATGTCGCTCGACAGACAGCACACCTATGCAGAAAGAAAGAGAGAGAGAAAGAGCGTTACCCATTTCACAACGATTGAACGATGTTACATTACCCAAAGTCGCGTCTGCTGTACACTATATATTATATCAGATCGTTCAATTATGTACATAACTCGCGTTCTAATTGCAGACCTACTTATACGTGTGTGTGTGTGTTATATGTAACATCATTGTATCGATATTTCTCACGCATAATATATTTATTGTATACGTCATCGTCATAATTTTGTATATATATATATATTATACATACCTACGTCATAATATCGATCCGTCATTTTTGTTTTATCCCCGCAGATCATTTTGAACTCGATGCACAGATATCAGCCCCGGATACACCTGGTCAAGTGGAGGGGCATGGTGACCGACTTGGACGCAGAAAAGTACCGGTCTTTCGTGTTCCCAGAAACCGTGTTCACGGCCGTCACGGCTTATCAAAATCAACTGGTAAGTACAAAACTGCATATTATGAGTATATAATATATATATATAAATATTATGCGCGTGATGGTGCAGGTAGCGTTCGCCTTCTGCATAATATAATGTAAGCGCGGGTTGCTATAGTATATAATATATACTATATATAGACGCACGAAGATCCTTTTACACACCGCGGCTGCAATAATATCTTGAAAGTATAAGAGGAAATTTTTATATTCAAGAACAAAACATTCAGATAACCGCATATTGTATATTATAGAGAAATCTAAAATGGTACATTAATATATTATATATTCTTAAACGTTAAATATATGTATATATAAATGACGATGATTTAAAATATAATCCAAGTATTTCCTATAAGATATTTCCGACCGGTTCACGATATGTACCTAATAATTCGACATTTCGACAATATGTACACGTCTGTCTGGTCGTCAACGGGCGCGCGCGCCTCCACGGTCTTTGGGGATTTAGTTGACAGTCAGCAGCAGATAAGTAGACAGGTCGTGTACATGGTATTCGTATTATTTTATAGGTGTGGGTACCGCGGAAGCCGTTCACCTGACAAAAATCGTTTTTTATTCCAACTCAGTTCCTTTTCACTCTGCGCGTAATTTATTTCCCCCGGCGCGCGTCGTTGTCGAGTCCTGAGTCGTGTGTGTGACGTGAACATATTATATATACGACATGTACCTACATCACGGGTGTTGTATGCTGTATGTTAATAATATTATTATTATCTTCACGCGAATTAAATTCCAAACATGGAAATATCACCACCATCGTGTCACGGCGTTTTGTTCCGCTTTTTTATGAACGCTGGTCACAAACTCCCTCCTCCCGAAGCTTGGTTATAGCGTCATAGTTATAAATATTATTCTGTATTGTACCTATATGCTTTGCAAATTGCCAACACACTTTACCAAGAGTAGGAAAATTTATAACAAACTGTATTTTTATTACGCTTTAATTTTAATTACACATTTTATGACTTTGGTAATCAAATCCATAATATAAAATCATGTAACTCATAACTAATAAATTTTAACTCTATTAAAATCTATATATTAAAGTACGAGCTAAACGATTTAACATTTCAATTGAAAACAACGAATATATCTATTTTCCGAAATCACGAAAAAAAATTCAAAATATAACAGATTAAAACAGAGAAATAATTTTTCCACACATCTACCTACACCTAACTATTATGTATTATCGTATGAATACGGACGGGAATATAAAAACTGCAAGTAAAACATTCAAACTCGTTTTGCTCCTTTCCTAGAATTTCTATAAAATGCTTAGAAATACTAAATACTTGTATTTAATGACGTACAACATTCCACTGGTAACTAGGTAATAGTTAAGCCATAATGAGCCACTACAATTTTTAAAATTAAAATCAACCTAACTTTTTTGTTTTTCGTTTATGATTGTTTGAGAAATATAAAAATTAATTTTAGTGCAGTATGTAAATCGCAAACTTTTGCTTTATCGATTGACGGAATCTTTATTCTCGAGGATATCGTTACAATTATATATTTATTTTAAGCTACTAAATGGCCTTGCAAAACTAAATCTGACGTTGATATTTTTTACCAGCATGCTGTTATTGTACATTGAGTAAGTAAGTACATCGTTTGCCGTTTAAAGTCTGATGAAAAGTAAGCTTTACAGTTTACCTCATTCTCGTAACATGGTATGACTAGTGGCAAACCGCGACGTTATACTGTTGTATAATGTTATGCGGTGATTGAAATTTAACACTGCTACGATCGTGATGTTTATATATTTTTTCACGTATAAACTCTCTATTTTATCGTTTACAGTCGTATTATCGATCCACTTTAACCATTTCAACGTTAATCGTTAGGTACAAAGAGCCTATTGCTTACGCGCGAATAATTATGAAGTAATCATTATTATTTTAAAAACTAAGGTTTTTGATTTTTTTTATCCGTTACAGATAACGAAATTGAAAATCGACAGCAACCCATTCGCCAAAGGATTCCGTGATTCTTCGCGACTAGGAGAACTTGAAAGGTGAGTGGTCTATTATTTATGTAATAATTTTTAAAATTGTTCGTGAATAATTTAAAAACAAAAATCGAAATAATAACGAAATTCGGCACGTGTACGAAAATGAAACTACTAATTTCACATCGTCTCCTTTAAAAAAAATATAAATAGTAGCATTTGACATAATAGACTATTTTACTTGATATTTTACTTGACATTCGTTAATACTCGTCAACAGTTGGCCTATAGCTTAAAATTGTTCGTGAAAACTATTCATAAAACACCGATTAACGTGATTTTTGTAAACAAAACAAAATTTTAAAATAGTTAAAAAATATAAAAAGTTCGTTCTATATAATTGGTAGATAGGTACTGCAATAATAAATTTGGAATTTGTACAAAATATGTTGTACATTCCGTATAATGTACAATTACTGAATCCTGTATGATATATAGCATATTTAAATACATAGATATAATAAGTACATGCTATAAGTATAAGTTTAAAAATGTGTGTAGGTATACCCATTATAATAAGCGCCGCCGTGCAAAATATTTTGTTGTTAAAAAAAAAAAATAAAAAAAAAACGATAATTATTTCTCGCGCATACAACGTCGCGTTTTTGTTTCATACTATTATATAACTCGCAGTAATGTATATATATATAAATAGGTACTGAAACTGTTATTTTCTCCGCATGCGTATATAATATTGTTTTTTTTATGTTTCGACACCTCCTACTCGATATATAACCACCGGCGGCGGAAAAGAGCCGGTCACAAAAGAAAAGAAAAAGTAACATACACACTTACGTATATAATATAATACGGTCCCCTTAAAACCTATCATTTTGACACGTTGTTATATTATGGCAAATTTACGCACGGGTGTGATGTTTATAGAATCGGGTTTCCAGTCGTGCCACAAAATTACAGGGCACGGTATCGCCGCGATGAATTTTACACGTGATTCCATTTACTTTATATTTATATATATACATAGTCGTTGTACTGTACACCAGGTATACACACATTTATATTATGTGTATATTCGCTTTGAGGTGTAGAGTATAATATACATGTGTATAGAACGTATAGGTAGAAACTTGTGCGTGTATTAAACAAAAAACTCGCGATATAAGTGGCGCAGTGGTGGTTAAAATCGGAAAAGCCCCGCCCGGTCGTGTCCGCCGAATTTAACCCTATCGCGTTTGTGTTTGAGAGGTGTTTTGTCATTATTATTATCGAAGTACATTGGCACTTTGTGTATTATTATGTGTAGGTAGTAAGTACACGTCCGTTTCTTTTCGTTTTTATCGACCGCGCAATTGTACCTATCGTTTGTATACATGTATAATTTACCTTCCGATAGCGTCACACTCGTGTATTTTCTCGTGCGTACGCTATAATAATAATAATATGTACGGAACAATAATTATTAAAGTCTGTCAAAACCAAGCGTGGTGTAATTTCTTCGACGAATAACAAAAATAATATTTGAAAAAAACAAAAAAAAACCATTGCGTGTTTCACCTCTAGCTGTGTGCCTGTGTAACGACAGACACACGATCGTGTATGGTGCGTAATATACCTACATTGTGTGGTGCCATTCATGTCATATCATTATAGTAGGCAATACTACGACTATGTATTGTAGAAGTTATTGACTTCCCTTTTTTTCCTGGATTGTTTCCCATATAAATATAGAGTAATAGTAATAATATAGTCCCGACAATACACAAGACGTACCGCGGTACACGATTGACGAACGTGGGTTCCACGTACATATTATATTAAATTCGATTTTTAAATTATTATTATTTAATATTTGAGATGGTTTGGACAGCACTATAGTTTCGCCACGCGTGCACAGTGCTTATATTATATAATGCACTGCTACAGAAATTGATGTATTTTACTTAATTTCGTGGTTGAATTTACCTCAACATTTTAATTATTTTCGTTTTCAATTTATACATTACCATCAATAACTACATAAACTTCTGTCTACATCTGTTTAACAAATACGTAAAATATAAAAAGCAAAAGATACAACATGACTCGGTAGTGACTAACAAATTTAAAAGTATTTCATCTACTGTTTAAATTTACATAATTATTAAAATAGTTGATACATTATATTTATCATTTTTTATCATTATCACTATTGTATAATTATTATAATTATTCTCTATAATGATTACGAAATAATATAAATATTATACCTATACACATCATCATTGCAATAAACACAGATTTATAAATTATATCTACCCATCTTATCGTCCCAAATATGACGTCCCTGCTTTTATAATTTCGTAACACTAAAGCATCTAAACTATAATATAAATGACATTACTACCACCTACATTTACGCATACGCTAGCTTATACTAAGTAGTAAGTACTAACTCATATAATATGTTCACTTGCCTGTAGCGAATGCATGGTATATGTATAATGTTGGTTCGTTTTTACTCTCAAAACCCATTCTCTGGCGGATGAAATGTGGTTCAACCACGTGCTCATCTATTCGGTGCAGGTTTAAGAAAAAAAACCATAAGCCATAGGTTAGGTTAACCATACTGTTTGATAGTAACGTTTTAATGCTTGTGCTTCACACATGAGCAGTATTATATTATAGATCTATAATATTTTTATATCAAAATGCTGTGCATCGATCTAAAAGGTTGCATGCACGTCGCTTTATAAAACGCCGTATTTATATTTACGTTCTGATGGGACGACGAGTGTTTTATAGGGTTTCCATTATCGTCTTCTAACCTTACAATGGTATACTCTCCGTGTAATAGATAAACCTACATATGTGTATGGGTTCGTCCATTAGGATCGTACATTTGATGGGTTTAACCCTCTTAGATGTTTTCGGAACAGGAGCTGTGCAGGGCCATGTGTCATATGCCTATATTTTATGCACTTTGAAATTCAACTGCATACATTACTTATCGTTTGATCTATCGTTATAAAACCGAGTCTGCAGAGGTCGATATTCATCATCAGCGTCGATAATTGCATTTAAATTGTGTTTAAAATAAGCTTATATACATTACATAACTATGTAGGTATAACTATAGACATTAGTGCGTTACAAAATTATGTTTTTGCTGCAATATTATTTATACGCTAAAATTAACTTAATATTCTTATAGTTGCAAGTATTTGGATTTTTTTTAAATATTTTTTACCAATTTTAAGTACCAATGTGGCTTATAAATATTTTTTTATTTCCAACGCTACTTGAAGTATTATGGGCGGTATATATAGACTATGGTAACTCTACATTTTGAGCACAATTGGTTGGAATTTTTAAAGCAATCAACACACTTGTAGTGAATCACTTATGTGATTACAGTAAGTTACTTTCTATTATAAACAGTAAAATCGAATATTAAATACAGATATGTATAATTTACAGTGACGTATATCTAATTCACGTGCGACCAGACTTAGTGTCGTTTATTTCGCCACTATTTCTAAAAACTATAGGTATAAACTGTTTACCCATCAATACATAAATATGACATATTATTTATAAACGAATTCGATTGGGATAAAAAGTCGTAGTAGTTAGTTGTCATCGCCTCAGCGACCACCGTAACTGATGTTACAAGTATATAATAGATATACTGTCTTTATTATTATTATTATTATTACTTTTTTAATATGACATATATACTTAAGTATATCCCAGATAACTCGCCTAGTTAACTGTTGGTCGGGTTAAGACTCCGGACCGTCAGCGCCGGGTGATGGTTTCCACGATAATTTTGTGTACTGCTCCGAAACGAAAATCATTAAAAAGAGATTATACACGGGCGCGCAATCGCCAGCCATAGTGGAAATGTCGTCACTGTTGCGCGTCGGAAACGACTTCTAGGAAAAATTGTGCACAATAATGATATAGTCGCGTAACTATATTCTTAATAGAATTATATTGTTATTTTTTCTTCTTTTTTACGCTCCGTTTCGACCGCGCACGGGAAGTCACCTGTATGTACTTATATACATGCCGTACGTATACCTATGTATATATAATTATTGCAGTAATGCGTGCTCTGAAATGTAAGCAGGTGCAAGAAAGTCGAAAAACATTAGCTTTGTCGCAGTCAACACTGCCTGGAAATAATAACAATAAAAAAAACAACAATAATTAATAATCACAATATTCCATGATCACAGCGATGGCTTATCTTTTGTGCATGTTCCATTTGAGAGACTATATAATATATTTTGTATTGCTATAGAAACGCGCTATATATAATATATCAACAACTAGAAATTAGCATGTGAGATAATGGAGTATACCTACTCAGGTATGCTTTCAAAAAATTTGAAAAATTCATTTTTTACTAAAAAACCATTACAATTTTGTAAAAATCTTATAGAACTGATTTCAAAATGCTCGTATATAGTTTTGACATAAATTACTCTCTTTTCTTGATTGTTTGGTTTCCTATTGGTCATAAACTCATAACCGATAGTGCAGCGGTGTGCTATATATTACGACAGTTACCTGTACAATTAATTTTGAGCTTATCGATGATTTACAATTAATATAAATCGTGTTTTTGTAGACATTGATGGTTTAAAAAATGAAATCCGACAGATCGCAATTTCTAAAAAAAATCACCATTTTTATATACACACACGATGACTACGAAACTATGTATAACATTATATTGTTATCACTATGTATGATACTTTTTAGGAGCTAGGCGAAGGCTAAGTGATTTAACCTGAATACGTGATAATATATACTCGCGGTTTCGACATATCGATAACAATAATTTATCATATACTGCACACGCCGAAAGGTTTAAATCATATTATTATACACATATTATAACCACACTGGTTGTATCGTATAATGCACAAAATTTGATGTATACCGCAGCCGGTATATACCCAAGGTACCTTTATACTCGTATAGAAATAATAAATCGTATAATATTATCGTTATACTCGTATAGCAGTGTAGCTACTTGTATAGTGTATACATAATTTATATATCATTGTAGATATATAAATGATACCACTGCCGTTCGATGTATGTGCACGTACGATGTAATATTGAGATAGGTATAAAGAAATCGTAAAATTGTCAAGGACAAAACGTCGTTTAAATAATTGAATTATTACCACTCCTTCGACTCACGTGAACGTTAATATTTGTAATAATATTATACTGGCTGCCTACTGCAGGGTTTTGTGTTTTGCTCTCTTATACTAAATTATCGTCCGTCAAAACGGTGCTAAACGGAAATATAATATTTCCAAATATTATATAGCTGCACTAGTATAGTAAGAATAACTACTTACTACATTCATGCAGCATGCGTGCAGCGAGGATTCATTAAATTTTCATTTCTCGAGTCTCTGGCAGCATCAACGACTTGAGTTCGTTGAAACGCGACTATAAGACTAATCGCAAAGGCCCACTCACGTGTCGGGTAGGCTAAAGCGCTCCTTATAATCGTCGGTATGCCTGTTATGGTTCCCGCTAAGTCCGCCAAACGAACACGCGCGCGTCCGGTTACTAGCCACCAGTTGCGGTATTATTATTAATTATTATTAACAATCTGGCTCTCACGAAACTTTGCAGTCATTGGTCCGTGTGTATAATATATAAATATATTTTTTTTTATTAACATTTTATGTAATATTTATTGTTATTATTCTACTGGGTCGTGCAGCACACGTCATTTTCAAACGCAATAAATAAAGCAATTTTTGTTTTTAAAATTATATAATCTATATTCTATATATCGTAGTTAATAATACGCACAGAGTCATCTAGATTTTATATTTACCTTCGCGTTTAAATACCCAGCTATAAATTGTTTTTTTACAAGATCTTTTACTAGTCGACTGATGTCTGTGGTTGTGTAGTGTGGGAGGAGGAGGGGAGTGACAAATCGGGATTAGCAAAATTCATGTTTTTCGTTTTAACGACGAAACAAACACGTGGTTTTTAATTGTTTTAAGCGATAAAAACAAACACGTTTTAAACGCACGATACGCCAACCTTGGGACAAACCACAGGGAGATATCTATAATATCCAACAACCACACCTGCGATGCATGTAGTATTCAGGTACCTACAGCATCCCATTGTCGCGTACAAATAAAAATAATAACAACTTTATAACAAATACATAAAAATGCGAATTGCTCATAATATAGTCACGAAATGAAGAAATTTTAAAATTGTATAACTCAAATATGTAAATCACGCACAATAGGCACTCGTATATCATTAATCATTATGCTAGACGTTACTAACAAAAAAACTATTGCGCAAACAGAGCGCACAAATCTTATATTGGATAATCAGAACATATACCTAGATGGCGGTGAGTTGCTGCTATGCAACCTAACACCTATTTTGTATAGTACAAAATATATTGAAAATGGTATATCATTATATTACATTCAACGCCAAAATATTAAGTTTAAAATCAGTAATATTAATGTACAGAAAGAGTTTAATCAAACAAAAATACTCGACAAATGACCAACGTGATAAATAATATATTATATGCAATAAGAAGCATATTATTGTGGAATAAGTTATGATTGATTCGGTTTATAATAGTAATAGGTTTAATAAAGGTTTATAATAATTATAAGCGCACACGCGTCATAATAATAGTCTATGATAATTTTTGAACTGTGCATATTATGTAAAATTTGTGCGCAGTCGTGTATTGCACCGCTGCAGCTGTTGATGCTGTACGCAGGAGTCGTCGTCCGTTTTATCGCTTCTCGTCGTCGCGATCGGCTTCGCGGGGGATACGATTCATTTCATTATAAAACATAGGTATTATTCGTTCGTAATGATATATATATATATTTTATCACCGCCCCGCGTACATCGATATCAATACCTTAACCTGTACAATATAACATAATAACAGTAGGCGGTAGGTATACCTACTGTATAAGTATGTACCTACCGCATACCAACCGCTTATAAAAACGATTACGTTTGTGTATTATATTTTTATATATATATATACTCGATGTATATACGTAATAATAATAATAGAATAATAATTATTATTTATTACATTTTACGGTGAAACCCTTTCCTTTGCTTTGGTACCCGCGATCCCGGAAACCTTCGTCTAGTGGAAATTTGTAAATATTCCTCACATAGAAATACAATATTATTACAGTACAATTATATCTGTATAATATTTTCAACAGCCATTTAGTCTGCATTTTCACTTTATGTTTGACGGAAGTTGATTGCGTTGCATAGCCCTGTAATTTCAGTCTTGTATAACATTTCTTTCTATATTGAGACGGAGGTGGTATTCATTTTCTTTACAAGGCTTTTACTCGTTCACGATTATCATACAATATTATAATGAAGTGCTGTTTTTATTAATTCAGTGAATTAATTGCCTTAATGGTTTAGGGTATGTTTTACTATGTATAATATAGCTATATCACTAATGTTTATAGTCATCCTCACACTTAATCGTGTTAATTACGCTTTTAACTTTATTGATAACGAATAACCCTGTACAGTTGCGTTTCCAGAAAACACATGTTAAATAAAAACAACTGTTCGTGTATAAATTAAAACACGCTGAAGTGAATCTACATATTTTAAATACATACGATATAATGACATGTAAAAAGTTTCATATGATAATATTATTAAAAAAACCATTTTTAAAAATATAACTGTTTTTCCATTTTTTTTAAGTCGTTCTAGGATATCACCGTTGGTCAATAGTTTTTGCTATAATATGTATTTAACACGCACAGCTAGGGTGAGTGTTAAAAATGTTTTTGTGCGTTGAATTTTTTATTTTTAAATCATCTTTACTTACAAAATATAAATATTAAATACTTTAGAATATGATTTATCTCTCTTTTAATTTAATATTAAAGATAGAAAGTAATATGTTCTTAATTAAAAGTATAAATGTTATTTAATAAGCAAAATGTATACAAAATTTATATATAAAAAAAACTGAGCCGTCGCGCAGATGTGAAACATCAACAATTTTATTTTTGTAATAGTGTTGAAAATGAAAAATAATTGATAAAGTATATATACATAAATAAGTTTTGATCTCAAATATGCTATTTAAAATAGCATAAATTATACAGAAGAGGTCCATTTTCATACTGGTCTTAAGCTAAGGTTCTAACGGATTAAAAGTAAACTTGCAATTTTAGAATATAATATACATTATGGATAGGATTTTACAGATGCGTTAAACTGCTAAAAAAATTTAAAAATCAGGAAATAATGATAATCTAAAACATGCGAAAAAGAGATCAATAAAAAATTAAAATTGGGATGATCAATCTCATCATCTGTTGAGGTGATTTCCGCTTGGAAGTTTACTATTGTCGTGCCATATATGTGTATTATTATATAGGTAAATTCGTCACAGTAGCTATTTAAATACGACAGTGCCCCCCCCCAAAAAAAAAAAATGTCATTCTCATTACTAAGAACTAGAATTTCTGCGGTAGTCGTCGGACGTCGCGTGCGTGTTTTAAGTTGTTTTTTCAAAATTTATTTGAAGTCCCTCGGGCGGTCGGCGGTTTGATTATGCGTATTGCAGTGGGCGTAAATGGTGTGGAGGAGAGGAAAAAAATTGTGAGAACGGTGCGCATCATCGTGGAGTGTTAATAATAATTAATCGACGGATCTATTGTTTCGGATGTCCGAGCCGTCGCCGATCGGTATCACGGCGGCGGTGGGGGCGAAATCGTTATTATATTATGTTATTAAAACCGGTAATTTGACCGCGGCAAACGGAAAATCGCCAGCGGCGGCTGCGGCAACGACTATACACGCTCGATGACTTCTAATTATTATTATCGTGTATAATTTTTCGTGTTTTTTCTCTCCATATTATTATAATATACGCATAACAATATTTATAATCGTCTCTACCTGTTTCTATCTCTCTCGCTCTCTCTGTACACTTCTTCCCCGACAATATTATTATTATCGTGTAGTGTTTAACACGTCCACCGCGTAAATTATACACACAAAAACCTATGTATTATAGATGCATCGTATAGTATAATACGACGACGACGCGTCGTCGGCTGGAAATTTCTTCGCACCTCTCAGACACGTATGATAATAATAATAATAATATTTTAATAACACGCCGGAACGCAAACCGCGTACGAAGTTATATTATTATTATATTTTTCGTTTTATTATTATTATTTTTTTATTAAGCTCCCGCGGGCCGCAGCTTATGTATGTGTGTGCGCGTGTGTGTGTGACGAAATCCATCGGCACGTTGTTATAACAACCGCTAATGGATCATAACCGGCCTCGGTCTTCACGCGCCTCCGTCGACCGGTTCGGTGCGGCGGCGCGCGAGTCGTATTTATAATAATAAATTATAATAATACGCGACGTGGCCTATTTACGCCCGCGAGGGGAGCGACGAAATTGTTTTCGAACCGTTTGACGATCGGACCGACTGTTTAATATACTATAATTCTCCGACGGTAGTGCGACATCGGCATTTTATTCCGATTCACAGGTGTTGACTGCTTTCACTAAAATTTTTTTCGGTTTTTCACATGGCCCTTAATTTATACTGTATAGTCGAGGGCGCTAGGAACCTGACAAATTTATATCGGGAGGAGATATCCGAATTCAAGTAGTTCTACCTAAAACGTTCCAAACATATATCATTTATCCCAGTGGTCTTCAACCGCTGGGTCGAGACCCATTTATGAGTCGCATAAGTATTAAAATTGGGTCGTGATAAGTCTTCTTAATAAAAATAAAGTTGAATATATAAAATAAATGTCAAATAAATGAAAACATAGCTCATATAATTTACATTCTATAATATAAGGATATAAAATCACATTATAAGTTAGTACTAATAGGCACAAAGCATTAATTTTTTGTTTTTCTACAAAGGTTACGTGGTCGCCAAAAATGTAGCCTAAAAAAATGGGTCTCGAGTCCAAAAAGGTGAAGATCACTGATCTATCCCGTGATTAAGTTCTAACTTCAATGAATAACGTATACTATTGTTTAATTGTTTTTTTCACATCTGTGCGTTATTCGGTGGTAGAAATATCAATTTATAAATACTATATAGTTAGACTACTATAAGCGCCACTTTATATTGTTATCACAACATCATCGCAAACGGCGTCTTTTGGCGGATTTGGAACCTAACAATATATATACGTATTTAATATTTATATAAAATATACACGTGTTGTTATCGGTTCGGCTAACGATATATTCGACAAATTGACACGTGCCGCCCAGCCCGACACCCCGTTTTAGGACGACTATAAATAATTGACACACACGATGAGACATCGCCAAACGCGGATTATCCGCGTGGCCCAGCGTACATGTAACAATAATGAGCCGCCCTCTCGCGACGAGTCCCGTGTATCCTAATGTGTCTGTGATATTGTAATAATGATGTGTACGCACCACCGTCCCAGTGTAGTGTGGTGTGGCGATAGTTTTGCACTACGAGGGTGCATCGATCGCGACTCTCTGCACAGCAAATCCGTATGCCGTTGAGTGCTGCAGTATAATATATAATATATACACACACGTACAGGGCGATTCGCCGAGTGCGTTTATCCCATTTTTATTCTTCAATAATAATACAGTTATTCAGAATCTGATTTTTAGAACTTTTAAATATTATTTATTTAGTGTTCTGTGGAGTTGAAATCTTCCGTTTTCTTCAAAATATACATCCCCCCCCCTTATTAAATAGTAAATTATTTTACGGGTAGCTCTTGTGAAAATTTCGAACGAGTAAACCTTGTAATTACATCTTCATGGCGGGTATTTCAACAACTCTCGTAACATAATCTAACCCGTGGGGGTATACTGCACTGCACGTACACACTAACGCCATATCGTATTATAAATCAATTGGATTTGACCACACACGCGTGGAGGTCATGGGGATCGTTTATTCTCGGTAATTTTATTTTAAGGGACCCATTACAACACGAAGTTACAGATAACACTTTGAACTGACGAGATGATATATTTACTTATACGATTTAAACTGATCTCAAATTGATATAGGTACATCTTAGTGGCACTATACACTAATGCGCACGATTTCGTAACACGATAAAAACGACGAATCTCTTGAACGTCACATGCAACAAACGTGTGATAAATGTACAACAACAATATAATAATCACACGTGATGTCAATTTTGTTTTGTAGAGATCCGGTGGACCTGATGTTCCTGGAACACCAGTACAACCAGCACCTGCTCAGTCGGGCGGCCACGCCCATGTTCTGGCCGTCGTCGCAGGACGGCGGCGTCGTCCATCCCGGACAGCAGTCGGCAATGGAACAGCACCATCAACACCAGCTAAACCAGCAACAACATCAACTGCAGCAACAGCAGCACCACCTTCACCACCAGCAACAGCAGCAGCAGCATCAGCAGCAGCAACAGCAACAGCAGGACCAGAGCAACGGCGGCGGCAATTCGGGATTCATGTTGGCCGCCGCGGCCGCTGCCCGTGCGCAATTCCACATGTTGAACAACGCGGCAGCCGCGGCCGCAGCGTCGGGCGGGGGCAGGACGCAGGCAGGCGGCGACGGCAGCGGTGGCGCCGGCGGACCGGCTGCCCAGCACTACCAGCACTCGGCTGCCGCCGCGGCGGCCGCTGCGGCCGGCATGCACTCGCTCATAGTGTACGGCAACCACTTCCAACAGTCGCAGTCGCGTTTCGCGGCCGCCGCAGCCGCAGCAGCAGCGGCCGCGGCGTCGTCGTACCCGGGACCGCCGCCCCCGCCGCACCCGTCGTCCATGTTTACGTGGCCGCCGCAGTCGCAATACCCGAGGTACGTGTCGGCGGCCGCCGCTTTTCAGCCGCCGCCGCTGCCGCAGCAGCAGCCTGTGGCCTCGTCGTCGTCGTCGTCGTCCACCGCGGTCGGGCCGCCCCAATCGCCGCCGCAGCCGTCGCTCCAGCCGCCGCCGCCGCCACCGCTGCCGCTCCAACAGCAGCCGTCCACGTCCACGTCGTCGTCGTCGTCGTCGCCGTCTTCGTCCAGCGCCGCGGCCGTCGTCCACCACCACCATCACCCCGTCGCCGGCGCGGTGCACCAGCACCACCAGCACCACCACCACCCGCGGTCGTACAGTCCCGCGCGAACGCCGCCCGGCACCGGCGGCGGTTCGTCTTCGGCCGAGTCGCTGCCGTCGCCGGACGTGGACGGCAGGTCGGCCACCAAATACCAGAAGCGCCGTTCGCCGTCCGCCGCCAGGTATTCGCCCTTCGACGCCACCAAAGCCGACGAATCGTAATTCGTTCCGGTCCGCGCGCGTGTTTTGTTTTCCTCAACAAATTTCCCCGCCCCCGTCAAAATCACCCCTCCCGCCACTTAGACCTTCCTCGTCATAACCCGTTTTGTAAATATATATTGTATCATTTTTATATATATATAATATTATTCATCCACCGGAAGCTACTATTATATATTATTATTATGTGTTATGTATTATACTTATTATTATATATACTACTTAGCTCTTATTATATACTACTACTACTATTATTACCTACTACTTAATACTCACTGTATAATATGATTGTATAATAATATGTAGGTATACCGTATTATACCGCTTATACCTCGACTTCCGTATGCTCTGCGCACCTATGTGGTTCGTGTTTAAGGGGTTTTTCGTGTAGTTTTTCTCGGATAACAACTAAAACGGCGGTTTTCCGGTTTCCGGTTCAATACAATATTTGAGATGGCTGTTTTGATTAAGAACTCGTGTTTCATTTTCGCTACGGTATCTCGTTGTATGATGTCAAAAGCCGGTTTTCGTTTTTAGTGCGTGACCTGAGACTTTTTCGTTTTCACTTTTTCAGTCAACGTGTGGAAATATAATACCATATTATGTATATTCAATACTTACTAATGCTGTACATTGTAAAACAACCCCTTCCCCTCCATCACCATTGCAGTCCAAGTGTCCGCCGCCGCGTGTAGGTACCGCGGTGGCGTGTGAGGTGCGCGAGATTTATGTGCAATATATTATTATGATATTACTTCGTCATGTTTTTTTTTCGTTTCTTCCAGTTGTTGTATGTTATGATAATATTATAGTCTTCGGTTCGCCAAAAAAAAAAAAAAAAAAAACGCGTTTTTGGTACAAAATATATTATCTAGGAACATACGTTCGGGACATGCGTGAAGTCGTAAATATCTTTTCATTATCTGTTTATTTTATTAATCGCTACTAAAACGACTCTCGTCCATGTGCACAGATAGATTACGACATAATCACCAATAATTTAATTTATATAATATTATAACTACGAAGGCTGACATAAATAATAACGAACAGCAAGAATAACGTTATTACAAACACGATTAATTTTATGATTTGTATTTACAGAATTCTCGTAGTCACCAAGAACAATCAATTTTTATTCATTATTATTTTTGGTTATTTTATTTTCTTTTACATATAGGTGGTACACATTAATAAAAACCGTTTTCTGTTTCCCGATTCGTATTTCTTAGCATAACTCGATTTAAGTACCTACACACATATATACACACAAACACACATAAATAAATATATTGTTATCATTTACAAATGTACATTGTATATTAGATAAACATAGATAGATAGGGTAATGGATTGATAAAAACTAGGTACCAAAGATGTTTTTTATTATTATTATTATTATTATTATGCGTTTCGCTCTGCAGATGGCTGTCGCGAAATGTGTCATGCGTGTAATTATTTTTACATACGCTGTATATACCGTTAGAATTTTTTTTTACTTATATTTTAATTATTTACCGTACTCGATACGTTTATGTAAAATTATATTATATTATTACAATTATTAGATATTTTCTATTAAATCATATATCTCGCTATTATATAAATTATTATTATATTTAATTTTTAACATAAAAAATAATGATAATATTAATATAAATAACAATTATAATGTATTTGTTTTGAATTTTCTGTCGTACCTAAATAATATACATATACATATATATATATATCGTGTGATTTGTACATATTTAAACCGTTTTACTCTTATGTAACACTATTATATTGAAATCATAATAATATATATATTATCGTGTAAGTGAACGTTTTATGTGTAATAAAGAATAGAGCATAATCGTATATAAACAATATGTGTATTGCTTTTTATAGTTTACGAGATCCTCTCGAACGTCTTTCCATATTATTATAAGTATACAGCAATCGGGCAGTTATCTTAAAATAAACGCACCGCCGAGGATTTCATATGCAGCTCGCCGACCTTCTCCGACCGAAATGGTATGTTAACGAAAAACCATATTTTAAAGGAATGCAGTTTAACGTTGTTTTTTATTTTCATCAAAAAATAACATAATCATTAAACTATTGTCGACTCTATAATCAGTCTAATTCGTATATATTTTGTGTCTGACATGCGAAAATTATAACAACCATTGCCCGTTTAAAATACGTGTATAATGTTATTATGTATATTTATGTTGTATACTATAGGTATAATAATAATAATAATATGTAATATTGTGTTTGCACGCCAGTACGTGATTATGGGTAGAACACGATTGCGAACGGTCCTTATCGACAGCACCTCTTTGAACAACACGATTGCGAACATTTATGCACAGGTACTATTACTTTTAAATGCGATCGATACGTCTATGATTTGTCGGGTACCTAAACTGATCACAAACAAGTTATATTTAGAGTTTTACAGAGATCGCACGTTTATTAAATACTTTATTTTATGGGACTGTTGTAGTTTAACGCTTTTTTTTTTATTAAAAAAAAAAAAAAGTAACATGATCAATAAACAATTTTCGACTCTAATCGCTTTAATTCGTATACGTGTCTGCCATGCAAAAATTAGCTGCCTCTGGCTATTTACAGTATAATATGCATGTTGTACGGGTAAATATATATGTATATAGTTGTATATAATATATATATATTACGTTAGCACGTCGATACGTGATTATTAACTGTCAAATGCGAACCAAAAAAAAAAACACATGCAAACTTTTGTCCTACATAAAATCAATAGTACCCATGTAAAATAATTATTTTGTTGTTCATAAGTATATTTTTAAAGTTTGTATTTAAAATAAATTTCTATCAAATTTCAATGTGAAAAGAGATAGATTAATTAATGCAATTTATATTAAACATTTTTTTGCTAAATGTAACGATATTTCAGAAGTGATATGAAATGAGGACATGGTAGGCAAATGCATTCAATAAAATTTCATTATACAAGTGAAATTCGTAGTACTAATTTATAAAAAATAAAATAAAAATAGGGGATAATTTAACCCCTATTTTGGTGTATAGTATAATACGAATTGTAACAGTGTGCGACGACATAAATACGCCGTTAAAATTTTCCGAAAAAGTGTTTGTAGTTGGCCTTCAGACTGCTACAGATATAATTATAGACATACTTACCTAGTACGTATATATTATTTAAATAATCTAATAACTTGATAAATACTGATTTTATTTTTATAAAGTGTAAATACCTATATTTATAAATTGTGTTTTATGTGATCATATTATATTGCGATTACTAGCTGTAGTTATAATATAAATTATAATGTACGCATATTTCAATAAGTATCAGATTCATAATCAGCGATGATATGATGACATGAAACCTTATAATATTTTCAACAGTGCACATTCGTCTGTTCATCTCAAAATACATTTCGAAGTAGGTACGCGTATCTGTGTATATTATACAATATATAAACTATAAATCATGTGTATAATTAGTTAACATATAGTGTTTAGTCCGGTTTTAAATAAAAAGCTATTGAATTGAGAGTTTTTCCATTATCGTTTCAGAAATAAAATTACCACCCGGGGCAAATGGCCCGTTTGGACCGTCCTAAACGCAGCCTTGACCATAATACTTGTCGAGCCTTATGAAAATCACACACACGGAGGGCGCAAACTGTCGAATGCGGCGCTTGACCTTTACGTATTACAATATATTACAGTCGTATGCGTTTTGTCCGTAGCGCTGACGACGCCGAAAACGTATAATGTAACAACGATATTGTCTGAAAACGTCTTACGAAGCGTATAGCATAGGGTGTACATAGTTAGTTTCAAGGGCGCGTATCGCTCGCGCATCTGGTTAACCCCGAGGGGGGTTGGTAAATGCGACAAAAAATCGGCTGTTGGTTCGCTGGCAAAAAACAATATATTAAATCTGAACACAGAATATTATATTATTAGCATCGCATACAGTCTCACATAATATAGGTAGGTATCAGTGGCGTAGCCAGGGTGAGGGCTGAGTGGACTGCAGCCCCCCTCTCCGAAATATCAAGAAAATTTAACAATTATTTTAATTTTTAATGGTCTATGAAAGTCGTTACAAAAATCTTAAATTATACTTTACAAAAATTGATCAGCTCTCCCCGAAAAATAAAATCCTGGATACGCCACTAGTAGGTAAAGGTATTCGTTATAAAAATACGTTCAATTTCGCTGGCCGTGGATAATACTTACGCGTGATCGCCTGTTTGTATAAGTTAGGTGGTGTGATAGTGGTATATATTATAGTTTAGCGAACCACACGGAATTCTGGCAGAGTGGTATACATCTCTATTAGGCGATACAGTGTTGAAACAATTGCGATTGAAATATATAAAAAAAATCGGCTTTTTCGGTACCACAAGCCAACGATATATTTGTTCTATGTATAATATTGTAATTGCGTGAACTGCGAAGAGCACCGAGTCAATAAGCCTTCTTCTTAATAGGTTAATGGGTAGTATGAAAGGGTAATCCAAGTGCGGTGGACCGGATGTCTGTGCTGCTGATCGTGTATATCTGATTTGTCTGATGTTTTTTTTATATAAACGTAAGTACCTATTTGAAAAGTTAAAAAAAAAACAATTGTTAAACAATTTTAAAACTTCTTTTCTAGTTATCAGCTTTAAAAATTACAGAGTTAATAAAAATGATTCATCAGCAGATGCTTGCCCTTCGGTGTTATACCTGATATATTATCTCGCGTCGCTGTAATACATCTTTTGGAGTTTTCATTAAATATTTTATGTTAAAGATACTATATATACTCGAAAATACCACAATCATCGTTGACCATATTCAGCTAGAAAAATCGACGGTGTCTTAAATGCTGGAGCAAGTATGATTAGTATGATACAAATTTGACTTTTAATTGGACGTCTGTGGAGTAGCCATTAAAATTAATACAAACGACTTAATATAGTTATTTGTAAATATTTAGTATAAAATAGATTTCAAATATTTTATTAAATGTATTAATTATCAGTATTATTATCACTCTAGGCCTTATAGTTTAAAAACTATAATAATTTAAAACCTGATAAATCATTTTGAATAACTACCTTATTTACCTTAATTATCCGGTGAATAAATATATTTGTTTTCAGATAAATTCTTAATAGTTCTGGCGTTCATTGGTTAGTATAACTATTAATTATCAATGGTATAACATTATATTATTATCTTTGCATTTCCCTAAAAATTATTCTGTGGTAATAACTTATTATACAATTTTTACTCTTAATATGTTATAAGCATAAAAATGAGTAATTTTCTATTCAGCAATTCTATATTTTAGGCTATAAATTCGCAGATGCGTGTTAAAAATGTATAAGTCACCAAATTTAGAATAACGAGTTATTACCATATATTATAACTTGATAAGTTATAAAATAAATATTTTAAAACAAAAACAAAACACTTACTCGTACAATATTTTACTCATATTATCTTATTACAATTACAGTAAAATTATTCTTTAAATCTTTGTTTTCCTTTATATTAAAATAATAATAAAATTAAAAATCGTTGGTGGTATTCCACTTGTATGAAATAATACTTTTTAATCTTTTAGATACACTTCAGAGTTTATGTTTTTTTTCTGACAGTATTTTTTTTTTTTTGTGCGGACTAACTAAATTCTTCATATTCATCTTATTCAGGTTCTTCATCAACAATATCACAATACAGAGGGCAATTCAAATAGATTGTATATAGCTATTCTATATAGTATTGAAAATATTCAGTAAAAACAAAACGTATTTGAAAACATTTTTGATTGTATTTCATCGTATACAATAAAACGAGTGTTTTAAATGATAAAATAAACATTATTTCTAAACAACGAAATTTCTATTTAACGAATAGACGAAAGACCTTCAAGTTTGTTGAATTTGTTTATCGAGTTCCACCCAATATGTGTACACAGTACACGTAATATATGGACGTTCAGTTGTACAAATCGGACGATTATCAAACAATTAAATCGTTTGTGCGTTTATGGCGAACGACGGACGTTGTGGTTAAGTACAGACGATTATATTATTATAATATAATAACTGTGATCCGCAGAAAAGCCCATTTCAAAAGGTTTGAATAATATTGTCCGTCATCAACGGCACCGCGCGAACAAATAGTCGCCGCGGCAAAGTCGCATCGCGTAATTCGATTTGAAAAAAAAAATCACATTGTTATTGTTTCGTTTGTTTTTTTCTCTCTCTCGTCATTCCGCCCCAAAATCACCACTCGGACTCGGCGGTGTGAAATTACGAGGTATTGTTAGAAATCGATGATGTATTTGGCACGTGTGCGCTGGCTATTGTGCACGCGAAGCCCGGGAGTCGATCCTAGCACGTCATTGTCCGATTCCCCGATTCGGCCCTCCACAGCCTAAATCATTCATATACCTAATAAAATATCGTAAATGTTCCGGGCAAGTGTGACGATAATCCAAATCCGATTAATTGAAATTTATGCGATTTCGGTACCTATTCTATGTTTTATCGCTCGATAAATGATTTCCGATTATTATATAATATATATTTTGTCGGGCTCGCGGAGAAAACGTATAAGACATGTTTATACTTTCAACGACTCGTGTTCAAAACAAATCCTTATAGGTTAAGGTATTAATATTTTATAACGCTCGTGACATTTTTTTTTTTTGACATGTCTCGTCGCTGCTGATGGTTTAAATATAAAATGCATGTTAGACGAGTGTAGTTTGCTACACTTTTCATCAGTCGTCATGGCGACATCAATAAACGTGTAATTCGTCCCTATTCGTATACCTATATATACATGCATGACAAGCACGTAAGTGATATTATTATATTACGCCAAACGAGTCTTTTTTGAAATCTCTGCAACTCGTTAGACACAATAATGATATATATGTACATGATTTATGACACATTATGGGAGAAATGTAATTTAATTGACTTTCATAAGTATCTGCTGTGCGGTGCAAATAATTAGTAATTACAAATTAAATTATTGTATTACGTACAATACACGCGTAATAATCTATTTTTAATTGACGCTGTGCAAACCGACGGTCGTATGTTTACGTGTGCAGATGATGGACGATGGAAATGATGACTGCGGTCGCGCGGTATGAAAACATAATACCATATCGGGTACATAACGTATAATACGCAGGCACCACCTGTATTATTACAGTGCGGACGGTGCAGCAGTATATCTGTACGCGGAGAAAAACGCAATAAAAATATAATCAAAATAAAAAATAATAATAATAATAAGAAGAAGAAGAGGAGGCCGTCGTCTTAAACGACGCACACAAACTGGCTGCGAGTCTCTAACCTACCGCAACGGTGGTTGCAGATGAGGCAATATATACTTGTACATTATTCTGTGTGAATGTATTTTATGTGTGGAATATCTTGCGGGGAGGTCTGCACGGAGTTATTATTATTATTGTAAAGAACGGTGCAGAAGAAGCCCATCAACACCGTTTTTTTTTTTTTTTTTTTTCGAACCGATCGGTCGAGCTGCTGCTGCAGATGTCTGCAGGAAACCCGCGACCGGCCGACACAGCCCATAAAGTATACGTTTATCGTTATTATTTATTACAATCGCATATACAACAAACGCGCGGGTCGGTCGTCCGCGGTAGGTGCACGCACGCCATAAAAATTAATTATATATACATCGCAACACCATCCACTGGGATACGCGATCATTGACGTGCGATAAAAAAAACACGGATTGCCAACGTAGTAGGTATGTATGTGATGCACTTTAATACAAATACTTTAGTCATCGAGTCCGGATTTAAGCCGTACATGTGGAATATGTGACGATGGGTTTCGGACCGAGACTTGAAACCCGACACACGTAATTTTGATACCGAATTTAAATAGTATAAAACTAACAAACAAAAAAAAAAAAATCATAATATCGCCTCTATATTATGCACGTTTTATACACGCAAAATATACTTGACACGTAATAACTAAATACTATTTCGTTAAACGCTAAACGTGTATTAAATAAAATATCACACGAATGGTGTAAAATATGTGCAAATGAATGTTGATACATAATGACAATAATACTCTTTAATTATTAATCATAGATATTATATGTTATTATTTGTCGACTATCGTATTATATTTTTCTGCGCTTTATGTTCAAAATTTCAAATATCGATTATAAACAATTATCGATTTAACACTATTATTTAATAAACTCTAACGTTTATCTGCGCAGAATTTAAATATAGTAACGCAATATCCGAATGTATCGCTTTAAAAGTCCAGCACATGGTATTTGCGTAAGTGACTCGTGTATTAAATTAAACAAAATAACGATATTTCTATGATGGCATTATGTTTAGTGTATAAAGTAGGCATATATATTATATGTATAGAGCGTTGTTCGTTAACTGTACACACCGGCGCGAGTAATTAAGAAAAAAAAATGTTAAACTCATATTATTTTGTATACGCATGTCACTCGTCTCGGTAATGTATTACACATAGTTATAGGTCAACGCGCGTATATATATATATACCTATATGTATAATATGTTGCCATAAGTATATTATAATTTATAAGGTACTATATAGGTGTATAGAGGTAGGCACACGGCACCGATGGCCGCCGCCCGATGCAGCGTGTAGATAAATAACACTACGAAAGTAATTTAAATTGAACACGAAAAATACCTGCTGCAGGTATTCAATTTGAATATCCGGTAAATATCCCACATAAATATATATGTACACACGCATAATATTATTATTATTATTATATATAGTCATTTTACATCACCGGGGGTATACACCTACATATATATATATGTATATACATATAGGTTTACCGACTACACGCGGAGTGCCATCGCATCACATATCAATGTGTGTGTATATACGACACGATGTATTATATTATATATTATTATCGAACGCGCATTACTATATATATATATATATATATATATACAAACTCATAATATCATAAGTAATGTATAATATATTGTGTACAGTAATTTTTCTACGTCACTGTCCTCCCCCGCACACCCCCGAAAGAGTGTGTGTGTATGTGTGTGCCGGAGAGAGAGAGAGATCTAAAGGGAGAACGAGACAGAAGAAAAGTTAAACAAATACACTCGGGCATCGGGGCATACTATTTTCAGCACCCACCCGTGGCTCTCGCGGCCGTCCCGCCGTCTCGCGCTGAAGAATACACGCGGCGGACTCGCATATTATTATATTTTTATAATAAATACGATATTTTATTATGCTCCGGGTGCACTATACCGAGGACGTTTTCAATATTTATTGTTATTGTTATCGTCGCCGTGTAGTCGGTTGTTGTTGTTGTTGTGTGTTATAAAAGTCATTCAAATTTCACGTAACAAAATTGGGGGAGGGGAGTTATAAGTTCTTGAATGGAATCTGTAGAGCAGAGTTTTCAAGACGCGTCGAACAAAAAGCATAATATACCACATTATAATATTATGTTGCCCGCTATAAAATCTATGTACCTACCTGTGTTGTTTGAACACCATATGATCGTTGCAACTGTAGAATTGTAATGCTCGAAAGATATACTAAATATTATATATTGTGAATACTTAGTACACTTGGCAGCTATATTTTGCATTTAAAATAACAAGAAATTTCCACTTTTTTTTTAATTATTGGATTTGCATATAGTTTAACTATGAGTTATTTCAAGGGTGCGTAATCATAATATTATTTAGCCAATTAGTCATAAAAGTTCAATGTACAGTTCAGTTGTAATTACTTAATTACCTAACACATTTTTGTGTTTAATATAATTTTATAATAAATCTTACACATTTTAAACTCGTTTCGATTTAATAACTTCAATATTTTTTCGCGTCTTTGCGTGTTTTGTATAAATTATATTTAGTGCATATTTTAACGATAATAAGTGCATAGGTACTACACGTCATACACATTATAATTCTGGGCCATAGTATATAGTGCTTTGTGGCGTATATTATATATATATATAATATAATGTACTAGAAGACTTTGCTTTATTTTATGAAGTCGCATTTATCGTACCGCACAAAACCGTCATCACACCTACACGTATAATAACAAATAGGTATGCGACTCACGAGCGCGACTTGTTTTGAAGAAACAATGGTCAACTGCGCGCACAAAAAGTAATTAAATTTTATAAGCGGTAACGCGCTGGTAGGTACCTATACCTGCGCAATACTACCGCGGTTGTATGGGTGGGTATATATAATAACAATATTATAAACCAACTGCAGACTTAACGTTCCGCGGGCACTGCCCCGACACACCGCTGCGGTGTAATAATAATAATAATATAAATTCATTCTCGAGACGTGGATACTATACCTGTACCGCGGTCGTGTATGTGTTTACGCATATACATATGGGTGTATATACCTATAATATTCATATAATATTGTATATATGATGTACGCTTTCCGACGTGCGCCGCTCGGCCTGTGCAGCTCTCGCGCGTCTCCGGATCCGGCGCGGCGGCCCCTGCTGATATTATATATACTAATATTATATGCATTACCGTGTACACATTATTATTATTTAGGTGTACGTGAAACGCGTCTGCAGCTGCCCCGCACATTTATTGTTAAGTGTTTTGCCGAGTTATCGTATAGTTTTCGATTTTTTTTTAATTGGTCACCGCCATCGGATTCCGGTGGCCGCGGTGCGGTTTTTTTTTTTTTAAAAACGTACATCAACAACTCGTCCGCTGCCGGCGGCGGGGCGAACGGGACGACGGTTAACGGCGACGGGTCGGGCGAAGGGTGGTGGGTGGTCGAAAGAACTCAACAGAAATTAATTTGTCCGTTTGTCTGTTTGTTGTGTTTTTTCCCGCGTGCCCGCCGACTATACTCGTATAATATACACATCTGAACGGTCGTTACAGTTATTATTAGTTATAAGTTGTGCCTCTCTATACTCTTCACTCGTATAGTAATAATAATAATATATGTATACACAGTAAAATAAATAAAACGCGGTCTCGATGAGTGTGTGTTTGTGCGCATATATATATAGTCTAAGTACCCAGGTATGTGCGGTACAAATGCGTTTTTCGTGTTTCCTCACACGCCCATTTTTCATTCAGCCCGCGCCCCGCCGGCGACGATATTAATAATATAATGTAATATGACGTCCGAGACGGCTACCGACCGCGACGAACCACAAGAATTGATACAACATTTCGAGATGCGCACGCTCACTCATTATACATCATATATTATAGTAATAAAATTTATGAATAATATTAGATGCCGCTGTTTTTACTTCCGGTCACTTATTTACGCGTACAGCGCGATGTACCTACACGAGTATATACTGCGGGCAATGCGTCTTATTATACATAGATATACATTATACATTTGCTGTGTCTTGTACATAAAATATATTTTTCTTTGCGATGTATCTTGTCAAAATCATACATTGCATATCTTTATTTTATTTTTTTCCTACGCCAAGACATATATTTTATGTACACCTATATAAGTATATGTATTTTTAATTTAAACAAAAAAAATTAATAATTATTGTCCAAGCTATAAGCTATAAGCTATAGCTTTATTTATTCGAGTTTATACATGTAAAATGTTTGACCGATGGAACATTATAATAATGTTTATTAAGGAATTGTGCGAGACTATAATTTTCCACCAAAAATATATCCTAAGTCGCGTACAGATTAGAAAAACTAGTCATTTCAGACTTCAGTATTACTTAACATAGACGTAAGTAGTATAATATTATATGATTAAACTCAAATAAAATATATATACTCGTATATTGAATTTTACTGTTGTAAATGTAGATTTACAAGTAAATTATAATTAATACCAAATTATATAGGAACACGATACACACATATTATATATATATTTATAATAAGTATTGACACAATGACACGCCCAAACTGATTTATACATCAAGTTGTATAAATACATAGAACACGTTTTTAAGACAAATACAAATAAACGATATAATGACCCGTTGGTCGAATCCACACACCCGACATATACAGTCAGTACACATTTCCCCAAGATTTTTACTATTCGGGTCTGTTTGATTAAAATATACAATAATAGCTCACTACGATAAATTATTCAGAAATTGCATTTAAAACAGTACAACTTAAACGAAATGTAATTTTTTAGGGAGAAAAATCGTGTCCTGGTATCCTGCTGCAGTGAAACATAGGCTTATACGAATCGAAAAAACGCAGGAATTATCGTCCAAAATAAACATGACGTATTTTAATAAACAATAATAGAGGGTTTTATCACGGTAGATATTATAGTAGTCTGAAATAGAGTTCGTATTAAAAATCAATATTAATTACCGAAGAGGTCATCGACGGGAAAGAACGCACATCATTCTGCATAATATTATTATTGAAAAAATAATACAAAAAAACGCGTAGCCGGTACGCGTTTATCGTATATTCGTATTGTATATTTTATTATTATAAATCGTTATAATTCTTTGTCGTGTACACGGCCGGCGGACACGGTGCACTTATAACGATTATTATTATCATTTTTTTTTTTTATTATTATTGGTGGAAAAAAAAAACCGGCAGGGAGATTTGGGGAAGCGCTCCGCCGCCGCCGCCGGTTCGCTCCGTCGAAAGATTTGTATAATATATAAATTGTCATTACATTATACATACCATCACCCAGCCGTCCGTTCCATTTACACGCGCGTTTATTTGAAATAACGAATTCGAAACTAATCGTGTGTGTAGCAGCAGTAGTAGTCGATAACATCATAAACACAACAAACACGTCTATAATAATAATAATAATAATAATAATAATATTATAACAGACAAGCGGCGCGGGTCGTGTTATGTACGGCGGCGGCGGGGCAATTAGTTTCGAATCGAACAGTTGTAAGACGCGTCCTGTACAGGTGTACCTGTCATTATAATAATATACATATTATATTATCATCATATACGAGATGTAGCTGGTATAACGTACCTACCTACCTACTACGACTTTACGAGTAGAAGAAGAGTCGTATTTCTCCTTTTTCGTTTGTGTGTGTGAATTATATTAAACTACTAAATCCTATTTATGTATATATACATATAATGACGTGTGTACCTCGTCTTATCTGTATTACATTAATGTATATATATATATATAAATATATAGTTAGGAAATATATTCAATGAAATTTGTTCGGCCCGTCGTGCGCATGCGCGGAGTTAAATAATGAAAGGAATAATAATATGATGGCATTGGTTTACCTACTTATAATAATGGCGCATATATTTTCTACGCAGACGGAATCGTTAACGATTGTAATACACACAGCCGAAACAATGTCTCATCGACATTTGTGTAAACAATATACATTTGCAATTATGTATTAGGTGTATTAGGTGTATATGTTACGCGATACTTACAGTTTTCGGACTCAATAAGAGATCATTTTAATACCATTTGTTATGCTACAGAGAGGATATAAAGCGCGCGATTGTTAACTATATTATAATATAATAATATACTGCTGCAGATTCGGAACAATGAGGTATTTCGTATTTTCACCGGCCATTTTTAAATGTGCGAATTTCACAAGTTTTTTTACAGTACGACTAATTTATTTTTATTACAGCTAATAAATATGTACAATATACCTACAACAGGTACAAGGCGCAAGGTGATTAACCGAGCATGTGCTCACCCCGTATTTTATTTTTTATAATTGAATTATTTAAATTTAGATTTTTGGAATTTTTAATATACAGGAGTATTTTACGCCGACACCAACCTATTATTATTTTTTTTAACATGTTCCTTGGTGTTGATATACGCTTACCTATATTAATTAAAATTCAAACGACTATGATTCAGAGTTATTCACTGTTATTACCATTAGTTAATGGTAATTATAGCACTAATAGCTTTAGAAATTTAGGGGTTTATGGTGGTATGGAAATTATAATAATTAACTAAAATGTTTATAATTTTTAAAAATTATCCGAATATTATAGAGTATTGTATACTAATTTATTATTATATATATTTTATGTAAAAACATAATTGAATATCCTTATACCATAATTATAAAAAATTTCAAAACTCAAAAACCACTACTCATTTGAATTTTGATTTAGATGCATCAATCATTTCAGAAAATCAATTCCATTAACAATTATTCACAGTTTAAAATTTGATTTTTTTAATTGTATAAAACTAAAAGTATATATCTAAAATTGTGGTTTCAAAGATCAGAGTACATTAAAAATTTCATAAATCAAAATTTTAATAAATATATTATTAAAAAATAAGAAAATGGATGAGCATGCTTGTAAGTAAATTACCTATCATGTATGTTATATTACAAAATAGTGGTTAGGCAAATGTATAATGTATTTAAAAATTGTTAACATTAAACTTCTAACTGTATAAGTAAGTAAAAAAAAAAAAAATATTGAAAATAAAGAAAAGTTTGAAACAACAAAATTCCCTAAATGTTGAACGGCCAGACCATTACCATACCATTTGTTTACAGTGAATAATCGTAAGAGTTATGTGGTAATATATGAAATTTCTACTTTGTATATCGTTTTAAACATAACATTTTGAAGTTCCGTATAAAATGTTTTGTAATTTCAATAATTACGTATTTATAGTACCTATACATTTATCCTTTAACAGAATTATAAAATAATAATTTTTTACATAAAATTACAATCGCTTTGGAATGTGAAATTTGTATGAAATTAAACCATTATGTTGGTTTTAATGATATAAAAATGTTCACCGTATTAAAGAGCTCATCTACATAGCAATAACAGCAGGGAGTAGGTATTAAATATATTATTAATAATATAAACTAAACAATTCATTACTGACACTATTTGATTTGGGTGAAATTCTATAGTGTCTGTGTATGTTAACTCATTATACGACGATTTAGGTATAAACAGTATTTTATATATTATATAATATAGTACCCTTAGCTGTATAGAGGGAGTAACATAAATTATAATATATACATAATACAATTTGTACACGAGCTTATTATTTGGAAATTTTATTAACTTTTTTTTATTAAAAACTTATAATTTTTATTATTATAAACATACTTTAAGAGATTATAAATTGAAATCTATTTATTTATTTATATTTCGGATGGTAACTAATACATATTAGCGTCCCGCGGTAAAAATGTCATCCGTATTCCGGCCCACGTTTTTTGGGGGTATACATACGAATTGTGTGGCCCAAATTGTATTAACTTTTAAAATTATATATTCTTAACTCCATTTTCATCCCCATATTTGTGCAGACTTGAGACTGTCTGTAGCATCAGTTACTACAGCTTGATTAAAAATGTTGTTATTTTTTCAAAATTAATAATTTAGTAATAACTTATGTGTTATTTTTTCAAGTTAAAAATATCATTTTGATTTTATTTAAAATTATATATTATCATGTAGATATAATATGTATAAGATATTTTTAATTAATATTATGGCATTAGTATAAAAACTTATATGATATTATTTTAATTCATTCTGTAAGTTTGACAATTTGATTATCTTTAAATTGTTTCATAGTTTTTCTAATATTATATATCTATATATTATCAATTATGATTTCTGACCGTCGTTATTATCAAACGAGGAACGATAATAATATTAGAATATGGTCAAAAATTATCGGACCGCAACTCGGTTATGACGCGAAAAAACTCTGGCCACTATTCGGATTAGACCTATTTTCTTAGATATCTTTGGGACGCAACTAGTACCTATATAGGTACAGCCTATATTTCATATAAGAATACTGAGTCTCAACGAGAAAACTTTTGTGAAGGCCTAGGCCTCTAGGGTTATTAATAAACAGTAAAACATAGAAATACAATAAGAAACTCAAGTAAAATTTGTAATAATATAAGAAAGTACTTAAATAGGAAATAAATACAACAAATAGTTTAACAGATAATAAAATAGAAAATGTATGACTAATAATGTCGTGCAGAAATTATTATAAATACAGAGTTAGTTATAGGAAATTAAAGAAGCCAACTGGATCTTTTTTTAAATTAGGTACGTGTAATTGTCAATGGTAAATTTACTATAATTTTTTTTTTGGTGTTAAGTTAATTAATTTTGTTCCATTAACTTCAAATTGTTTACGTGTAACCATTTTTAAGACCGATGAATTAAAAAAATTGATTTTTGCACAATATGTGCAGTGACAATTCCATAATGTAAAGGTAATGATAAAATATTTTGTTTTGCAGAAAAAATATTATTGAACAATTTTGATCAGAAGATATTGCTTCTCCTTCGTGACCATCATAATTCATAAGTCATAACATAATAATATCGTCTACTCGACAATTATTATCTTATTTTAATATTCATTGAAGTCAAATATTTCAAAGGGAAATTTGATTATATTTATATTTCCCGCTGTAAGTTTTTCCTGTAAGTCAACCTTTTTTTTTTCTTAAAACGCGTTTGATCCTATACATTCACAATTACATTATTACTTAATTTAGTTTTACTGATAGTATATTGTTACAATAGGGATGTTGATGATACTTATCAATATTTGTTCCAAATAATATACTATAACCACGAAGAAGAAGTATTTTTTTGGTTATACTCGTATGTATGTTGTGACCGTTAACCACGCGGTAATAAGTAAAGTACCAAAAATGAGGTAAAATACTGTTTAATTAACAATAGTTAATTACAACAAAAATAGAAAAACAACTATTATAATAGTTACATTAGTAAAATATTATAAAATAAAAAAAAATGGACAAAATATAGGTATTATAATTAGAACGGGCGCTGGTGCGTTTAAGAAATATAGGTATGTCCATTATAAATTATTATGATTCTCGGATATACACATTGTTACAAATTGAAATGAATAACCGGACCTGTGTAGTACTCAAGAGAATTCTGTGATTATTTTATCCCTTGACACTAATTTTTTTTAATATATTTAAGTGTCTTTGAAAGCGTTTTTCGTTAAAAAAAATTCTTAGAAAAATGTCTTGCATAGGAATTTGAAATTAAAAATGTGTGACGTTTGTATATAGTCATTTAAAAAAATAAAAAATTATTGGTAACGATAAAAAATAAATTTGCAAAGAAAATTATAGGTACTGTTTAGTAGTAAAGTAATCTGATATGCATATATATTATATATATACTATGTTATGGGTAGGTACTGTCTCGTACTGTATTAATGTATCAGACTCGCAAGCAATCTATACGCCAAAGTACCTATATATATATATATGCAGTGTTTGTTTTAACAGTATATATAGGTATTACATCGAAATGTATGGAAATATTTTTTATTTTTATTTTTACACGGTTTATTAAAGTCGTTAAAGAACAACATTTTTGAATGACAGTATACCTTAATTATAGTTAGTTTCACATTCCTAAGTGGAATGCCTATCGATGCATGAAAATTCTGGGAAAAGTATTCACCATCGGAATATACGAAATTAAAAGTGTACGCACCGACTGCTGCGATCCGAAAAAGTAAAAAACATGAATATAATATTCAAGTAGGTACTTTCAAAATCATAGATACCTACTCCTG
Organism: Rhopalosiphum padi; assembly: GCF_020882245.1. Taxonomy (NCBI): domain Eukaryota; kingdom Metazoa; phylum Arthropoda; class Insecta; order Hemiptera; family Aphididae; genus Rhopalosiphum; species Rhopalosiphum padi. Next base: position 58,182,674 of record NC_083599.1, read on the forward strand.
ACGATCAATGCTGTAGACTGTTGAGAAATAAATCATCCAGTAATTCGATCGCGGATAATTCGTTTACTTTAATACACGTGTATTTATAATATTAAAACTATATAACTATGTATGTACATATAAATATTATAATATTATATTGCGATGCGGTGGCTGCGGTTGTTGCTCGTTCCGTCGCGTCTCTCTCGTTCTCTCATCCGCGCCGCGGAAAATAATAATATTAATACACAAAACGTAAAGGACGTTCGCAGGCGTCAATAATAATATATATTATTAATGGCGATAAAATAATATTGTCGTTCGCTGTTTCGACTTCGGGGTGCGATCGTTTGTGGGAAACCGAGAGGCCTTAACGATCACGTCAACGCCGCACGTCGGGGCTATTTCCAATTCGGAATGACGAGTCGAAGCGACTACTACACAATACTAAACACATATATGCATATACATAATATATACGCGCGTATTAATGTATATAACAGCCGTATAAATATATACATATATACTTAAGATTACTGCTGTCTGCTACTTTATATATTATATTATATATACCTACTTATATCGCCAACACCGCTACCTTACCGCGTCTACCGGGGACGGCTGCTGCGCTGCAGCATATTATAATATATATATATACAAACTATATAAGCACCACCGATAGTGAAAATCCGAAATCCGGTTCCTACGAAAAAAAATAAAAAAATAATAATAATAATAAAACCGTTTGTCTCGTAATTTGTTATCCGAATGTCGAGACTCTTTTTAACGCGAATGAGTTATCGTCGTGGTCGTGTCGTTCACTCAGTCCTACTTTTTTACGCTCACCTTATAAGACGTTCATCGTTTATGTGTATGTATATATATATATATATATATTATATACCACGGTGTCTTATATATTTAGGCAACTATATACATATACGATATACCTACTCGTACGTACATACATACTATAGGTATATATAGAATACAAACGAATCATACGTGATATAAATACAAATTATTACAACTAAATATAATGTATATAATATACCAAATGTGTATAGTCTGCCACCTGATATTAACCTAACTAGGTATGTACAATATATTATAATGTTAACTATACACCAGCCGGTACCAGGCCATGGTATATGACGTATATATAAATTAAAATGTTAAATTTAAGGCTAGGATTTTTATGCGATAACAATTTAAATTGCAATAACTATAAATTTATGTTGTTCTAAAATCAACAAACATTAATTAAATTCATATTTTTATTACACAACATGGTATTTTACATTTTTTTAAATTAACGAATTCCACTGTGTCTTAAATAAAATAATTGTACGTATTTTTTAAAGCGCATTCATTTGACCGTGGCATCACGTAATTTGAGTATAACTAGATAGGTTTAGGTATAATTAAATTTTGTGGATTTATCACAAGGAGCATAATAATTGCGATCCGTTCAATAATGTTGTGGTACATCCACATCAGATAGTCTTTATATAAAGATAAGAATTCTGCAAAAACTCAAAATTAAATTTATAATATATATTTTAGGATGAATTTTTTTTTTTATTCACTGGTGCATATTGTTTTTCATTTCTTTATAATGAAAATTTTAAAGTATTATTTTTATTATTTTATTTTATTTAATATGTTAGTGTATTTATAATCTACATTATTTTAGTAATACCATAATTTAACTTATTATATAAAATAATTCTGAAAATGTATAATTACGAAAGATAATAATATGTTAAACAAAATTTATAAATATTTTATTCAATAGACATCTACGTTGTACGTATTTTAAACCTACTATAAACGAAATAAATTATGGTTATATATTTATAATATACACGCAAAACTTTAGGTATATTGTTTTTTGAAGCGACTTGTTAAAAACTTAAAACTCTAAATATAAACAAACAAATCTCACCACGCGATCAAATTAACAATTTTAGAGTAAAATAATGTCATGTAATTTTTAACATTTTTTTTTTTTATTAACCAAATATTTGTTACATTCGACTAATAAGTTGAATACATTAATTATAAAATTATAATAGTTTCAACAGATAATATAAATAACATAATAATAGAAAACAAATAATGTAACATCAATAAACATAAATTATTTTATAAATAAATTTAACAGGGATATATTTTTTTAATTATACTCAAAATACATTAATGTGTTCTATATATTTATTTGAAATATTTAAAAAGTAAGTAGGTAAATGATTTTTATATAATCCATTTAATTATAATTTATATGATAGCTTGAACCAATTTTAACACGTAAAATGTCTATTATTCAATTATTTAATAATTTCGTCCATATTTGTATAATAAGAAATTGTATAACTAGAAATTAATTATTATAATTTATAATTGAAAAATACTATGCAAATCAACGAATTTTTTTTTAATATTCAATCGTTTCTCATGTCAATTTAAAGTGCAATAGAATAATGATATATGTATAGGTATACTCTTATTATAATATTTCTAAGATATTTTTGTTTTTGAATTGATTTAGATTTCCAGTGCCCCGTAACCCTCCTATTGGAGTACAGCTGATTATAACATACACTTATATTTAGTTATTGTAATCACAGACTTCAAGTTACAAGATTCGGGTAACTCGAACCTTCGTACTTATATATAACTATTCTAAATATTCTCGATATCAAGAAAAAAAAATATCCCTTTCAAACTGTCATAAACTGATCTCGTGACTTGTTTTCGTGGTTCCCTCGAACGTCATCATCTAAAACTCAGCCGTACACCGAGAGTCGTCTTTATCATAGTAAGTATACAGTGCTTGTTATTACTATTATTATTTCGGCATGTCGGATGTCGTCAATCGTCGAGTATTATATATTTTGATGAACAGCGATCGAAAACGAAACGAAACACTCGTCGCTCACCGCCATCACGCGTTTAAGTACGTAGGCGTTGTATTATACATGTTGCAATTAGAACTTTTCTCCGTCATCGGCATGACGACGAGCACGTAGTTATAGGCGTTATTATTGTACATAGGTGCTGATACTGTTACTATTGCGCCTCAACGCTACCACACTACGTTATAGTAGCTTAATAAATATTATGTTGTTATTATTACGTCCGGATACTCATGAGCCAACAGAATAACTGAATAACACATCATGTAACTGTAAATATATAATAATATCAAATACGTTTTAAAAATATCCCAATCGTCTTCAGTTAGTTGTTACTTATTATTGTATTTTTATTCGCCTTTGTCGCCTGATGTCATTATATATTGTTTTTATCATTATAACTGACAAACCGAATAAAAGACAATTTGATCGATTGCAAACATTGTTAACAAAAAAATTAACTATATGCCAAACCTAATACATAAATACCTAAAAAACAAAACTTTTTTTTAACTCACTGACGTAAACAACGTAATTCAACCGATAAAAAAATTATTCATATGGATAATTTATGAAACCCGTAATAACAATATATTATATTCGGTTTATACATACTACGCGGGACGACGTTTTTATAATTATTAAATCGTAGTAGTAACCATACATATATTATTACATATACCATGGTATATTATGTGAGTTCAGTCGTAAATTACTGAAATGGAAAATGAATATTTTTTTCGCTAAAAACATAATCTATGTACAAAGCCAAGGATTAAGGGTGTCAAATACGCCTAGTCACTTTAAAAATAATTTTGATTTTTGTCCAAAAATAAAACAAATCCTTTTAGTCAAAATATTTTCAAAACTACACGTGGTGCTATAGAGTGTATAGTGTATTATTGGACAAAAAAAAAATTGTACACCACAATATAGAACACACCAAATAAACAAAAAATCCAAACTGACACGAGATGAGCGCCTAAAAACACACTAAAAAGAAAAAAATTAAATTTAGCAAAACGTATTTAGCGTTAGAGTTAATTTTTTTGCTCGTAAACTATTATTTGTATCGTACACTCGTAATATGTACGGCATATATAGATTATTTTTTTAGTGTAGAAAATTTCTGTCACTGTTTATGTTTATTTATTTATTTATGTCTATGATTGTATAGTGGGTTGAACAATTTATTTTGACTGTAGTGCCGATATGCATCAGATACGTTAATATAAATCAACAATTAATAATTAACTTACATAAGTTTAAATTTTTTTTAAATTTATAAATAGCTTATGGATAGTTTAAAATAATACAAATATTAAATATCGTTTTCTATTACGAATATGACGTATCATTAGTCATAATTTTATTACAGTGTTATTAAAACATCAACGTGATTTGGATTTAATTGAAATTAACTCGTTATATAGAGTCAAATACATAAATTATAGATATTAAGTCAACGCATAAATATAAATCAAATGAGTTAAACAAGTTAAACGCGAGTTAAAACATTTAAACGAATAACTTGAGTTAGAATTGTTTTCCCATCGTTTGTGCCCAGCGTTACTAAATTGTCATCCACACATTTATCACGGAGATTTTGACGTTAACCAAGATTTGTATTTATAAAATAACATTATTACGTAGATTCTTCCCATACAACACCTCGCGCGTACCTGTATAAACGTAGGGCAGACAGCGTCGTTGAGATGCGTAAACGTATAAAAACGCGGACGAAAAAATGTGTTTAGACGCGCGGGTTACGACGTAAAAGGTACCTTTACATGTTTATGCAATAAATATTGAAGACGTATTGAAAGCAACACAAAAACGCGTCCGAGAAGAGTAAATAAACACAAACAAAACGCGTCGCGCGGTTGTTCATATAATATTATATACGTCGAGCGCATTGTCAACGTGTCGTTTTTTGTCGTTCCGCACACACTGCAGTTATAGTCTCATGTACAATATACCTATTATTATGCGTCGGGTCGGGGAGGCGCACACATTATTATTATTGTTTGTTATTATCGTCGGATTCGTTCTAGTCACGGGGCATTGTCGCCGCGGCCAATATCGCGGCCTCGGATTAAACCGATCCGCTGCGGGCCCGAGGCGGAGGAGGACTACGCAGAGCTGCGGCTGTGCGCGTACGAAAGGGGCGAAAAGACGTCGTCGAGGTTAAATTTATTATACGTTTGGAGCTGCAGGTCATAATCGGCCACGTGTGTGCCCCCCGGAGTCGACTTCGTAGACGTGAAGGCCGTTTCGTACAAATTTTCGAATTTTTTTTTCCTGCGCACCATATGGATTTGAAGATTTGAGTGGATTTGAAGGATTTCCGCGGACATTGGGCGGAACAACACATTGATTGGATGAGACGATTTCCTCATCTATGATGGAGTACCTCACAGATTCATTGTGATGGTATGGAAATATTATTTTAAATATTAAAAATAATATTTTGAATTTATTATTTTAAACCGATCCGCTGCGAGCCTAGGCGGAGGAGGACTACGCTGAGCTGCGACTATTTCAGTGTTTGTGTGTGTGTGTGTACGAAAGGGGCGAAATAACGTCGTCGAGGTTAAATTTATTATACGTTTGGAGCTGCAGGTCATAATCGGCCACGTGTGTGCCCCCGGAGTCGACTTCGTAGACGTAAAGGCCGTTTCGTACAAATTTTCGAATTTTTTTTTTCTGCGCACCATATGGATTTGAAGATTTGAGTGGATTTGAAGGATTTCCGCGGACATTGAGCGGAACAACACATTTATTGGATGAGACGATTTCCTCATCTATGATGGAGTACCTCACAAGTCACAGATTCATTGTGATGGTATGGAAATGTTATTTTTGTTATTACGATTCTCTTCTAATAAGGATACACGTCTTTTCAATGCGTGAATTACATACGACGCGCGTTTCATATTTATACAGTGTTGTTTTACGTTGGTTATCTAGATAAGCGCATAACGATTTTTCGCGGTGCGTTAACATAAATGGTTTTAAATACAACATAATATTACAATCCTATACAAACATAAGATAAAGATTTACTCATTGATTATAATAAAACTGTCGTTTATTTTCAAACCGTCATGGAGTATGTATATACGTATTGTATATATTAATATATTATATACATAGATGAAATATAGTTTTGTAGTTAATGTATATAATAAGGTTGTACAGTAATAACTAATAATCAACAGTCGAATATTATGTTAAATATATACAGAATAATATTTTGTAAATAATAAATGACACCTACTGTTTTTATTAGCCATATTTCGAACTAAAATATTTATAAGACATTGGTCGAAATTTATAAATCAGTTTGAAGTGGCCCATATGATTATTTGTTTTTACAATTTTATTTTTGTATTAGGCTAATTTTTATAACAACACCTGTGGTGTCTAATGGTAAATATACCAATGACCATTGACAGAAGTAATATATTGCAATTCTACGCAATGAAAATTCGATGGAACGTAAGGACATGGCGATCGTCTATGATCGTAAAAATGTATTCCATACAGATATACCTAATAAACCTAATATATTTCTTGTTTCGCTTCGACAATAAATTGCAACGCCTTACAGCAGACTACTATGACAGATAAAAAAAAAAAAATAATTACCTGGTAGTGAAAACCGATTATTATTAATAAGTAACAACAAATTCGCATACATATAGAATAAGTCACTATAGTCAGCGTATAATAACTATAAAAATAAATTATATTAAGACAGGCGACAAAAAAAAAACATAATCGTTGTTTTCTGACAGTGGGTAGGAAAAAAAAACTATAAGTGATTTGGTAAATGAAATGTAATGATAATCGTTTTTTTTTTTTAATTGAAATATTTTTATTTATTTATTTATTTACCAAAGGAAAAATATTCTTTAACAGAAGCCCAGTTATTTCAATATTTCCTAGAGGCCTGGAACTTTGGGCACGCTAAGATTTATGCTGAATCCTTCGATTTAATCCTCCAAATTTGAAGAACGAGATTTTTATTTAATATTTCATCATTTTTTTTACTATTAAATAGGAAATGTAGTTTAAAATTATGATTTATTTTTTTTAATATTTTATATTAAGTTTCCTACGTTTGTTAGTTGTTAGTATATTATATGTTTTCCCTATAATTGTGAAAATTATTTTTTAAATGAGTTTTCAAACAAATACTCTAATCTACATATAATGACGAAAAATTTATGAAATAAAAAACAACCTTGTAATAGAAAACTATAAATGCAAAATAATTTCTTTTATTTGGGTTTGCAGAGGTATAAATTTGTAGCTAATCTAATATTTGTTGGTCCCATTCAGTTAAATTTGCAAATTAATGAAATTCCGTGCTCTAGATCAGTGGTCAGCAACCGGCGGACCGCTTTAAATTTTAGAACAACGAATTTTTTTTATACATCTCATTATTTTAAAGTTTTACACAATATTTTTTATTTTATTTTTCATAGAAAATAATTTAAGAATAAAAAAACGTTTATTTTTGTCCAGCCCTCGAACTCTTTTTAATTCGTGAATGTGGCCTGAGAATTGAAAAAGATTGTCGACCACTGCTCCACAAGGTGCAGCTTCAAACTAATATAATATTGTTTGCAGCGTCGGGTTACCCTACAGAGAAATAGTAATCGGGTGATTTGAGAGGCGAATTTGACGCACTTAACAATAAAATGTATTTATAATATTATGTTATAATTTGAGACGGCAGAAAATTGCTTAATCTGCCACTGATTGTTTGTTATTTTATACTAAAAAATAAAATAACACAAACACTGGGGTCAATAAAAGTATTTGTACCTAAACAATCAATATAATATACATTTCTATTTATAATGCGGAATTACGAATACTATGTAACGCTGAAAAAGTAAATAGTATAAAACTGAAACATAATATATTTTATTGCCTGCACGTTATTGATGTGCAATATTTATGTTAAGTTAATTTTGGCGTTTACAGATATACGAGTATTAAACAGGTGCATATAAACTCCTTTATAGTTCACATTAGGCTAATCGGCTAATGCGCATTCTTCATTATCAATTCGAATTTAATTAAGAGTTGCTATCCTATAACGGGCGATCTCCTCGTCATGTCGTTCATATCTCGTGTCAATTATTAATCCATCAGATGTATTTATGGTCGTATTGTTGTACAGATTGTAAACCGCCTCGTTTCAAATAAAATAAAAAGCGGTTTACTCGGGGATTAAAAAATCCGTGTAAACGGCTTAGTGCGAATTGATCATTTCTCCGGTAATTTCAAAACGTCAATTTATTATAAAACGAATGTCTAATATATATGCCAATAACCGTTGTTTTTAGCGGCGGAAGATAATATTATTATAAACGTATAATGTAGGACGTATGTGTACAGCGTACGCGCGGAATACAAAAAACACATTTGGGATTAACATTCGGACATCATTAGATTGCTTTTAATCCTCCTGTATATATATATATGATGCACTTACACTGGCGCGTTAACGATTGCATAATATTATTACACCTTTATCGTGAACGCGCGTGTGTACAACTGCGATTTTAACAACATTAACTGTTATTATAAAAATTAGATTTCCGATTGCCCGGACATTCGAACATCACAATCGCGCAATGATAATATTTTTCAATATCGCACGTCGTGACGCGCGGTATCTCGTTAAATCGTAAACCCTTTGCGGGCGTAACGCGCGGCGTTTGCACATACATACCTTACCTATAACCACCGGTATGGTAAAGGGGCAAAAAATTTGTCGGGAACGCGAGCGACGCGCACACAATACGCGTGTTATGCATACCCATAGATAGGTATGCGCGTTATAATAATATTACGACGTTACGCTCGCGTACGTCCCAATAGGTGCCCTCTCTATACGCGCTTGTTGTGGGTTTTCTTATAACCGTGCAATCGATTACAATATATATATACATGATATTATTACGATTATCGTTATTCGTGTGAGCGTTTGTCCGTCCGGGTAGACGTGTGTGTGTGTCAATAGAGTGGTTTTATTTACACAAAAAGTGGTGGCCTCATAACGCACACACAAAAGGCCTGTTTTGTGCGCGGTTATTGTTGTCGGCCGGTCGATCTTCTCGTTCGCTCCGTCACGCCACTCTCTCTCTCTCTCGCTCTCTCGGTATTTTTATTTATTTTTTTTTTTTTCGTCGCGACTTCTCGTCGTGACAGTTTTAACCCTTCACACCAAACACCGGGAGCCGAAAACCGCCGGGCAACGGTACCTTTTTTCACACGACAGACGCACCATGACATTATACTGCCACGACGACGACGGCCATAATATAATATAATACGGCTCCGGGTCGATATTATATTCTATTATATATATAGTGATGCGTGTGGCGGTGGCGTACAATGCGAGGACGAGTCCGGAGCGATTTACGACCCCATAAAGTTGTCAAAACCGTATTAATATATGTGTATAGGATTTTTCGTTTTATTTTTTTTTTTTTTTTGTCTTCTTATATTCTTTTCGTATTTTTTTCCGCACCTATACGGCTAGCTGCAGCGTCAAGGACCCGAGGACTGAGGACGACCGAGACGCGGTAGAAAAAAAACCGATTCGCCACACGCCGTAGAAA